>NW_006399957.1:550389-663139 GCF_000299155.1 Elephantulus edwardii | reverse complement strand
CCCTCTCCTCACATGCTGTTCCTCTCACTCCTCACGTGCTGTTCTCCTCACTCCTCATGTGCTGTTCCCCTCTCCTCTCACGTGCTGTTCCCTACCCTGAAGTGGTGATGGGGGCTCCGCAGCGAAGTTGCTGAACTGAAGGGTGAGTGCAGAATAGAGCTAGATGGAGAGCAGGGCTGTGCCGCATTACACTGAACACAGGTGCTTAGATTTTGTCACCAAGCCTTTTGTGGCACGGGAGGCAGCTGGCCCTCCCCAAGAGGCTCATGTCAGGTGTCCCCCTGCAGGGCTGGCGCCCATTGGGTGCCTTGTGGGCTCTGTCTATGAGGCTGTCTCTACGCTGTGCTCCTATTTGCATTCTGGGTCTGCACGTCAGACTTGACCTCCATAGGGCACTGAGAGGGGTGCTGACCTGTCTGCATTTCTGAAATGCTCACCAAGTGCACATGGCGCTTCTACTGAACAGTGTGTGTGGGAACCTTCTAAAACCTGCCCCAGCCTGGGGTCCAGGAGGGTTAGCGGTGCTCTTTGCTCTCCTGGGGTTTCTTCTCCTCCCTAGGACATCTCTGCCCCTCTGGGAGCTCCATGGGTGCTTCTGGGGGTCCCATCTCCTCTGCAGGCCCCCTCCTTCTCTGGAAGCCCCGCCCATGCTAGCTGTCAGCTGTCCAGTGGGTGTGGTCCAACTTCCCGCCTGGGGTGCTTGTTTTCGAAGTTATTTTGGCCTGGTGTAGCCAGCATGGTCGCTGTGGCAACTCCGCGGAAGCGGATGAGGCCTCGAGTGGTGGCCTGGCCTCTCTCCAGCAGAGACACTTCGGCCTTGCTGGGAGCTGGCTCCCCACCACCGTGAAGTGTGCGGCGAGAGGGTGGCGTCTGGAGCCTGTTTATTTTCAGCAGCATCCTCTGCCTGGGTCTTGTGGGCTGTCGCCGGGCAGGAAACCCGCAGGGAGGAGCCCGTGGGGAGACGGTGGCAGCGCTGTGCTTCCCTCAGAGTGAAAACCAGAGTGCTAGCGCATAGCGAGGGGTCCACCTCAGTCCTGGAGATGTGACCTGCTGGCTGTAGCACGGGGGATGCCTGGGCAGTTTGCGTCTAGGTCAGTGGATGGGACTCACATCCTGGTGGGCCAGGACTCATCATTAAGCACCTTGATTGCTGCCTCAGCTGCCTCTGTTGCCTGGAAGGTGGTCACTGCCATTGCAGCCAGTCACTCAACTTCCAACAGCACAGCGGGGGGTGGGGGGGTGACTTGCCTGGCTGTCATATTTCCATTTCAAATGCAAAATGTCTTCTTGCTGCTGTCCTTAGTGGTCTGATCTACCACCTGCAGAGAAGACCCGTCTACCTGTGTCCAGCCTCGAGGCCTGTGGCTCCTTGACAAGTGCTACTAGAAAGGTCTCCTCAGTGTGAGACTGGAGAGGTGACCAGAGAGGGGTGACAGTGCCACTGAGGGAGGCCAGACCCAGGCCTGTCCACCCCACCATGGTGTCCCTTCCCCCTCCCTCCTCTTCTCTCCCTCCCTTCTCCTTGCCCCTCCCCTTCATTCTCCCTCCCCCTGGTCCCCCTTCCCTCTCTCATCCCTCCCCCTCCCTCTTCTCCCCTCCCCTTTCCTACCCTCCCCCTTGTCCCCTTCCCTCTCTTACCCCTCCCCCTCTTCTCCTCCCCTCCCCCTTTCTTCCCCTCCCACACACTCTCCTCTTCACTCCACCTTCCCCCCCCACCCATTCTGTTCTCCCTCTCCCTTCCCTTCCAGTCCCTGGTTCTCTCTTTGGTATATCTGAGATATCATCGTGTCCTCAAAGCATGAGAAGTTAGGTGAACTCTGACATACAGGCGAATTAAGGGGCAGGTCTAGTGTTCCAAGGAGGGTGGGGTCTTCCTGGGGGAGTGAGACCCCTGGAGTGTTCTTTGTTTGCATAAGAAGGCACTTCCTCCTCGTATTTGAGAGGAAAATACATGCTCCTGAGGTAGACTCTGTGTAAGGACAGTACAGACCACCATGCTGCAGCAAGGTCGAGGGCAGCTGGCCGACCTGAAGGAGTGCCTCCCTGCTGCCCAGCACACCTCCAGCCCTGACCTCTGGCTGGGACTATGCAGAGGGGGTGGTGGAGCTGGTCAGTAAAACCTCTGCATCTTGGAGCACCAAGAAAGCAATTGGCTTTAGAAAAGAGACTGCTTTTGACTAGCTTGATTGTCTTGAATATGTGTTCCATGACATTTGCATATGATGGCTGGCGGCTTTCTTTGTCTCTGGCCGCACTGGAATTGAAGGAGCCTTGCTGGCACATGGCCAGACTCCAGTCTGGTGGAAAGTGACTTTACCGGGTGTTGCACTCACTCTCCCGGAGTCTGGCGTGGTGTAATGAGCCCCAGTAAGTCCATGGCTAGAAACTTAGTGGAAATAATCTCCTTCTCTGTGAATGCAAGCCCTCTGATAGTTAAATCATTATGATTTGACTGTGGTTCAGGTGGACAATAAAACCAAATCCAGAGGGAAGTGGCCCAGTGCAGTGATGGGGGTGTTGCATGGAAAGGGTCTGCTGGAGGGAGGGAGACTCCAGGCTGGGGAAGGGCCTGTGTGCAGGTTAAGGAACCTGCCCATGCTGTTCTGGAGAAGGGGGGGAGGCTCATCCTCCTTATTAAATAAGGTGTTTGTAGTTCCTGTTGTAATTAGTTTGATTAAGGAAAATTCACAGTTGGCAAGCCTTTGGTCTCCTAAAGGCCTCCTCGAGTCTACTGTTACTGAAACGTCAGTGGAAGTGCCACCTCTTCCTGTCTCAGGTGGACATGTGGAGGTCCTCACTCTTCCTCCTTCAGCCCTGGTCCTTCTCTCCCAAATCATCTTTTATCTGGACACCAGCCCCTGAACCTCCCTGACACCCAAGGGCTGCTAGTGTCCATCCCCCAGTACACTGGCCCCCTGGCCTGAGGTGGGCAGTGTTGGAGCAAGGCCTGATCCTAGCACTGGCAGGTGGACTGAATTCTGGGAAGGACCAGGTCCAGTCTTCAAAATCACCTTTCTGCCAACAAACAGCCATTGAGAGCACGCTTAGCTGTGTCTCAGAATAGCAGTAGAGGGGCCTCCCACCTTCAAGGTGTATATGTAGCAGCCCCCCGAGGCCACAGTACTGCCCACAGACCCATGAGGTCACACCAGTGCCTGCAGACCCAAGAGGCCGCACTAGTGCCCGCACCCCACAAGGCCACACTAGTGCCGCAGCCCCACAAAACCTGGCAGGGCCCACTAAAGTGCTTCCAGTGCCACTCTGGTGCCAGGTCGAGTGGTGACCAGGAAAATGGCCTTTGTGGTGCATAGTTAGTGTTCAGTGCTGCACTGGGCATTTACCCTCGTCTGACACCACCCTCTGGAGCCCTGGCGTGTAGTGGTGATGTGTCAGGCCTGGCCCTGACAGGCCAGTTGGTCTTTGAGAGGAAGATGAATTATCTGCACTTCTCTGTGTAAATGAGGGTTTCCAGCTTCAGAATGCTAAGGACCGTTCCTACTAGGTGGAATCAGCTGACTGGTGGTGCCTTTCTTTGTTTCCAGTTTTAATGCTAAGCGCTTTCAGACTGTGTAAAAGGGACATGCATTCTAGTTCTCCAGCAGATGCTTGGAGTGCTTCGTATGATGAAGTGCACAGCCAGTGGGAAGTGCTGTGTGTCCCGAGATCTGTCCAGCCCTGCTGAGAGCATTCACCAGCTTCATCCTGAAATGGTTCCTGTGAGGCCAGAATTGTCTTACTGGAGACATGGTGACAGGCTGGCCATCATGAAACCACTTTCTGAAGGGACCTGTACTTCGACATACTTGGGGGTCACCTTGTAAGGAGGAACCGAGGGCCAACAAACCTCTATCTGACTTGCATTTTATTTTCAATGTCCAGATGGGAATCCTGCTGAGTACTAAAATAGGGAGTTCTATTGGCCTGGTGGGTAAGGAGTTCACTAGCTGCTCCGTGGGAGTCTACTCCCATGTCATCTACAACCTTTTTGAAAACACACTGGAGGGTCAGCTATGAATGAATGAACGTCAGTTACTGAAATGCTTATTGCACAACACACATTCACACCCTGTGTTTTATTTATCAATCACTAGGAAGTTGCTTTACCACGACAGACAGGGTGCTCCCATGGCGTCCTCCCTGTTCTCTTCTGACAGCTACCTCTGACCAGGTCCATGCCTGTGGCACCATCCTCTCTCCCAAACACGGCTTTCTTTCTCCCTGGAATTTATAAGACTTTGTTTTTGAGGGAAGTTTTAGCGTTTCAGAAAAGATATGCAGAGATTCTGAGGGTCCCATGTCCTCCCCCTCAGCAATCCAGTCTGTGATGAGTGTCTGACTCCTGTCGAACATTTACTACAATTGATGAAACCCTTGTGAGTGAAGCCCTGGGCTCTGTGGGAAGCCTCTCTCTTTGGGCCTCCAGTCCTGTGACTTTTGTTATGTGGCCTTTTGTGTGTTATTCAGAATAGTGTCATTGCCCATCCCCTGCAAACTCTGATCTTACTGCTGTGTTTTTGCTGTATGCAGGACGTCACCTACTTGGCATCGGACAGTGGCCATTCTTTTTGATTCTTTTAGCTCTGTCCTGGTTAGAATGTTTTGGAGATGGTGGCCCAGCCATGGTAGAGAGCAGCTCTGTTGTAGCCATCACTGTGCAGTAGCCATAAAGGAGAGGACTGGCCTCTCTTCCCAACAGGCAGTGACAAAAAGCTACAATCTGCAAACTGGAAGTTGATAACAATTACAGAGGGGGCTGGAGGTACCCCACCCATCCGTAGATGGTGGCTGGTGCTGACTGACTTGGCCTCTCCCAGTCTTCTGTTCAAATCCCAGTTGTTTTTTAAAATGCACACTCTCTCCCGGCCCTTCACACTTCTTTCTTGGAGGCCAGTGGTTGGTTTGGCTGCTGAGACCCTGGCTACAGTGGTGGGTCTGCAGGGTGGGCTCCTGTAAGTGTGTGTACACCAGATGTGAGGCCCCAGGGCCTGTGGCCGTGGGTGTTGACCACATGTGAGGCCCCAGGGCCCCTGGCAGTGGATGTCCCTGTTGTCACAGCCAGCCTACCCTGAAAACCCTAGGGGGCATTCCAGACTTGCCAGAAACGGGAGCACACAGGCCCAGCCTGCCCCCATCACAGCAGACCCGTCCCCCCCAACAGGGAGCACTCTGCCCCCAGCACAGCAGACCCATTCCCCCTCCCAGCCTAACCCCCGGGGAGCACACAAGCCCAGCCTGCCCCCCTCACAGCAGACCCATCCCCCAACAGAGACCAGAGACCACACAGGCCCAGCTATGTGGGGTGCAGATTGCTCCCTGACAGCCTCTCAACACAAGCAGCTTCTTCCCTAGAAATGTTCTACCCTCCATAGAGCACAGTGTAGAGTAGAGAAAGACAGGCTCAGAGGGGGCCTCTGTAAGCTCAGCAGGCAGGCTGGGCTCAGGCAGACTCCCTCCTGGGTGCATGGTGAGAGGGAATGAGCTGTGCTATGTTGGTAGCACCTGAGCTCAGTACCTGTCTCTCCTCTGGTCACACCTGAGGTCAGTATAGTAATTATCTTTCTGTGACTGGCTTATGCTAATCAGCATAATTTGATCTAGAGTCCTCCATGTTTAGTATGTTACAAATTCTTGATCCCTTTTTAGCAATGCATAATACTCCATTGTGTAAAGGAACCATGGTTTCTTTGGCCATTTGTTCCCTGATGGATACATTGTTTCCAAGTCTTTGCTATTGTAATTCTGTTGGAATAAACATAAGACTGTATATATTAGTTTGTATCAAAAAGGCTATGCTCCTACTGAGGGAGCTCTGGTGACCTAGTGGTAAGAAGCTGTGCGGCAATCCTGAAAGCATGTGGTTCCAATCCAACAGCTGTGCCTTGGGAGGATGGGCATGCTCCTCCCATGTGATCAACTGCCTCTGAAAATCCAGCTCGATGGTACACAATAACAGCGTAGGCCATAGCTTAGGCTTCCTACATTTGTCTCCGTTTTTGCTTTGATGATCTTTATAGTTTCTAAGTTTTAGAACTAGCTCCTTTGTCACCTTGAGAGAGTTTTTGTTTATGGTGTGAGGTGTGGGTCTTATTTCAACCTTATTGCTGAAACTCTTTGTTAAAGAGATTGTGTTTCCCTCACTTAATGGATTTCATCTCCTTTCCAAAACCAGTTCTCCATTGTTGTTGCTGTTGTTAGGTGCCATTGAGTCGAATATGACTCGTAGCGACCCTGTGGACAGCAGCCCTGAACCCTGTCCCATCCTATACCATCCTTATCATCTCTCATACACTTGAGCCCACTGCCGCAGTCGCTGTCAGTCATCGTGTTGATGGTCTTCCTCTTTTTCACTGACCCTCCACCTTTTGAAGCATGTCTGTTTCCAAAGAATAGCCTCTCCTAACAACATTCCCAAAGTATTTGAGATGAAACTTTGCCATCTTTGCCTCCACGGATCATTCGGGCTGCACTTTCTCAAAGACACACCTGTTTGTTCTTTTGAAAGTCCATGGGATATTCAGTACCCTTCTCTAACACCACAACTCAAAGGCATCAATTCTTCTTCTATTATTCTTATTCATTGTCCAGCTCTCAGATGTATAGCAAGTGATTTAAACGCCATGCCCTGAATTAGGGACACCTTAGTCCTCAAAGTAACATCATTACTCCTCAGTACTTTGGAGAGGTCCCTGACAGTGGACTTGCCAATACACTATGTCTCCTGATCTCCCGACTGCTGGAACCAAGGGTGTTGTAGACACAAGTAAGATGAAATTGTTGACAGTTTCAATTTTTTTTTCTCTATTTATCATGATGTTACCTATTGGTCTAGTGCTGAGAATTTTTTGCTTGGTTTTGAGATGCAATCCATATTGAAGGCTGTAGGCTTGGATCTTTTGTAGCAAGCATTTCAAGTCCTCATTTTCAGCAAGCAAGTTTGTATCTGCAGAATGCAGGTTATTGATGTCTTCCTCCAATCCTGATACCACATTCTTCTTCAAAATTCCAAAATCTCAAATAATTTGCTCAGTGTGTGTGAATAGGTGTGGAGAAAGGATGCAGTCCTAATGCACACCCTTTCCTGGTTTTCAGTCATGCAGAGTTCTCTTGCCCTGTTCAGACAACAGCTTCTTAGTCTAGGTAAAAGTTTTTTATGAGAGTAATTAAGTGTGCTGGGATTCCCATTTTTCTCAATGTTAGCCATAGTGTGTTATGATCTATACAGTCAAATGCCTTTTTTTGTCAGTAAAACACCAACAGACTTCTGTATTCTCCATTTTTAACCAGGATCCACTTGACATCAATGGGGATGGTGATACATCCTCTCTTAAGCCCAGTTTGAACTTCTGTTCTAGCCATTTTTGGAGAATGTTCAACAGTATTTTGCTTGTATGTTTTATTAATGATTTCATTCAATAATTTCTATTCTGTTGGATCACCTTCTTTGGGAATGGGAACAAATATGGATCTCTCCCACTCAGTCAGTCAAGCAACTGTCCTCCAAATTTTCTGGCACAGACTGGAGAGCGGCGTATCCAGAGCTGCATCTGTGGGTCGAAATATCAGTTGATTCCTGGGGCTTTCTTTTTTGCCAGTGCCTTCATTACAGCTTGAACTTCTTCCTTCATTACCTTGAGCTATTGTTCATAGAGAGGGCTATGTTGGCCTAGTGGACGGAAACTTATGCTACCAAGCCCAAGGTGGGTGTTTTTAATCTGTGGCACTCAGGCCGGGTTTAAATTGTTTTTTGTCAAACATTCTTCTAAGTGGTAAATCACTGGTCTGTCCATTTGCTGTACAGAGGTAACTCGTGGTTGCTGTGATGCTGAACACTGTGACACTGATGTGTCAAATGCAATAATGGTCACCTATGGTGGACAGTGTTTGGTGGAGCTTCCTGATTAAAACAAGCTTGGAAGCAGGAGTGGCATCCACTTCCGAAGTGGTTTGCCTCTGGAAACGCTATCAACAGTGCTCTGGCCTTTCACTCATAGGGTCGCTATGAGTCATCAACGACTTGACAGCACTTAACAACAACAACAACAACGATATTGTTCATATGGTACTTCTTGAAATATCTTAGTATTGGTCAGTTCTTTTTGGTACAGTGACTCTGTATTACTTCCATCTTCTTTTCATGTTTCCTGGATCATTCAAGATATTACCCATAGCATCTTCAAGGCTTGAATTTTTCATTCTTTCCTTTTCAGAAGTGCCTAGTAAGTTCTTCCCTTTATATCTTCAACCCTGCCAGCGCTTTTCACATTTTGTTATACTTTGCTTTATATTTTTGAGTTGCCTGTGAAATCTTCTGTTTATCTCTTTTATTTTGGCATTTCTTCCCTTTGTTTTGGCTTCTTGTTGCTCTTGTGCAATTTTTACAGTCTCTTTTGATGTCTATTTTGGCCTTTTCTTCCTCTTCTGTCTTTGTAATTACTTTATGCTCTCTTCATGGATGGTATCTTTGATTATCACCCCATAACTCATCTGGTCTTTGATCACAAGTGTTCAGTGCCTCAAACCTATTCCTTTTTTTTTATTTTATTTTATTATTTTTGTGTGAGTGTACCGTCAAATCAGATCTGACTGGTACAGGAGGAGATTGTCCCTCCTTTCCCGGCAGAGCATCTGGTGGATTCGAACCGTGCGCCTCTGGGATTGTAGTTGCAGCTCCTTACCACTAGGCCACCAGAGCTCCCCTCAAACCTATCTGTAGACAGTTTTTAAATTCAGGTGGGATAGACTCAAGCTTGTATTTTGGTTCTTGTGGACTTCATTTTCTTCAGCTTGTTGGAACTTGCACATGACTAATTGGTAGTCTGTTCCACAGTTAGCACTTGACCTTTTTGTTTTGGTTTGGTTTGGTTTTTTTGACTGATGATTTTGAGCTTCCTCAATGATTCTTTTCACAGATGCAGTCAGTCTTATAACCTTTGTAGCCCACTATGTGAGGTTCATGTGTAAAGATTTTTTTTTTAAATGTATCTGTAAGGAATGAATTAGTGAACATACAAAATTCAGTCATTTGATGTCCAGCCACTTTTCTGACACCAAGACTGTACTTTCCAACTACTCTTCCTTTCTCATTCTCTCCAATTTTTGCATTTCATTTGCCAGTATTTATTAATGCATCCTGATTGCATGTTTGGTCAACTTTGGACTGCAGAAGTTGGTAGAAATCCTCAGTTTCCTCCTCTTTGGCTCTAATTGTTGGTGTATACATAAACTTGATTAATAGTCATATTAACAGCTCTTCCTTGTATGTGTATGGATAATTTCCTATTACTTACAACATTAAATTTTAGGACGTTGTTATTGTTATGTACCATTGAGTCACCTGTGGCTCATAGTGACCCTATGTACAATAATAGCTCTGAACTCTGTTCTATCCTGAGTCAGTTTTACTGTCTCTGACACACCTAAGTACCCCAATTACTGTGTCAATCTATCTCATATGGGATCTTCCTCTCCTGCACTATCCTTCCACCCTTCCACGGATTATGTCCTTCTCTAAGGAGTGGTCCCTCCTGGCAACATGCCCAAAGTATGTGAGATGGAGCTTCAAAATCTAGCCTCCATCAAACTATACAACCCTACGATTACACCCCTCCCCCCCCATCCTCCTTGGGTCCTCATACATGCTTTACTAGTTCTCTTTCTACAATAATGGCCTTATACTATATTTGTCCTTCTGGGACTGAGTTAGTTCACTTAGCAAAATGCTCTCCAGACCGTCTCAAAGGGTACGTAAAGGAAATGGGAAAGATCCAGTGTTAAAAAACAATGTGTATGAACTTTGTAAGTAAACCCGTATAAAAGAAAAATTTTATTAAAAAAAATCCTTGCCTCCAAGGAGCAGCCTGGTTTCACCTTCTCCAGGACAAACCTGTTTGTTTTCCATGGTATGTTAAATACTCCTTCTCCCACACCACAACTCAGAGGTATCAATTCTTCTTCTATCATCTTTGGTCATTATCCAGTTCTCGAATGCATAGCAAGTAATTGCGAAGACTAAGGCCTGAATCAGGTGCACCTTCTTCTCCAGACTCACATCTTTGCTCTTAAGTACTTTTGAAAGGTTCCTGACAACATTTTTACCCAGACCAATTTGTCTTTTGATTTCTTGACTGCTGGTGCCATAAACATTGATTATGGAGCTGAGCAAACTGAAATTATTAACAACATTCAGTCTTTTCTCCATCCATCAAGTTGCTGCCAATTGGCTGAGAGAGTGGTGAGAATATTTGTCTTCATGATGTTGAGCCTCAATTCATATTGAAGACGAGAGTCCTTGACCTTCTGCAGCAAGTGCTTCAGTTACTCCTCAGATTCAACAAGCAAAATTATGTCGTCTGCAAAATGTAGGTTGTTGATGAGTCTTCCTCTAATCCTAATGCCACATTCCTCCTCATCAAGTCCAGCCTCCTGAATGATCTGTTCCACATACAGATTGAAAAAGTGTGGAGACAGAACACATCCCTGATACACTCCTTTTCTAGCTTTGAACCATGCAGTGTTTTCTTGCTCTGTTCTGACCACTGCTTCCTGGTCCAAGTATAGATTTCATATGAGCACAATCAAGTGTTCTGTGATTCCCGTTATTTTCAAGGTCAGTCACAATTTGTTGTGATCCACACAGTCAGATACCTTTGCATAATCAATGAAGTACAAATAGACATCTTTTTAGCTATGAATGCAACACCATTCTTCCTCAGTTTTTCATTCTAGGCATAATAGATCATGATTCACATGCCAGTTGCCTACAGTGTTGATTTTTATGCATTCCATTGAATTTTTCACAACCTCCAATTCCCCAGCATTCTATGTTCTAATGATTATGGATGCTTACAGCTGTTTCTCCTCATTTTGATTGACTTCCCATCTAGGCTCTATGTTTAATACTATATTCATCTATTGTTCGTAGGGTTTTCAGAGGTCTGTTATTTCAGAAGGGAGTGCTGGTGACCTGGTGATAAGAAGCTGTGCTGCAACCCCAAAGGCACGCAATTTGACCCCACCAGCTGTTCTGTAGGAGAAGGAATTGGATGACCAATCCTGCTTTCTAATCTGTCCTAATCTTAAATTGTCCATGGTGATGGCTTTACTCTGTGTCCTCATGTTTAGTCCACTGGTGGACCTTTCCTGAGCTGTTTGATCACTGGAGGTGTACAGCAGATTTTAAGTTTAAAATCAGGCTGATTTTTGTATGTTGATCTTGCACCCTACCTCTTTCTGAATCAGTCCGTTTACTTACTCATTTACTGCCATTGAATCAGAACTGACTCACAGTTGGCCCTCCCTCAGGTTTGTAGAGGCTGTACATTGCAAGGGGAGGAGCCTGCCCTTCTTTCTTTCCAGAGCAGTTGGTGGATTCGAACCTTGGAACTCCAGGTTGGCAGAACAACTCATTGCCACTGGGCCACCTGAATGCCTTTAGAGAATAAGAGTGGTGGTAAAGGCTGACCTTTATAAAGGTTCCTGTTCTCAAGAAGACTGGAAGGTTGTCATCTTTGATAGCCTCATCTTTTTTCCTTAAGGAATAGCTGGTGGGTGGACAGGCTGGTATCAGGCATATAAAAATCTGTATTGCTGAAGAGAGTTGTTGGATGCTTCCTTCTGGAATCGGGACGATGGAGGTGGATGCCTGCCACTTGGGCTTCTAGGCCTGTCTTGGTGAAGATGATGAGATTTGCCTGGGAACTCTCAGACCTCTGGCTTGCTGGCTTACTGGATGGGTTTCTGGGCCATTTGGGAGCAGAAGGATGCCTTTTCTGCTGCAGGAGGTCCTTGAGCCTGTGCACTAGAACCCAGAGAGGGGCCAGGCTGGACCTGAGAGTCCTCCTCTCCAGGTGCATGGCAGTGGGGTCCTGGTATGTGGTCATGATCTTCACGCTGGAGGTACAAAAGTTGAGTCTTTTCATTCTAATAACGTCCTGAGGCTGTGGCCTTGCTGGTTGAACAGGTCTTCTGTGGTACGGGCTGAGGACTGGGTCTGCTTCATTCCTGAGGGTTGTCTTTGCAGCTGGGGTTGAAGAAATGCTGCAAGAGAGCCCCTGGGAGTGACTAGCCCATAAAAAATCCCCCTCAGCCTCTGGGGCTGTGCATCTCTGACTTAATAATTAATTTGCTCTTTGCTCATTCATCGTGCATACAACTGAGTGAACGGCTTCCCCATTGTGGCCATGATGAGTGTTGAAGAGAAAAACCAAACAAGTGCTGGGGAGGGACTGGCTTCTGCTAGGGGCTTTCCTACAGAAGACTTCTGTGTGAAGACCAGGGTCTGTTTTCTCTGGAGAAGTTTGGGACCATGTAGAGGCCATGTAGAGTGTAGAGGCCCTGGGAAGGTCAGTGTATTACCGGGGCACTAGTGGGAAAGGGAGACAGATGGTGGAAAGCAGTGGGCAGTAGGATGGCCTCTGTTCCTGGAAGGGCTTCAGGTAGTTCAGAGCATTGGTTCTATTGTGTCTTCATGGGCCACTGTGCAGGGGATAGGGCCACATGGAAACGTATTGGTCCATAGTTGAGGGACCATGTCATTCTACAGCTTGGTGGCCCCGTTTGTCTATAGGTGAGGGGTCATGTTGATTTGTAGTTTAGAATGTGTCCTCTGAAGGTCATATCAGTGTGTAGCTGAGGAAGCAGTTTGTTCTGTATGTGGGGCCCTTGTTCCTTAGGTGGGAAGCCCTGTTGGTCTCTAGATTGACAGTGGTGTTAGTCCACAGGTTGCTCGGCAGTTGGGTGGCCATGTTGTTCCGTAGCTGGGTAGCTGTGTTTGCATGTGGGCAGCCATGGTGGTCCATAGGTGTGTAGGTGAGGGTCCCGTTGGTCTGCAGGTAGGCGGTCTGCAGGTGGGAGGTGTGGACTGCTGGTGGGTAGCTGTTCATGCTGTCCTTCTTCCTTCCAGAACACTACAGTTATGCGTCCTCCAGCCTCGCCCCTGGCCTGCCCCTCAGCACAGCACATCCGGCACTGCCAGCCACCTGCCATGACCTGCAGACGTCGAATCCCATCATCTCCGTTCTCCCATCAGCAGGTCACCCCTCGGGCTATGGGGGCACAGTGGACAGTGGGCCACCTGGGTACTTTCTGCCCTCGGGTGCTGCCCGACCCAATGGTGCCCCAGCTTTGGAGAGCCCTCGCATCGAGATCACATCCTACCTGGGCCTACACCATGGCAGCAACCCATTCTTCCACGACGTCGAGGTGGAGGAGGCCATCCCTGGTGCCAGGCGTGCACCCTCCACAGCCACGCTGCCCCTGCCTGGCCTCGAGGCCTACCGGGACCCTAGCTGCCTGAGCCCTGCCAGCAGCCTGTCTTCTCGTAGCTGCAACTCCGAAGCGTCCTCCTATGAGTCTAACTACTCGTACCCCTACGCCTCCCCCCAGACGTCCCCCTGGCAGTCCCCGTGTGTGTCCCCCAAGACCACTGACACTGAGGACGGCTTTCCACGGGGGCTGGGGGCCTGCACCCTGTTGGCCTCTCCCCGCCACTCGCCATCCACCTCGCCACGGGCCAGTGTCACCGAGGAGAGCTGGCTGGGCCCACGTGGCTCCCGGCCCTCCTCTCCCTGCAACAAGCGCAAGTATGGCCTCAATGGGCGGCAGGCGTCGTGCTCACCGCACCCCTCACCTACACCATCCCCGCAGGGCTCCCCACGTGTCAGCATCACCGATGACACCTGGCTGGGTGACTCCACACAGTTCACCAGCTCGGCCATTGTGGCTGCCATCAATGCCCTGTCCACTGACAGCTCACTGGACCTGGGCGAGGGCGTGCCCGTGAAGGCTCGCAAGACCACGCTGGAGCACACAGCTGCCATGACACTCAAAGTGGAGCCTGCCTGTGAGGACCCAGGCGCCACCCCACCCGCCACATCCTTCTCCTCTGAGGAGTTCCCCCCATTCCAGCACATCCGCAAGGGGTTCTGCGAGCAGTACCTGTCGGTGCCAGTGCCACAGACCCCCTGCCCCTGGGGGAAGCCCAAGCCACTCTCCCCATCGTCCTACGTGAGGTGAGTCCTGCGTGTGACAGGGAGCATAAGCCATGTGTCAGAGGGGGACCTGTATCCAAGGTTTCGGAGGCAGCGGGGTGGCCTTGAACCTAAACCTTGGGTAGCAGCTGAGCCTGCCTGCCAGCGCTGCTGGTTTTCTCAGCCTGCCTGTTTCCTTTCTCAAATTGTTGCCACCTTGGCGTTGTCAACAGATGTGCCTGTGTGAATGGTCCCCAGAGTTGGGAACAGCAGCATCCCTCCCTGAGGACAGCTCTGTGGCAGGAATCGTGCATATGTGGCCCTGGCTTGTTGTTGCTTTCCCCCCCAGTCTGCCAGCTCCAGTGAACTGGCCACTTTATTTCCTAAACTGCTCTGTCGGCAGGTCCACGTAGGGCTGGCCAGGGTGCTAATTGGCAAACATTCCCCAAGACCAGGAGCGTCTCCTGCCTCCTCTGTGGATGGAGCTGACCCCCAGGGCTCTGGGTCCTTCTGGTCAGTGCACCAGCACCCTGGACACAGGCTTCAGAAGTGCAGGCTTGGCAGCCCCCTCTTCCTCTCCTGCCCCTTTAGCCAGAGGTCTCTGGGGCAGGGTGGGGGACAGGGCAGGTTGAGGCAGAAGGGGTGCCAGGGACAGCTGGGCGAGGTCGGCCTGCAGATCAGCTCTTGTCAGAATTTGACTGGCCTTGGCGCTCCTGGTTTCTAAAGGTCGGAGCCCTAATGGGATGGCGGGTTGAGCGGTGGGCTGCTAACCTCAGAGTCTGTGGTTCAGATCCAACAGCCACTTTGTGAGAGAACAGTGAAGCAGTCTGTTTCTGTAAAGATGGCCTCTGAGCAGTTATGCTCTGCTCCTGGACGGTACGAGTTGGAATTTACCGTCATCGGCAGTGTGTTTTGTCTGTGACGTTTGCTCAGGCCTCGTGCAGTCAGCACAAGCTGGCTAGGCTGTGCCGGGACCCGATGCCCCTATTCTGAGTGTCGGGGCAGCATGGAGTGGACAGCATTCTGTCTGTATGGGCTCGTGAGAGACAGGTCGGTTCCGGTCAAGAGACAAGGTAGCTCTGCCAGCTGACTTTCTCCACTTGTGTTAGTGTCTCTGCTACTAGCCCAGCTTCCCACGTAAACCCAGCAAAGCTGCAACCCTGGCGCTGCTTCAGGACAGCCCTGGTCAGAGTCCTGAACGTGGGAATGCCCAAAGACAACTTGGAGCGGTCTGTAGAAACATACAAGTTATGTGTGCTACACTCGAGTCCTCTACTAGAGTGAGTGGGCCAGTGAGACAGCCAGTCTCCCTGCACAGAGGAGCCACACGTCCGTGACAGTTTGCCTAGATGCAATGGCCAATCACTATACCAGAGCCAGGGTGGGGGTGGGGGGTGGCGCCAGAGCCGGGGAAAGCAGTATCGTGCAGACATACAGGGCCGGAGGTGGTGTGAGAAGCGAGTGGCACAGCACTTTTTATTGAGATTCGAGTGACAGACTCAACCCTTTTACAAATGTTCACTTACCTCTCTGGTGAATGCAGGCTGTTCCTGGGGTCTGTGTGCCCGAGTGTGTGTTTGCACACTAGTGTGTGCTGGGGCACAAGCTTTGCGGCTGGATGCATAGCTGTTTTTTCTGTGTCAGGAGTTTGAGCAGTGGTCTGGTCCACATTCCACCCTTATCTTTATCTCCTGCCCCAGGGTTGTCCTCCCAAGGGGTGCTCCCCACCCTGTTCCCTGCCAGCTGATGCAGATCAGTGGTGGAGCGTCCCACAGAAGTGGCCTGTGGGCCGATGGGGCTTTTTCAATTGTTTGTTCCACATGGAAATATGTTTCCTGGTCCCTACAGTGTGTTTCCTGATGGTCACTCTACTCGGGATCGAGGGCAGTGAGAAACCATGGTCACATGAAATACTGTGCTGGTTCACCTCCATCCCATGAGCCCTGCCACTGGCCACACCTCTGACCCTACCTGTCTAACAGTACCCAGAGGGTGGAGGTTCATGAGCACAGACACAGCACCAGCCCCAGGCATTATCCACGGGGTCTTCCTGGGAGAAGGAACTGGAAGCAGCTGGAGACCACCCTCTGCCAGTCGCCTCCTAGGAGCCTGGGGCCTGATCCTCCAGCTCCTCTCTGCATCCTTTCTGTGACCTTGACATTGACACCTGCCCATCTGTCCTGATGGGGCCAGAGCAGGTAATGGCACATGTTTACAGTCTGAGGAAACTTGGTTGTGAAATGGACAGTGCAGAGTTTGGTAGAAGTTATAGTTTCAGGGTTAGCTATTTTACAGTGATTACTGAATGTTGCTGATTGTCTCCCTGAGGCTTCGGAGAATGACCCAGCCCTCAGGAAAAAAAAATCCAATTTTAAAATCTAGCACCTGGGGTGGGGTGGGGGAATCTAGTGCCTGTGGCCCTGCATGAGAAAGATGAGCCCTCTCCTCCAGTGTGATTTATAGTCTCTGTGAAACCTGCCAGCGGGTCAGTGCGGAGTTGGCTTCGACACAGCGGTGATGAGGAAGAGCGTTAGTTCTGTGAAGACCCAGTGGCATTGTCTGCAGGGAGTTGCACGTGTAGCCCAGAGGCTGTGCTTCCAGCAGTTCACAGCCACCAGTCTGCCCTGTGTGTCTTACAGCCTCGGATGGAACGGAGGCTCAGCCTGGAGTTAGTCTGACTCAGTAGCAGTGCACTTTGGAGCCATGGGTTAAGAGCTGAGCTAATGATGGCGGGAGGGCACCTTGAACCTGCCTCCACTCTGTACAAACAGGATGAAACACTCTGCACATTCACAGGTGAGTCAGGATTGACTTTATGGCAGTGAGTTTATTCTGGTGCAGAGAAACCCTTGCAGCTCAACACTTAAGCACTTGGCTGCTAACTGCAGGGCTGACATTTCAAACCCATCAGCAGCAACTTGGGAGAAAGCTCTAGCAGTCAGCTCTTCTCAAGACTATGCCAGGACAGCCTGGGCTGCCATGGGCAGTCCACAGCATGACACCTGGCAGTGACCACATTCCAGTCGCCAGCCCAGACTGTGGACCTCCTCAAAAAGGAGATGCTGACCCTATGGTGACACAAGGGACAGAGTCACCACCATCGGTCTGGGTTTCAGTGTTCCTCTTTGACGTATTTCATTAATCACAGTCACGTCCCCGAAGAGAGACAGGATGCAGTACTGGTTCGGCAGAATGTCTACGAGGCTGTGGAGTGCAGTTACTGTAATGAGTTGAGAAGCAGCAGCATATGTTGAAGATGCATTGCATCTTCCAGAGAAGGGCAGGGAGGCACAAATGTCACTTTCTACAGGCATGTGGTGGTGATAGTGACTTGTAGGGATTCCATTATCAGCTTGAAGAATGAAAGCTTCAAAGCTCAAGCCAGCTGCACCATCGTGCCCCCTTGGACATGTGTCCATGTCGGGCATGTGCTTGCCTACGTCTTTCATGTGGGAGATTGGACATTTGAAGTTTAACTCTGTTATCTGTGCCCAGTATTGTCTACAGCTTTGCTTTTAAGCAGGGGGAGCAGAAGTGGCTTCCACGTCCTAAACAATATGACTCTAGAAACTCTGTGAACTTTGAGAAATGACGATAGTTCTAGAAAAGCCTCAGGCCTTTTGTTCATAGGGTTGCTATGGGTTGTGCTCGACCCAATGGCAATCAGCAATAACCATCTTTATGGGAAGCTCCATGCTCGGCAGGTTTTAGAAGGTTGGGAGGCTTGTCCCTGTCTGCTTGCACCAAGGTTGGCACATTTATTTTACACAGAACTTTGTAAATTGAGCACTTAAGAAAATGCTCATTTTCCCAAGTGAGCACCACAGGCCGGTTGTCTTCCAGTTCAGGTCATCAGGAGCTCCGTGTCCGGGATTTCTTTCTCACATTGTTTGAGACTTTTGGCCAGCAGCTCACATGTTGCTAGTATCTCATGCTAGACACATGTCTACACCAGCACCAATCTTGGTGGCATTTTCTATACCATCATGCCAGCATTGTGCTTGAAATTAATGTGCCTGCATTAATACAGGGACTGAACACAAATACACTCTGCCATCGGAAAGCCCTGGGCACAGTCTTACCCTGGCTGAGGGCTTGGCTCCTGGCTGTCTCTGCAGGTCTGGGGTGAGGTCATGGTGGGAGACAGTGCTGCTGTGGGCACCTGAGGGCCCCCACATGGAGGACACGTTTCTAGCTTCAATGGTCACATGTAGCTGTGATGTTATCTCATCACTAGGCACAGCATCTGAGCTGGAGCACCAGGGCTCCTGTCTGACAGATGTGCCTGCAGGAGTGGCATCCCAGTGTGATGCTGCCCAGTGTGACGTTGCCTAGAGTGCTTTTGGGGAAACAGGCCGTGTCCCTCCAAGGCTGTGAGCTCCAGAAACACCCTCAGCCAGGGCAGAAGTGCTTCACTGCAGGATTTGCTCTGAGTGGCTTTGCTGTTCCAGGGTGCCCGTAGCATGACCCCTCACCATCAGGGAACAAGCTGGGCACTGACAGTGCTGTGGGCTTGGGGTGGCCTCACACTGCAGTGGAAGCAGGACTTGCGTCCCATGGCTGTCCCTGTTGTCTGTAGAAGAGCTGTGTCTGTAGGGACAAGAGGTTGAAGGAGTACTTTTTCTCCAGCTCAGACCTTGAGGAGCACCCCCGTTCAGTGAGTTTTTCTCAGAGATGGGAGAGATGGGATGGGGGCACTTGGTGTGATGAGGTGTTCTGAGACAGTGTCCATGCTTGTTCTGTAATGGTGTGTGCGATTGTCCTCTGACAGTGTCCACACTTATCGCATGATGGTGTATCTGCCCTGTCCCCTGACGTTATCCATGGTTTTCCTCTGTCAGTCATCCATATGTCCATCTGCCCATCTATCTGTCCATCCCTGGACTCATTCAGTCCCCTTCCTCACTCACCCACACATCTATCTCTTTGCTGGTTCATGAATTCACTTACTTATTGTTTATTCAGTCATTCATTTATGAATTTACTCATTCACTCAATCACACACTGATTTATTCCCTTAATGCCTGGGGCTCATGCAGTGCTTACCACTTTTCCTTTATGGTCAGGCCACCTTGTCCAGATAGCTCCAACTGATGGGCAGAGGAGTAGACATTGAGGAGCTGAGGAGAGTGGTTCAGGCCAACAGGGGTGGGCTCAAGCAGGTCGAGGGGTACTCCCCAGTGAATTGTCTCTTCCTCCTGAATCTGGTTGCCAGTAACAGTGCCCATCCCCTGACCCCCAGGAGTGTTTGGAAGCTTCTGGGTGCATTTATTTTTCTAGGAAGGAGAGTAGAGACACTGACGAAAGGCCAAGAAGGATGCTCTGTAGCCATCTGCAAGGCTCCCATCCAGAGTAGAGGTCTGAGTGACCCCCAGGTCCTGCACCCTGGGTCCTGTCAGGTGTTACCATGTATCACATTTCACACAAAGGTCCTATCACAGTACCTGCCTCGTATTGGTCCTGCAGTTCAGATCCTGCCACAGTGGCCATCACAGTCCTGACCATAGGTCCACCTCGTGTAATAGTCCTGCACTCCGAGTCCTGTCAGAGTGCCAGCAGGGATGTGAAGTCTGGTTATGGGTGGCCCCACCTGCCCATTGGCCGGCTCTGGGCTGCCATCCCAGAAAGCTGACCTCTCCTGGGTGGGAAGCCCTTTCTTACGGCCCAGTGTCACGGGGGCTCCCTGAGCCTGGGAGAGGCGGCAGGAGCGTTTCGGGGTGGTCCAGAGGCTCCCAGGCTTTGTGGACTGAGCCTCTGTCTTGGGCAGATGTACTGGGGTCACTGGTTCAGATGGTGGCACGGGCCTGGACTTAGAAGCTGTGTGGCTAACCTTCACTAGTGAGAAGCGCAGCTAGCCAGTCAGAGATGCAGCTGCAGACACTGAGCCAATGTGTTGCTTCTGACTCGGAAAAGAATGTTTTCCTTGAAGCTTGATTGTCTTCCCTCAGGTGGATTGTAGTTCTGCCAAACTCAGTTTGAAAATTTTATGTGGTCTTTCACTTTTTATTATAGAGCATTTTAAAGATACAAAATGGGCTGGGACCACGGACCACACCCTTCACCTCTTTCATTCGTCACCAAACCACGTATAGTTGCTTCATCTGAGCCCTTTTGTACTACTCACCTGAGCTACTAACTCCGAAGCAAGCCCAGATCCTCACACTATTTTGTAAAAATAATGTTGCATGGTGTTTTCAGGGAAGATTGGCACAGCAGATCACGCTCCCGCTCAGTGGTTTCTAGACACGCCATCCAGGCACCTGGTTCTGCTCTTCTCCATGTGTGAACATCATTCTCCTTCCATTCTAGTGATTGTCTTTCCACGAATCCAGTTTCCCCATCCCCTCACTCTCCCATCTACGTTTCATTTTAAAGTCATGGTGACCATTTGTTCTCATATAGATGGGCTTCTGAAGGATCTCAGTAATTAGGAGTGATGTCCATTATTTTGCAAGCCAGTTTGTTATTTTGCAAGAGTACAGTGACCTCTGGGGTTAGTTTCAAGGTTTGAGGAGGTCACATTGATTGCGACCCTGATGAGAATTCTCAGTGATGATAACAGGTTACCATGCAGTATTGTTGTTGTTGTTATGTGCCATCGAGTCGCTTGCAACTCATAGTGACCCTGTGTACAACAGCCCTAAACTCTGCTCTGTCCTGTGCCAATCGTACTGTCTCTGATACACCCATCCCAATTACCCCAGTCACTGAATCAATCCACCTCATAGAAGACCTTCCCCTCCTGTGCTGTCCCTCCACCCTCTCAAGCATGATGTCCCTCTCCAAAGATGGGTCCCTCTTTACATCATGTCCAAAGTATGTTAGACAGAGCCTCAGAATCCTTGCCTCCAAGGAGTAGCCCGGTTCAACCCTTTCCAGGATGAATCTGTTTGTTTTTCTAGCAGTCCATGGTACCCTCAATACTCTTCTCCAGCACCACAGCTCAAAGGCATCAATTCTCCTTCTATCCTCCTTGGTCATTGTCCAACTCTCTGATGCATAACAAGTGATTGTGAAGACCATGGCCCGTATCAGACGCACGTTAGTCTCCAGAGAGACATCGTTACTCTTCAGTACTTTGGAGAGGTCCCTAACAGCAGACTTTCCCATGGCAATGCGCCTTTTAATTCCCATGGCAATACATCTTTTAATTTCGTGGCTGCTGGTGCTGAGAGTGTTGACTGTGGAGCCGAGCAAACTAAAGCTGTGGTTAGTGTATATTATTTGCTTGGTAGGCTAGTTTCGTCCTTTAAGATTTTAGCGTCTTTCATTCTCTTTTGCTGTAGATGACTAGAGAACAATTATTTTGTCCCAAGTGGCTGTTAGCAAGCTTTTAAGACCCCAGATCTACCCCTCCAACTAGGACGTAGAGAACTATGAACCGTACGATGCTCGTTGGCAAGCTGTCAGACTCGGAAGACCCATCAGGGGTGTGTGTATGTGTACACATATACACAGCTTTGGTGTTCCAGTGGTAAGGAGCTGTGCCACCATCACAGAGGCGTATGGTTCAAATCCACCAGCTGCTCCTTGGGAGAAGGATGGGTAATGTCTTATGCGATCAAACTGCCTTTGAAAACATATTGGAGGCTCAGTAAGAGTTGATTCTCCCCACAACAAAATAAAGGTAAATAATCCAATAGAAAAATGGGCACAGGATATGAACAGACACTTCACCAAAGAAGACATTCAGATAGCGAACAAACACATGATGAAATGTTCAAAATCCCTAGCTCTAAGAGAGAAGCAAATCAAAACAACTATGAGATATTTTCTCACCACAGCCAGAATAGCAAAATTTAACAGAACAGCAAACAACAAATGCTGGCGAGGTTGTGGAGAAACTGGAACCCATATTCACTGTTGGTGGGAGTGTAAAATGGTGCAACCATTGTGGAAGGTGGTATGGCACTTTCTCAAAAAGTTGCAAATAGAGATACCATTTGACCCAGCAATTCCACTACTGGGAATATACCCCAAAGAGACCATAACTGACATCCAAGCAGACATATGCACACCCATGTTTATTGCAGCTTTGTTCAAGGAGTTGGAAACAACCTAAGTGCCCATCAACAAAAGAATGGCTAGAGAAGCTGTGGTATATTCACAGAATGGACTACTACACTGCAATGAAAAACACGGAACTCATGCAATATTATTAAAAATGGGTGAGCCTGGAGGACATTATGCTGAGTGAAGTATCTCAGTCACAAAAGGACAAATACTGCATGGTGCCACTGTTGTAAAACGGGACTGACCTCGGGGTTGGGGGGAGACTGAGAAAGATGGGTTCAATAATGTATATACTACACTGAAACAGATGAGGGAGAAATCTGTTTAAAAGGGATATGTGATTAGGTATTTTTGTCATGACGGGAGTCCAGAGCAAATGCAACATGGTGGAGTGGACCTGGGGGAGGGTTTGTAAAACAATGAAAGAATTTTTGTTTTACTTTTCCAAGAGGGTAGTGTACTGGGGGGGGAGGGCTTGGAGGGGAGAAAAGTGCAACAATGAATGAATGGAAATCCAAAGTCTCTGTAAATTTTCATTGAAATTAATAATAAATTTTAAAAAGAGAAAAAAGAGTTGATTTTAACTCAAACACAGCAAAAAATGGCTATATATACATTTTTATTTCTATTAATACACATACTTATGTATTTTTGTTTATACACACTTATATCTTTACTAAGAAACAAAAACGGTGAGTGTCCACGTGGCTCCCGCCCGATGGACTGCACAGGAATCACAGTATGCAGGAGTCACTGGAGAAGCTCAACAGCAGCAGTCAAAATGAAGCCAGATGCTGACTCTGAACAGAACAGCTGCTCATGTGCAAGTTAAAATTGAGACTGAAGAAAATCAGAACAAGTCCACAAAACAAAAATACAATGTCAAGGCTATCCCACCTGAATTTAAAACCATCTCAAGAATCGATTTGAGGCATTGAGCACTAGTGATTGAAGACCAGATAAGTTTTGAGATGACGTCAAGGATATCATCTATGAAGAGAGCAAAAGGTCGTTACAAAGGCAGGGAAGAAAAGACCAAAATGGGTATTAACAAACACTGGAGATTACACTAGAGCTTTGTTGTTATTTGCCAGTCAGTACTCTTCTCCATCACCGCAGCTCAAAGGCATCTATTCTTCTTCTATCATCTTTAGGTTTTATCCAGCTTTCTGATGCATAGCACGTAATTGCGAAGACTATGGCTTTAAGAAGCCAAAATAAAGGAACAGATGCTGAAGTAAAAGAAAGGAACAGAAGATTTCAAAGAGCAGCTTAAGAATTCAAAGCAAGGTATTTTAACAATGTGCAGAGAGCTGGAGTTGGGGAATAAAAAGGAAAGAACTAGTTCAGCATTTCTCAAGCTGAAAGAATTTAAAAACAAATTCAAGCTTTGAGTTGCAATACTGAGAGATGCTAGGGGCAAAATCTTTAATGATCTGGGAAGCATCAAAAGAAGATGGAAGGAATGCTCACAGTCACTGTACCAAAGAGAATTGACAGATATGGAACCATTTGGGGAAGTACCGTATAAACAAGAGTCAATGGTAAAAATGAAAAGAAAAGAAAACAAAGAGCCAATGATGACGGAGGAAGAAATTCAATCTGCATTGGAGGCATTGTGAAAAATAAGACCCCATGAATTGATGAATATTGCTGTCTCAACTAAAAGATACAGCCCTGGATGTGCTCTCCAGTCTACACCAGGATATTTGGAAGATAGCTACCTGGATAGCTGACTGAAAGAGATCCATATTTGTTCCCATCCATTGAATGAAAAATACCATTAATATCAGGTGCAAGCAAAATATTGATGAGGATTGTGCAGTAATGGCCATTACAGTACATTGACAGACAACTGTCAGAAATTAAAGCTGGATTTAGAAGAGGCTGTGGCAGCAGTAATATCACTGCTGATGTCAGTTAGATCTTGTCTGACAGCAGAGAATGCCAGTAGAATGTCTAGTTGTGTTTTATTGACTATGCAAAGGCATTTGACTGTGTACATCATAGTAAATCACGGCTAACACAGGAAAGAATGGGAATCCAAGAATGCGTACTGGTCCTCATATGAAATCCATACCTAGACCTGCTGTCTGCATAGAGCGAAGGGACTCTACATGGCTTAAAGTCATAAAGTGTGTGTCAGGGCTGTATCCTTCTCCATACCTATCCAGTCAAATAATTCAAGAAGCTGTAAGTCATACTCTATTCAACAGCACCTTACAACCACAACTTCTCACTTACTGTCTTGTTATTTGACATTTTATAACAATAGTGGAAAGCCTTGCTGTCCAACTATTTTTCACTTTAACAACTTAGAAGTGTGATTAGGCATAGCTGTAGCTACCGTGGTTAAGGCTGTGTGTCAGCCTGGCTGGGCCATGATACCCAGTGTTTGGCAGTTTTAACTGTTGCTGTTGTTAGACTCCGTAAAGTCGAGTACAGCTCCTAGCAACACTTTGACCAGCCAACCAGTATCCTGCCCTGTGCCGTCCCCATCTCCTCGGACACACTTAGAGCTCCTTGCTGAAGTCACTGTGCCAGTCCATCGTGGAGGTCTTTCTCTCCTTCGCTGTCCCTTCCTCTTTCCAAGCATGAATTTCCATTTCCTTCCAAAGAATACGTGTCCAAGGAGTGCTCTGACTGCACTTTTTCCAAGACAAAACCCAAAACACCCAACTTTGTTCTTTTGGAAGTCCATGGATATTCAGTGCTCTTCTCTAACACTATAGCTCAAAGGCACCAATTCTTCTTCTGTCCTCCTCCTTTATTGTCCAGCTCTCTGATGCATAGCAGGTGATTGAGAAGTCTATGGCCTGAATCAGACACACCTTAGTCTTCAAACGGACATATCACTCTTTAGCATTTTGGGGTAGATCCCTTACAGCAGACTTGCCCAGTGCAGTATGTCTCCTGATTTCCTGACTGCTGGTACTAGGAATTTTAATTATTGATCCAAGCAAGATGAAACTGTTGATATTTATCCTATGTTTTGTGATCGGATGTAGTCATCTCCCATTTTTGCATATCATTGATTCTCACAGAATGACTTTGTCCTTGGAACATTCGTCATGTAGAGTGAAGAGTGGATGTGTGTATCCGTGCAGTCACCCAGGTGCACAGCCCTGTATGTGCATGCTAAGGCATGTATGAAGGCGTTTTAGTGGCCTCATCCATAGCACATTGCACTACTGACAGAGACAATGCTTCTAGCAGTTCCAATCCACCGGCTACCCTGACAGAAATATGGACAGTTTCCTCCCATAAAGCCCCCTGGAGGGTCCCAGAGGGCCTGTTCTGAGACACCAGCAGTGGGTTTAAATGGACGTACCTGTCTGTATGTGTACTACTTGTACGTGTGTTTTATAATTGGTCTGCTCTTAGTTCAAACTTACATAAGCTCTAGCAATTACCAGCAGGTCTTTTTTTCTTGTGTACATCTTAGAGACCTGATTTTGACTTTATGTTTAATCTTTTTCCTCTCACAGGAAAGAGACCATGAGGCATGATTGTTGGAATGCTGGTTTTGTCACTGCCTTGCTATGTCATTGTGGCGAGTGGCATGCCCTGTGGGTCCCAGGCTTCTTCTGTTGTTATACAACTGTCAAGTCCAAACCAAGGCATAGCTGACCCTTTAGCAGGTTATAGGAGTAAACTGCATGGGAGGAGATGGTCCGTCTTCATCCCCCAGAGCAGCTGGTGGACTCACAGTGTGTGCCTTTGGGTTGGAAGTATAGCTGCTCATCGCGGGGCCACCAGGTGGTCGTGCCTGCCTCCAGTGCATAAGGAGTGCATGCAGCTCGTGGGCTCAGAGGACAGGACAGTGTCGCACATGCTTGGCGAATGTGCTCCCTTTTCCTCTGTAGTGGCTGTGGATATAACCCGTCAGCCTCCAGGGTGCTCACGCCTGGCCTCTGGGTCTCATTCTCACTCATGCAGACGTGGCTTGTGGTTGTCCAGTGCCCTCATTCATCCCTCGGTGGCCACAGAACTTGGACCTGGGGCCTGAGCATCCCACCCCGACCTGCTGTTCTGTCAGAGGCTGCTGAGCCCCGGATGGTGGGGTTACTTGTGCAGTGCACTGTCCCCAGGTAGACAGATGGGAGAAGGAGCAAGAGTCAGACCCCCTGACCACATCTCCAGACCCCTCTGCCGTGCACCTAGAGAGGAGGACTCCCAGGTTCAGCTTCACCCACCTCTGCGTTCCAGTACACTGGCTCAAAGACCCCCTGTAAAGTCAACTTTCTGCTTCCAAATGGCCCAGCAACCCACACAGTAAGCCAGTTTGATTTTAAAGACATCTTCAGTTAGTTCCACAATCTGTCTTATTAGGGAGATAAATAATTTATGTGACCATATCGTGAAGGAAGGAAATATTTTAAGACTGGCGGGGAAGTGTTTCCATTGCATGTGCAGCTCATCCTGGAGGCCTGACAAGACCTCAGCCTTACACCATCGTGTCGTAACCATTGGTTTTTACCAGGACTTTCAGATAACTCTGTCAGGATGTTCTTCTCGAGAGCAATGTTACTAAATGTAAGGTGGTGAAGGGTCACAGCTTCTGGGGCTTCTGGTTGGGACACTGGCTGAGGTCTAACCTTCCCCGCTGTTCTCTGTCCTCTCCAGCCCGTCTTTGCCTGCCCTTGACTGGCAGCTGCCGCCTCACTCAGGACCATACGAGCTTCGGATCGAAGTGCAGCCCAAGTCCCACCACAGGGCCCACTACGAGACGGAAGGGAGCCGGGGGGCTGTGAAGGCATCAGCCGGAGGACACCCCATTGTTCAGGTACCCACAGCTCTAGCCAGGGTTCCAGCATGCAGTGCTGGTGTGCATCTGGCTGCATTGAGCCAGAAGCCAGCTGTGGCGAGAGCTCTAGTGGACACCCTTCTCTGGGTTCAAGGCACCTTCTCACCACTGCAGCAGTCTGGCCCGTGTGTGAACGTGTGCGCATCCAAGTCCTAGCATCTCCTCCGTACACCTACTGGCTGGCATGTTGTGTGCCTCCCACTCTGTGTCTTGTCAGTCATCTGCAGGTGTTGACTGTCAGACTTGGTGTAGAAACAGGAGCCCTTTTCCATGAAGCTTGGTTTCAGCTGACCAGAGCTGGTGGGTGATCTCAGGAGACATCATGATTTGATGGCATTGACCACTGAGTCTCCACCCAGTGAATCTGTAACTGGATACCTTGGAGTGGAGACTCTCTAGTGGCCGTCCCCACTGGTGTTGACTACACTGTGGTGGGATCTCGTGGTTGTGACCATTCCTCCCACACCCCTCTGGGTAGACCCGAACCTATAACCTTTCAACCAGCAGAGCATATTGATTCTTTGTGTTGCCCAGGAGGCCAAGTGACTACAATCCATCTGTAGTTACTAGCTGGCTGCTCAGGGCTCCCCAGACAATGCCCCCATTCTTGCTTGGTGTGGGAGATACCACCTGGGACCTCAAGTCCTTACTAAACACTTGTTTCTGACTCAGAGAAGGAGAAGAGAAAGGAAGAGATTGAAGAGAGACTACATTGTTGTTCAGGGCCCGGGGCTATTTGGGGAAGTGTCTCCATATGGTGTCTGTGGAGACCAAGTTGGGTTGGAGGGCTTTGACTGTACCTCTGAGGTGACCCCACCACCGAGATGACTCCACTCCCTAAGACCTTCACAATTTCAGTTTCCAAGGTCTTCTGGAGGGGGAGAACATACAAGAAAATAAATGTAATCTTGAAATTCAAGTGTGCTGCTTTTGGGATGTCTCCTGTAACAGAGTTCTGATACCGGGTGGTACGCCAGCCCGTAGGCACACGGTTTGAATCCACTGGCTGCTGTGCAGGAAAACGATGGGCAGTCTCTCCCTCTGCGATGTGTAGCCCTGAAAACCCCCTGGGAGCCAGCTGTGCGTCAGTTCAGCACCCACCAGCAATGACCTGGAACATCTCTTACGAGTAAAGGTTAAACTTAGAGGCAAGGAGAGAAGCATGCATTTCCCTAGTCAAATTGTGTGATTTTTCCAGAAACTTCAACTTGCACCTCCAGCAACCTTTCCTTAGATTTCTAACCCCGTTTCCTAGGATTTATATCCCCCCAGGTGTACCTTTGGGGGCATTTCCAGGTCTTGGGGGGGCACACCTTAGTACGTCATGTGGCAGGGGAGCAGTGGGGTCAGCCCTGGGGGCAGTTTGGCCTGTGTTTTTCGAGGGAGGTGTGGGTCCACAGCGATGGCTCTTCTTACCTCAGGAACATGGAAACCATATAGTCTTCCTGACCCTTTAGCTGGAACTGCTCCGGGGCTGCCTGAGAGGGACAGTGTTGCCCACTGTCTCCCCTCTGACCTCTTGGTTGCTGGCTCTGGGATGGGCTTTTCCTGTCCTTCATCTCACCCTATAGCTTTAGACCCCCCTCCCTTGGCGTGACGGCTGGTGGCCACGTCAAGGATGAGTGGCTCCTGGCTGCCAGGGTTTATGTAGCTGTTTCTCCAGTGCACCTCCCAGCACCCCACAACTGGGTCCAGACCTGCCCTACAGGAGGTGATGTGAGTCAGAGGGACTTGGGGACTGTCCCCTCCCATTGTAGCCAGTAGAGAAATGACATGGCTGCCGGGCAAGGAGGCCTGGGACTCGGGTTTTCCAGAAAGACCCAGATCTGAGCCCCTGTGCTGGCTGGGCATGGGAGAGGGCGGAATATTCAGGAGATGTCTGGGATGTTCCAGTTGGGGTTTGTACCTGCTCACTGGAGGGCATTTGATGAGCACCGTGCTCCCTGCTGGGCATTTGCTGGCCCACCTTCCAGGGTGGGAGGTTCAGACGAGGGTGGCATGTAGTGTGGCCTGTAACTGCAGGCTCTCGGGCTCCCTTCCTTCTCCTGGAACAAAGGTGCTCTGTTTGGCTCACTCATTAGGAGATGTTGAAAGGCGGAGACAGAGGCCTTTTCTGAAGGAGGCGGAATGAAGGGGGCGGGTAGTGGTGGCCCAGCACACTGCCCTGGGGCGGGGTCAGAGGGGCTGAGGGCAGGATGCCAACACTGTCCAGCGCTCACTTGCAGGCTCTTACTGGTGTTTGACTGCTGAGAGAGGGAGTGTATGTCCTTGCTGGTGTCTTGAAGGAGGCCTCTGGGTCTTGCTGGCCATGCCCGCGCTGGGTGCCGTCCAGACAGCCGATGCTGTTGCCCGCGTGCAGCATCCTCATAGCAGTGTACCTCGGGCACAGGGCCCATCCTCCTCACTCCCTCCACTGGCCTTCCAGGGGCTGACTGTTCTTCCTGGTCTCTGCCTGGAGACTCCACTGAAGCCTGTCCACCATTGGTGACTCTGGTCTTTGACAAACAGGTGGCCTAGCACCCATCAGCCACACAGTCCACCGCAGTAGGACAGACTGATAGACCGAGGTGGTGAGTGGGTTCCGCTACCTTGTTGCCGTTGGTCAGCTCGTGGGACTGTGCCCACTGGGTTTGGAGCATTCTAGAACTGTAGAGTCTGGGCATAAGATGACACCAGCACATCAGGGAGCTCTGGTGGTCTTGCGTGTAGAGGCTGCGCTGCTAACCTCTGATGGTTCGAATCCAGCAGCTGACCAGTGGGAGGAGGATGGGTGATCCCCCCATGAGACTGAGAGCCTTTGAATGTCCACTGTTGGGTCAAGCTGAGGAGCCGGGCCAGCGCCACAGCAGTGAACTTTTTGAGATCGGACATGTATAATTGGGGAAAAAACCCAACCAAAACAACAAACAACAGGCATTTTGACATAAATTTAATTTAAAATATCTGAAAAATGTGTTGTTAGTAGTTGCCGCAAACAAGTTTCCCACATTGCTGTGCCGTGGGAGGGGTTAGGTGCCCTGTGCCACCCCCCTCACGAGATTAAACAAGAGAAAGTGGCCGTCGGCTTGGAAACATCACATCAGCATTTCTTGCCTGTGGGATGTCAGTCATTTGAAGAGTTTTCTGATGAGTCTGTCACAGTGAATCACTTAGGCTCAGGTGTGAGGTATGTGATGAAGGGCTGTGGGAGTGGCTTCCTTTTACAGTGTGTGGGCCACAGTTTGGATAAAAATAGAATTTGCACATAAATCATAAAACAAATGAAATTAGAACAGCTTCTGTAACTGTCAAAACCACAAAGTTTTATTCCATGTGTTACTCTCACTTAACCTCAGTGGGCCCCACCCAAGCCCACTCCCTCCTCAGCCGCTGCGCCACCAGAGCCCCCACGGAGCCAACAGACCACCAGAGCCCCCCCACAGAGCGAGCAGACCACCAGAGCCCCCCACAGAGCTAGGCCCAGCTAGCCAGGTGCTGCGCCCAGGGTTGGATGGTCAGGTGGTGCCTCCTACTCTGGGGAAACCCCAAGGCAGGGCCTCTTGAGCCCACGCCAGCCATGGGTCTAGGCTCCTGTCAGCTGACCCTGTGCGCCAAGTGCAGGCCCACCTAGGACGCGTGTGTTCCTGTGTGTGTCTAGAGGAAAGGGCCTTCCTTTGTGGCAGGGTTAGCTGTGGAGGCCTGACCTGAGTCAACAGCCCCAGGGCCTCAGTGTTCTTGTCTCACTCTGACCCTCTAAGGTAGTCTCAGGCCAGCATCAATTCCTGCCCCTTCTCTGTTGTCACACATTGATGTGCATCTGGACATAGTCACTGGCACTCTCATCCCCTGGTTGCCATGCCCACTGCCTGTGGCCACGTGTGGAGCTTGTTATACTGGAGCCTGGTCTGACCCAGGGGTCAAAGAACTAGGCCCTGTTTGCCAGGTTGCCAGAACAACCAGTGGATAGCATCTGGACCATCACAGGTGCTCCGGGCTGGGTGAATAATTGATAGGTAACAAAGTCTGCTCACCTGGGCACTCCGGCACATGTGAGCTGGAGGTGTGTGCTCTTGTCCATCTGCAGAGCCAGGGCCGCTATGCCACCTGCGAACTCCTCCACTGGCTCCAGTCATATAGGAACTGACCACTCTTGGCCCTGCCTGCCAACCCTGGGTCAGTTGGCCAGCATGAGGAAGGGCCAGTTGTATTGTGGGAAGTGAGCATAGGGTAAGGCCAGGGTCTGCCTCTGCACAGGTGGAGGGATGGCATTGCCATGTGGTCCAGCATTCTTCACACACACCCTTTCCTGCCCCTTACACCCAAACCAGGTGTCTGCTTTGTGTTTATGGGAAATGTGATCACTGACAAATGAACAAGATGGAAACTGGGAAGTAGCTAATTTTCCAGCTGAATTTTGCCTTTCAAGCAGGGCTCTGGTTGTTCCCACCTTTTGTCCACTGTGGCACTGTCCTCCAAGAACTGTAGGGAATGGGGACTCATGGCTATCCTTCCTCAGAGGCTGCTGGTGGCAGCCGACTGCCTGGCCTCGTGTCTGCACAGCTGAGCCAGTGTCTTGGCTTTGCCGGTGTCCTTTCTACTCAGGATAGTCCACTAGGCAGACAGCATACTGGAGAGCTGGGCCCACCCAGAGCCAGTGCGCTGGTCATAATGGCCACCAGCAGAGGGAAAGCAGAGAGCAGGTAGAGGGGGACCCCGTGGACCCCCATGCTAGGATGAACTTCAGCAAGACCTAATGCCAGGCGGGCCAGTAGCCGCCATGGGCCCATCATGCTCATGCATGCACATGCAGGAACTCGCCTTTAGAGCGCCTATTCCTGCACTGGTGACATGAGGAGGTGACCTTCCTATGGTCCGTGGTCCCCCACTGAGCAAGAGCAGGGGTGGAGGGATATGCAGAGACTTGGCTTCATTACTTCCCACATCACATCATCTCTCCTCCGCCAATGCCTCTGGTCCCAGCAGAGGCAGAGAGAAGGGCTCAGCCTCCAAGGCACTTCTGTGTCTCGTATTTTCTGCCTCCCCACTCCAACTCCATTCTGAGACTGTGTTCACTATAGACCCTAGCTAGGACGACTTGGAGTGAAAGGGACTATAGAGAGCACAGAGAGCTTTCTGAGTAAATGAAAGGATTGATTACAAGAGTCTGGAATGGTTCCTAATCCATCGTAAAATGTGAATGTTGGGCGTATGAAACTAAACCTGAGTGGCTACCAGGAAGAATGGAAAAGTTCAAGGTGATGACTTCAAACTAAGCCTTGAAAAGCATTGTCTGACCGTAAAGGCACAGGTGTGCTCAGGCTTGTGCCTTGAAGACACTTAGACCTGCCCACTGAGTTTGCATCTCATATTTAGGTTTGTGTGCACAGAAAGGGAGGAAAGGTGTGTATATAACACATGTCATCTGTGAGAAAACAAAGGCTGAAGCTGTGCTCACCATGCTTTGCTGTGGCGGAACATCAGGGCCACAGGCTGTGGTGGTCACGGGAACGCACAGACAGAGAGTCCCCAAGTCCACACACAAGAGCTGCGTCAGTGCTGCAGGAAGTGCTTGAAAACAGGCTGTGGATGGGAATGTGTTCTCCTTGGAGTGTTCCTTTGGGGATTGTGTAAAAATGCAGTTTGGCTTCTGGGTCTTAAATGCATCATTTTCCCGTATATAGATTACTAAAAATAGGAGGTGTGTTTCAGAAGAAACAACCTGTCACAAGGATTGCATGTGTGTGTGTGTGTGTACACTCAAAGCCACTGGTTGAAAGCGAAAACTTTCCATCAATTAAGTGGTTCTTTGTCATTTATATAATACTCCAAGAATGGGTGAAGATATATATATATATAAATATACCACACATCTACCAGTTGGGTGTTCACGTAGCATAAATTTGCCTCTGTCCCTCTGAGCACCCATTATTGTGTAAGTGCTGAAGTCAGCAAGGAGCTAAAAAGAAGCCTGTGTATGTAAGAACCAGGGGCTTGTGGCCGGGAGGAGCAGATGTGTTTTGTTCAGGTGAAGCAGGGGAGGTCATTGTTGTGACAGGTGATTTTATGACTATTGTTCTGACAGACATAGTGACACGCCCGAGGCAGAAAGTCCAAGAGCTGGAGCACGTGTAGTGTTTCAAATTACTTTTCTTAAAAATGAATTTCATGTTTTAAATAATAGATGTTTACCCCCCAGCTTTAGCCTGAAATACTCCAATTTTCACTAAAATGGTGTGTTTTTCCAAGACTGAGGTGCTGCTACCCATAATCCTCTGTACTTCCCAGGACATCAGAGGCTCCTAGGCTAGGTCCTGGAGGGTGAGTTATTATTTAGTGTCAGTCGAGCTGACTGTCCCCACAAAATGGAACATCCCTGCCCATCAGAGAGTGATTTTGGCTAAAGACACGATTGCCATATTCTGGCATCATCCATCACAGAATGCAGTCCTGAGTACAGTCCCACTTCCTGATAAACCCTGCTGCTCACAACATTTCCCGCCACACAAGAGATAGAGCATAGAGTGGAACAAAGTCATTTGTTGGGTCCTCGGTAGAAGAGGAGCTCCTGTCTGCAAGCTCCAGGCTACTTCACACCGAGTTCTCTTCATGTAAATACATGGGTGTCCACGTAGGGAGAGATGTATGTCGACACTGCGATGCACACAGTGGGAGGACCTTTAGAGAATTGGCTGTTCACACAGGGAGGTGTGGAGACACTCGGTGTCCACATGGGGAGGAGGTTTGTAAACACTTGGTGTCCACACAGGGAGAAGGTGTGGAGATACGTGGTGTCCACACAGGCAGACAGTGTAGAGGTATGCTGGTGTCCACATGGGGAGAAGGTGTAGAGACATTCAGTGTTCACATGAGGAGGAGGTGTGGAGAGATGTGGGTGTCCACACAGGGAGACAATATAGACCTTCAGTGTCCACGTGGGGAGGAGGCATGGAGATATGCAGAGTCCACATGGGGAGGAGGTGTGGAGATACTCCATGTCCACACGGGGAGAAGATGTGGAGACTCTTGGGTGTCCAGAGGAGGAGAAAATATAGAGATGCGGGTGTCCCTGTGGGCAGGAGATATGGAGACCCTTGGGAAGATGACCAAGGCCTCAGATATATGAAAGAGCTTCACCTTTGGGCTTGTTATAGAAAGAGTGCAAGCAAAGCGTGTCACGCATTTCCTCCTGCAAGGCAGAAACCACACCATCACCAAACAATACTTAGACCACTGTGTGTGCATGTGTGTGAGTGTGGGTGTGATTGTGCATGCGTGCATGAGAACATGAGCATGAATGTGTGTGAGTCTGCATGTGATGAGTGTAATCGTGTGTCCGTGTGAGTGTTTGTAAACATGAGTGCACTCACGTGAATGTATAAACGCATGAATATGAGTTTGCTTCTCTGCGTGTGGACGTGTATATGAATTAAGTGATATATGAGTGTGTTGTACATGTGTGTGAGTACACTCATGTGGACACACATGTGTCAAGTAGATACACTTGTGTGGACAGTTCTGACCAGTCAGCCCATGCCACATTGCGGGACATGTCCAGGACACAGGTGACCTCAGCCCGCCTGGCCGTGCCATGGCTGGTTGCACACATTGCCTTGTAAATACTGATGGCGGTTCACCCAGGCTCCCTGACGGCCCATAGCTCCCCGTGACCGTGAGCCCAGCTGGCGTTGCGGGCTGTGGAAGTTCACTCAGGAGGCAGATTTGCCCGGTGACAAGTTCCTCTGGTGCCACCAGACAGACCAGAATACTGCCCAGGCACCTGATACCTGGACCAGCCGAATGAGGCCAGAGGTGAATTATTCATCAGGACTCTCTGGGCATTTGGGTACTGCTGCACCCTGTGGTCTGAGAATTTCTGTGTCCCCGCCCTCCTCACCACTTTCCTGCGTCTGACTCCCTCGGTAGTGCCTTTGTCCAGCCTTCCTTGACAATTCTCTGCAACCAGCCCACCATGACAGTCCCCTGGGCCTGACCCTCCTTGACAGCCCCCTATGTCTAGTCCACCTTTGCAATCCTGTGTCCAGCGCACCTTGGTGATCCCCTGTGTCCAGCCCCCTTGGTGGACCTCTGAGTCCAGTCTGTGTGCAGACCCCCTTGGCAGTCCCCTGTGTCTGGCCTCCCTCCTGGAGCGCCCGTGTGCATGAGGAGGTGTGATGATGTAGCGGCTGGTCACCCATGGGCAGGCCGCTCGCTCGTGAGCAGGTGAGACTGAAACACACCTGCTGAACGCAGCCTCTTTCAAATGGCCTTATCCTGTGGTGATCATAAACAGTGTTCAAGATAAAAGTTAATCAATTAGGCACTTTAGAAACAAGTGTTTTTTAGGGAACCAGATGTGAGCTGTGGGTAGAAGGGCATACAGGGCCAGTGGCAGTGGTTCTGGGGCTGAGGTACCTTCTAAGTCTGGCTACTTGCCCAGAAGGGGGTGGTGTGAGGCCAGGCCCCTGCTGCAGCAGAAGCTGCCTCTGCGGAAGCTTGCAGCTGCTGGTACACTGAGGGTAGTGCGCCCTCCCAACAGGCATGCTTGTGCTGATTTCTGGTCATGACTGTCTCTGCTTTGTTCCTGGGACATACAGATACTCTCTGGTCAGTCCTGACCAGTTGTGGATTTGCACTGTCGTTAGCTTTAGTTTCTTTGACCACAGGAGAGTGGATTTTTTCCTCTACGGAACAGTGCTGACTGTAGAGGTGGGAGCATCACAGACGATCCTGCAGTCTCTGCATCTTGGTTTTAGGAGGTGTGCCATCTTCTGCACTCCCTCCATGTCCTCCTCAGTGCCTGTGCATGCAATCAGTGCCCGTGCGTGTAGGGAAACGGGCCCTGTTCATTAGCTAGGTAGACCTAGCACTGGGCAGGACCCCAAGAACCGAAGACAGAGAATCTTTGCCAGATTGTCCTGCTGTGGAAGGTGATACAGCAGTTAGAACAGTGGTACTGATGCTAGTGACGGGTGTCTGAGTGCACATATCCCATGGCTGTACAGATATGTTAGTGTGTATGTGTGAGAGTATGTGTATGTATGCATACAGCATGTATTTGCAGGCTGATGTATGAGAGTGTTGCATGTGTGTGTGTGCACATATATACAAATGTGTGTTTGTGTACACATGCATTCTGTGTGGACATGCACGAGTGTGTGCGTATCATAAAATGTGTTCATTCTCAGGAAACAAGACTATTCGAAGCCCGCATCTGATCTCTGGTCTTGCAAGATGATGGGACATTCCTGAGCACAATTTTGATCGTACCCGCATTGCAGTGGAATGAGAGCGGGAAGCAGGCCCTGGCACGTTCCACCTGTCACAAGCATTCTTGTTGAATTAGGGTCACTGCTCATAAAAGTTTTAGTTGATTCCCAGCAGCTTTCTTGGTCTCTGCTCAGTGGACTGACTGTTTTGTTCTTTTACCAGTTACACGGTTACTTGGAAAATGAGCCCCTCACACTCCAACTGTTCATTGGGACGGCAGATGACCGCCTGCTGAGGCCTCACGCCTTCTACCAGGTCCACCGGATCACGGGCAAGACGGTGTCCACCACTAGCCATGAGACGATTCTCTCCAACACCAAGGTCTTGGAGATTCTGCTGCTGCCAGAGAACAGCATGCGGGCAGTGTAAGCTGGACTTCGGGTTGGGCATCCTTAGTGGGTCACACCGTGAAGGGCTATATCCACAAGTGGACCACATTCCCGTTGGGTTATATCTGTGTGGACCATGTCTTCATTGGGCCATGTCCAAAGTGGGCCATGTCTGCGCTGGGTCATGTTCGTGTGGACCATGTCTACATTGAATCATGTCCACAGTGGACCACATCCCCAGAGTGTCATGTCTGAAGTGAGTTCTATCTGAATAGGAGCATATCCTTGTGGACCAGGTCTGCACCGGGCCGTGTCCATGGTGGATCACATCCACTCTGTGCTACATCTGCTCTCTACTTTCTGCTGGCTGTCCCACCCAACACCTCCACTCCCGGGTCTAGACTGACCTTGGCTTAGCAAAGAAATTCCACCAATACATGTAAGAGCTGGCTTGCTGCTTCTTGAAGTGAGCGCCCCACCAACTGGTAGTGAATGGGGCACACTATGAGGGGCAGCGTTGCAGGAGAGGAGGTGTAAGCCTGGCGCTGAGGGTCTTGTGAACTACCCCACTAGAGTACCTGTGATGTTTATGTCCTCCAAGCCAAAGCATTTTTCCCGTTTAGGCTACTGATGAATTTGGAGAACTCAGCACATCTCTGAATTCATTCCAGAGCCTCAGGTCTCATTCAAGTTTCTCCAAGACCAGGATCTTGTCAGGATGAGAGGACTAAGTGCACTGTGTGGAGCTGAGGTCAGCTGACCCTGCAGTTAGCATACCTGGCACTGAAACACTTCAAACAGTGTACAGGGACAACATGATAAGGTGCACGGACGCCCTCCAGGATGCCTTGTGATGACTGGTCTATACTGCCTGGCCTTGCCTTGTCCGCTAATGCTTGTTCACTGGAAGCCTGTATTGTAGCTTGCAGAAAAATGACAGGCAGCACTTCCCGTCATTGAGTTAATGGAGATTTCCCTTGAAATGTGTGTCATTTGAGGCCATATGGAATCTTAGAGAAGAGGATTTAAGGTGAACTGTGGTGTGGAGACAGTGTGTGAGCCCCTGCTACTCTGAGGAAACCTTCCTGGCACCCTGAGAAGGACCACGCTGTCAGCACAAGCCGTGTTCCCACTTAATCCCTGGTAGGGCCACCCACCTATCTGAAGGGTGGGTGGAAAAACATCGGCGTAGACGCCAGGAGGCCAGTGATTAAGGTATGCAGAGTTTCTCCTGTTCCCCACCTCACAGCAAGTGTGGACCCAGGTGTCATTCTCAGGTGTAAACTTGGAGTGTAACCTCAGGTGTCAACTCCTCATATAGACCTCACGTGCCAGTTCCAAGAGTAAACTCCAGGTGTAGACCTCAGGTTTAGGCTGCAGGTAGAGACCCCAGGTGTGGACTGTAGGTGTAGGCACTATGTGTAGACCCCAGATTTAGACCTTAGGAGCAGATTTCAGGTGCATAGTTCAGGGGCAGTCTCCAGGTGTAGATCTCAGGGGGAGATGCCAGGTGGAGACCTCAGGTGCAGGCTCCAGGTGTGAACCCCAGGTAGAGACCTCAGGTGCAGGCTCCAGGTTTAAGACCTCAGGGTTTAGCTCTGCTTGTGGTGAGTGCCCATATCTGACATTCCTGGAGATCCTGTGTTGGAACCAGGGCCTCTTGGGTGTGGACAGTGAAGAGCTCAAACATGAGTACACGGAGACGGAAATGAAGGGTGGCCTCTTGTCTCGCGCAGCATCGACTGTGCTGGGATCTTGAAGCTCAGGAACTCTGACATTGAGCTTCGCAAAGGGGAAACGGACATCGGGAGGAAGAACACACGCGTGAGGCTGGTCTTCCGTGTCCACATCCCGCAGCCTGGCGGCCGGACCCTGTCCCTGCAGGTCGCGTCCAACCCCATCGAGTGTTGTGAGTACTGATGGGAACATTTGCTGTTGTGTCTTCTCATGCGTCCCTGCCACATGTCTGTGCATGCGTGTGGAAAGCAGTTACCCCACTGGGAGGTGGTGCTGAGAAGCAGCAAGCTAAATTGCCCCAGTGTCCATGGGGCAACTAGGGGAGGATGGAGTCTGGACAGCCCGTTTGCGTGGACAGAGCAGTCTGCTTGCATCTCAGACACGGAGATGAGGGCCATAGGCTTTTGGAGCCTGCTGCACTGGACTAACAGTTAAATACCCGGGGTGGGTGATTGCTTTTTTCCTTGGTGGCCCTGGTTTCTGCACCGGTCCGACAAGAGTCTCGGTGAGCGGAGGCAGCTATGGTTCATCACCCCCTTCCTCATAAGGCCATGGCTGAGACGGTGCAGCACCTGTGGCTCGGCTTTCATTCAGTGGGTCAGTGATGGTGTGATCCCCAATCACACTGTGACTGCTGTGCTCCCCAGCTGCCCCTTCCACAGCCCAGGAGGGGATGGCAGGGGTGGTGAGGAAGGTCTGTGGTCAGCTGTCACAGGCCTTCAGTGCCTTGTCTGCTAGGGTTCTTTGCTCCCCGGTTCTCTGGGCACTGAGTCTGGTGGCTCCAGAGCGTCTCCACCATAGGTGGGGTGCTCCCATTCTGCAAGACTTTCTCAGAGACAGTGCATTAGGAGCAGAGAACACACATGCTCACATACATACACACATGCCCACATGCATGTACACACAACTCTGCAGGTTGACATGTGTGGGTGTGTGCATTCACACCCATGGAGCTGTGCTCATTCGTGTGGTGTGGACATGTGTGCATGCTCATGTGTGTAGATGTGACCTTGTTCACATGTTGCAGACTCACATGTATGTGGGCAACGAACACGTTCATGCGTGTGCGTGGTGTGTGATTACATGTGTGGAAACATGCATACTCATACATGTAGGCTGTACACACATACATAACGCATGTACACATGTGCATCTACATGCACATACAGGCACAGTGCACTTTGACACCTGTTTGTGTGTAGACACCCAAGGAATGAAGGTCCCGGCTTCCCAGATGGGCAGGTTGCGTTTAAGGAGTGGGTTTGGGTTGTTTCTGGAGAACAATTCTGAAAGCCTCTGAAGTGGAGGAGGGAGCTGCACCTTCGGTTCCTTTGGGCCTGATGGCATTCACGACTTTGCTGTGAACACAGATGAGACAGTGCGTAGTGAGCTGACAGGAGGTGCATGCTGACCTCAAGAGTGAGATTTCACCAGATGCTCTGCTGGAGAAGGAGGGGAGGGGCAGTCTCTTCCTGTACCAGTCAGATCTGATTTGATGGTACATGCACAGAAAAGAATAATTTTTTTTTTAAAAGTGACATTGCAGCAAACAACAAATGCTGGCGAGGTTGTGGAGGGATTGGAACTCTACTTCAGTGTAGGTGGAAATGTAAAATGATGCAGCCACTGTAGAAGGCAGTCTGGTGCTTTCTCAAGAAATTGGCAATAGAAGTACCATTTGACCCAGCAGTTCCACTGCTTATAATATACCCTAAAGAAACCAGAGCCATAGCTCAAACAGATGTATGCACACCCATGTTTATTGTTGCATTATTCACAGTAGCTAAGAGATGGAAGCAACTCAAATGCCCATCAATAAATGAATAGATAGAAAACTACTGGACATCCACACAATGGAATACTATGCAACACCGAAAACCAGTGAACTAGAAAACATTACACAACATGTGGGAACTTTGAGAACATTATGCTGAGTGAAGTATCTCCATCAAAAGGACAAATACTGCATAGCACTGCTGTTATAAAATAGGATAGACATGGGGTGAGCTGGGGAGGGAATGGGGAAAGAGTGAACAGATAATGAACACTGCTTTAGAGAGATGAGGGGAAGAACTGTCTGAATATATGATTATGCATTATATGTATTGGTATAGTCTGAAACAAGGGGTGCATTATAGGGTGGACTGGAGAAGGGAGAGGGAAGGCAGGCAGAAAAGGTGTAACAGTGAAGAAATAAAAGGGGTGGGAAGTGCCATTGTAGCTTTAGGCCCATCCTGTGGTCTGCTTCTATCACCCTCTGCCTCCCACCACCCCAGCTGGTCTGCGTGGCTGTCATCACACAGCTCTGTGTCTCCCCAGCCCTGACACTGTGTCCATCTCTCCCTACATCCCCCCAGCTCAGAGGTCGGCCCAGGAGTTGCCGCTGGTGGAGAAGCAGAGCACAGACAGTTACCTTGCGATTGGTGGCAAGAAGATGGTGCTCTCAGGACACAACTTTCTGCAGGACTCCAAAGTCATTTTCGTGGAGAAAGCTCCAGGTATGTCCTTTGGAAACATGCTTCTGCCCATTTTCTCTTGTGGCCACTGCCAGGAAGTAGTTTGAGCTGGCATCACTGTGAGGGCCAAGGGCCAAGGGCCTGCTCTGGCAGCCAGGTGCCCATCTCCACACCAATCCGGGGTCTGTGTGGCACTGAGGGTTGCTGCCATTCTGCAGTCGTCTATGGGCCCTGCTCTGGTTGGGAGAGGAGAGGCCCGGGATTTCCCCTGACCCTTCCTTCCCCTTGGGCCATGTTCCCATGTTCCCAGATTGGGGTCTGAACACAGCGCCTGAACTCCATGAACATGAGGCTGCAGGTACCTGCAAGGCCTCTCTGTGGTTACACAGCCACTGTGCAGACCATAAGGACAGCCCCCCCCCCCTTGTTGGCATTTACCACCAGGCTTGTCCTAGAACTAGTAGCTTTCTCCACTGGGGGCTTCATGGCCTGTCAGCGTCTGGGTACACTGACCCCAGCTTAGAGACTGTCCATGGCAGGGGATCTGGGGTCCTTGTCCATGCCTGGCTACCTCAAATCCCCAACCCTGTGGATCTCTGTGGACAGACTCGTGGGGCCCCACTTTCCCAAGACTGTCAGCAGGTGAGTTCCCACCTGAGTTTGAGGTGCTGCTATTGTTTTAGAGGCTCTGCCTTCCAGGCATGGTGCTGGGGCTCCAGCAACCGTGCATCCTGGCTGATGGATGGGCTCACGGGTCCTGCACCTCTTACCAAGCCTTCCAACTGCTTGTCTACTGAGAGAGTCACAGCATCTCAGAGTCTGGGGCTCCCTGACTCCTTGGTGGCTGTGCCCATGGTCTGCACCCTCATCTGCCTGGCCGTGGGGAGGCCTCTTGGCAGTGATACAGGGATGTGCTCATTGGGTCCGTGTCCTGAAGTGCTAAGAGACAGTGAGCAAGTGTTTCAGTTATAGGCTTCACTGGGGTCTCTTGCCCAGTGGACAAAGGCTTGGCTCTGCACACTTGCCAGCTTCTCTGGGTCACACACTCTGGATTCTGCCCTCACAGCTGGCCGGGCGCTCACACATTGGGGACAGGGCCATCCTGACTGTGTCTCTGCTCCAGCCCCTTCTTGTTGCCACATGTGACCTCTCAGCACTGCTGTCTACCTCAAACCATGCTGGCAAATGAGCGGGAGGAGCTGGAGCTCTCAGGCCTTTTAAAAAAAGTTTTCCTTGTGGTTTGAGTTAATGTTATCATAGCAAGTCCATTCAGCAGTTGGTACAGTTTGTTTTGTGACACTGATGGCAATCCCCACAGTATACAGCACCTTCCCACATCCTCCCTCTCTCTGTCCTGTCTCCATTCCTCCTCCTTTCCTCTCACTTCTGCCGTCTGAGCTTTACCCTGGGCAGATGCTGCCCTTTAATCACAGATGACTGGTTATTCTACGGAGTGTGTTCCTTACTTGTGTTATTCACGTTATAGGCTTGTCTACCGGCTGACCGTTGGGCCACAGGAGGAGGTTCAAGTCTAGGATTAGGGGTGACTAAGGGCCATTGTCTAAGAGGTCCACTGCTCTCTATCAGACCACTGTGCCTGGTCTTTTCTAGGATTTTGAGTTTTGTTCCATGTTTCTCTCCCACTGTGTTCAAGGCAGGCGCAGGCCTTGTTTCAGAGCTGTAGAAGTGCTGGCTGGGTACTAACTTACTCTTCTGGTCTCAGGGTAATGGAGGTTCTCGGGGTCCATTCATCATTCGGGCTGATTGCTTCCACACTCTCTGATTTTCTTCCCTCTTGTTTGCTCCGGAGCAGGAAAAGACTAAGTGTTATACCTCAGGTGACCACTCACATGCTTTTTAAAATTGTTACCTCTTTTATTTACATTCTTTCATTTTGTCATACATAGTCATCTCAATACATTGTGTTTTATAGAATTTATTACTATTTTAAAATATTTTTTCTTTTGATAAATTAGTTACTTTTTATCACTGTTAGAATTTATCAAAGTACCCACAGATACTATATTACAATGTGAAAAAAATACATGAAGGATAAACTGCTAAAGAAATGAATCTGTATGGAAATGCTGTTTACATTGTCTTTTTTCCTAATGCAACATTCTTAAAATAATTGTGACTTAGGACATAAAATTTACTTGAAGTAAAAGCCAGGTAATTACTTTCTTTTTTCTCTTCTTATGTGCCGTCAAGTTGCTACAATCCTATGTATAGCTGCTCTGAAGCCTGCCTGTCCTGAGCCAGTCTCACTGATTCTGACACACCTAACCCCATTGCCCCAGTTACTGTATCAATCCATCTCATCTGGGGTCTTCCTCTCCTGCGCTGTTCCGCCACCCTTCCAAGCATAATGTCCTTCTCCAAGGACTAGTCTCTCCTGGCTACTTGCCCAAAGTATGTGAGACAGAGCTTCAAAATCCTAGCCTCCAAGGAGAAACTTGGTTTCACCCTTTCCAAAACAGACCTATTTGTTTTCTTGACAATCCATGGTATGTTCAAGACTCTTCTCCAGCACCACAACTCAAAAGCATCAATTCTTCTTCTGTCATCTTTAGTTATTGTCCAGCTCTCTGATGCATAGCAGGGAATTGACCATGGCCTAGATTAGGTGCACCACCTTAGTCTCTAGACTGACATCGTTGCTTTTCAGTTCTATGGAGAGATCTTGGACAACAGATTTTCCCAATGCATCTTGACTGCTGGTGCCAAGAGCATGTATTGTGTTGTTGATCAAGCTGTAATGTTAACAGCCTCAATCTCTTCTCCATCTATCATGGTGATGCCAGTTGGCCCAGTGGTGAGAATCTTTTGTCTCCTTGATGTTGATCTTCAATGCATATTGAAGTCCTTTACCTTCTGCAGCAAGCATTTCAAGTCCTTCTCACTTTCAGCAAGCAAGTTTGTGTCATCTGCATAACATAGGTTGTTGATGAGTCTTCCTCCAATCCTGATGCCACATTCTTCTTCATAAAGCCCTGCTTCCCTAATGATTTGTTATGCATATAGATTGAAAAAGTATAGAGACAGGATGCATCCCTAACAATCTCCTTTCCTGACTTTGAACCATGGAATGTTTCATTGCTCTGTTCTGAGGTCTGCTTCCTGGCCCAAGTATAGGTTTAGCATAAGCACAATCAATTGTTCTGTGATTCCTATTTTCCTTAAGGTTAGCCACAGTTTGTTGTCATCCACAGAGTCAAATGCCTCTGCATAGTCAATGAAACACAGATAGACAGTACTCTGATACTCTTTGCTTTCTGCCAAGATCCATCTGACATTGGCGGTAATGTCTCCAGTGCCATGACCTCTTCTAAACCCAGCTTGTATTTCTGGTAGTTCCAGTTGTTTCCGGATAATCTTCAGCAGGATTTTGCTAGTGGTTTTAGTGATTTTTTTGATAACTTTCATATATTATACAAACAACAGAATTATCATATAAAAATTGCTAATCTATAGACAATACCCAATTACATAATCATTAATTACACATCATTTCAGTAACATCAACTTGTGTTATACAATTTACTATCTTATTGCACACTCATGTTTATTGTGGCTTTGTTCACAATAGCAAGGAGTTGGAAACAACCTAAGTGCCCATCAGCAAACAAATGTATGGAGAAGCTGTGGTATATTCACACAATGGAATACTAAGCTGTATTGGAAAAACAAGGAACTCATGAAGTATTATTCAAAATGGGTGACTCTGGAGGACATTATGCTGAGTGAAGTATCTCAATCACAAAAGGACAAATACTGCATGGTGCCACTGTTGTAAACAGTGTTGAGGGGAGACTGAGAAAGATGGGATGAATAATGCATACTGCATTGAAACAGATGAGGGAGAAAACTGTTTCAAAGGGATACGTGAGTGGGTATTTTTGTCATGACAGGAGTCCAGAACAGAGGCTGCATAATGGAGTAGAGCGGGAGTGGGGGTGGGGGAGGGATTATATAACAATGAAGGAATTTTAATTTTACTTTTCAAAGAGAAGCGTGTACTGGGGGAGGGGTGGCCAGGGAGAAAAGCACAACAATGAATGAATGGAAATCCTAAGTCTGTAAAATGTAAAAAAAAAAAATTTTAAAAAGCAATTTACTATCTTATTAATACAATCTACCATTCATCTGTCACTTATGCTATGATGATTGCATGATTCTGTGAAGCTAAAATTTATGTCATTAGTATTTGAAATAGAAGCAGAATAATTCACAATAGAATTCATTACTATTGATCTGTGATTTTTATCAGCCAGTCTCTTCACGTCCCTGTTGCACCTCTCCTGTTCTTGCACACCCCGTCCCCATCTGCCCACTCCTCTCCACTGCCCTCCTGCTCCCCTCTCCTGCACTTTTTCTCCCCTTTCCCTTTGAACAGTTATACACATCTTGTTCCTATGTGCTAATTGCAATAGCTGTATTGGCCCTGTCTCGATTTTGAGTCCCCATCACTTCTCATCAAACAGGATATAAGACATTGCCTTTGCGCTGTGTTGTGCACTTTGATGTGGCCCGAGACTCTGGTCCTGAGCCCCAAGCTCAGAGGCACGTTCCCGTATGGTGTTTGGTTGTGGCTGTCATTCCATAGCTTTGCCTGCCGTGTGGTCTACTCTACCTGTCAGTGTATCTGCAGCCCCTGTAGATACACACCCATTGGATTGAACTTCTGTGAAGCACTTTGACAGATACAGCCACTCTGTTTCTGAGCTTTGTTTTGCTGGCGTGTCTATGTGTCTACTTGTAGATATTGTTATTACCATTGTTGTAGGATTGTGTCTGTCATGGTATTTATTTGTTGCCTTTAACTTGCAGGCCTGTCTCAGTCTCCTTGACCTTCATCACTTTTTGCAGACCTTCCCTTTCCTTCCGCCAGTGTCTACTCCCAGAGTTACCCTCACACTCCTTCCTCCTTCAAAGACAGTTTCCTTGTGTAACTTTTCCTTGACTCTTCACAGTAATGGCTCCTATACTATTGACCTGTCTCACTCAGAACAGTGTCTTCCACCTTCACCCAGGTTATGAAATGTTCCACAGACTCATTCTCCTTCTTTAAGAAGTTTTCCGTTATGTGTGGATCACAGTTTAAGACCTCAGTCACTGTCTGTCTAAGTAGAATCTAGCTCTGTCTTTGTGGGCTATTAGGCCACCTGGGCTTCCCATTTCTGTTTTTTGCTGTGTGGATAGTGCTGTAGTGAACATGGGTGTGTGTTTGTCTGTTTGAGCCATAGCTCTGCTCTCCCTGGAGTGTGTACGTAATAGTGGGATCGTAGGGTCACATGGTATTTCTACTTCCAGTGTTTAAAGGACATGTCGGCCTCGTTTCCACAGTGCTGCACCGTTTCCTGGGCATTTCCTGGCACTGCCAGCAGAGTAGGGGAGTGGGTCTCACCATCCTCTCACCAGCCTTTGCTTTCTTTTTTTTTAACTTGCTGTTGTTTCTAGGATGAGCAAATATCTCATTGTTGTTTGAATTGTACATTTCTCTAGTGGCTGATGATCATGAGCATTTATTTATTCATGTGATTTTTGGCTGCAAAAATGTCTTCTTAACTTCTTTTGTTGTTGTTGAGGTGTTGAAATTTTCTTTAAATTTGAAATATTGGTCCCTGACAAGTATGTTGTTATGTGCTTCCGAGGCACCTGCGACTCATAGTAACTCTATGGAGAACAGCTCTGAAACCCGCCCTGTCCTGAGACAGTCTCACTGATGCTGATACCCCTACCCCCATTATCCCAGCCACTATATAAATCCATCTCATCTGGAGTCTTCCTCTCCTTTGCTCTCCCTCCACCCTTCTGAGCATGATGTCCCTCTCCACGGACCAGTCTTTCCAGGGCACATGCCCACAGTGTATAAGACGGAGCTTCAGAATACTAGCCTCCAAGGAGAAACTTGGCTTCATCCTCTCCAAGACAGACCTATTCATTTTCTTGGTGGTCTGTGATATATTCAAGACTCTCTCTAGCACCACACCTCAAAGGCAACAACTTTGGCAGGTATGTCATTGCCAAACTTTTTTCTTCGTCTGTATTTTCTCTTTTTGAGGTCTGTTACCTGGTTCTAACTCAGGGCAGCCCTCCAGTGGGCTTCCGAGGCTGTGAGTCGTTAGAGGAGCAGCTGATGGGTCAAACCAGTGAACTTCCAGTGAGCAGCCTGGCCTGTATGGCAGTGCACCGCCCGAGCTCCTTTCGGTACACAGAAATATTTAAGTTTTAGAAAGGTCACAATCATTGAACTTTTAGTCTAATATTTGCATTTTAAGACATGTTTGTTCATAAATTTATACCATCTCCTAGGGAGCTCTGGTGGCCTACTGATAAAAAGCTGCACTGCAATCCTGAAGGCATGTGGTTCAAATCCAGCAGCTTCTCTGTAGGATAAAGATGGGCAATCTCCTCTCATGCTATTTCCTGCCCCTGAAAACCTGCTAGAAGGTCAACTATGGGTCAGTTCCAACTCTACTGTATATAACAACAGCAGAGCTCCCAAGTTTACCCCTATTTTTTTCCTTTGATGATCTTTATAGTTTTAGGTTCTGCACTTATAAGTCTTTGACCTATCTGGAGTTGGTTTTTCTATATGGTGAGAAATTTGTGTCCTATTTCATGAGTCTGCAAACGAGTATCTATTTTTACTAATATAGTATGTTTAAGAAAGCCTTTCTTCAGTCTGTAAGGAGTTCAGTCCTTTGTCAAAGACCGGCTGTGCTAAGGTGATGAATTTCCTTCTGGGTTCTCAGTTCTCAGTTTGTTGGTCTACAGATCTGTCCTTGTACCAGTAATACCAGGCTGTTTTGGCTGTGGCTACATAAGGGGTCTTGAGACTGGAGAGCATGAGGCCCCCCTTCAGTCGTGCTTTGCTGTCTAAGGTCTCTGTGGGGCCTCTGGGCCCTGCGGGGTCTTCTCCAAACAAGTTGGGAGACAAGGAGGGAGAGTTAGTGAGGGTGAGTCTTTCTTTGGTATTTCACATTTTCCAGTTGAAATTACCCTAAAAGCAGCTGCCCAGTCCTCACTCTAATCAAGTAGTGCTGCTGAGGCGTCCACCGTCATAATGGGGCCTTGATTTTGTGCCATTTGTTGGAGACGAGGCACTTCAATCAAAGGAGGGGTAAAGCCTCCCCCTCACCATGACCTGCCTACATAATCATACAAGTGATTGGGAAATAGGCTTTAAATTGCAGAGAAAGCCCGGTTAAGTGTTAGGAGGAGGAGGAGGGTTAGCACTATTGGGCACCCTTTTTTCAGGGGGCCAATTTGGAGGGGTTCAGCCCACAGGATTTTAAACATGGTGTGTGTTGGGGAAGGAACTAGGTAATGACACATTTATGATCACAGAGTTAGCTGTGCTCCATAAGCAAAGCTCCAAATGGCTTTCTTTCCATTTCCTCCCTAACTTAGGAGCCTCATACCCAGAGGGGAGCATTGGGCTATCTCCCACACAGCCAGCTTCTACCATCTATTCTTCAAAAGAAGGGGTGGGTTTGCCTTGGGCCAGGCACCTGTCCGCTCCAGGGTGTTGGGCTTGGCCCTTGTGGGGCGCCCAGCTGTGCAGTTTCTGTACACACCCAATCAGGGCATGGGTGCTGTCCCCAGAAGAGTCCAGCTCTGCCCTGCGCTGAGCCAGGGCCTTCCCTGCCTTCCTTATCTGGCTTCTTTCTCCTTCTAAAGCCCAAGCACACCTCCAGCTCCTGGATGCTTGCTGTCATCCTCCTTTCTGGATTGACTGAACGTGTCGTCCCTAGAAATGCCCAGTGTGGCCATACCACCAATACCAGTGCCCTGTATGGACATGGCATCAGGAAAAACTGGTCACTAGCAAAGGACGGTGTTGTTGTTTTTGTTATGTGCTGTCAAGTCGCTTGCGACTCATAGCGACCCTATGTACAGTAGCCCTAAACTCTGCTCTGTCCTGTGCCAGTCGCACTGTCTCTGACACTCCCATCCCGATTACCCCAGTCACTGAATCAATCCACCTCATAGAGGGCCTTCCCCTCCTGCACTGTCCCTCCACCCTCCCAGGCATGATGTCCTCCAAGGACCTCTCCCTCCTTACAGCATGTCCAGAGTGTGTCAGATGAAGCCTCAGAATCCTTGCCTCCAAGGAGGCACCTGGTTTAACCCTTTCCAGGATGAATCTGTTTGTTTTCCTAGCAGTCCATGGTATTCTCAGTACTCTTCTCCAGCACCACAGCTCAAAGGCATCAATTCTCCTTCTGTCCTCTTTGGTCATTGTCCAACTCTCTGATACATAACAAGTGATTGCAAAGACCATGGCCTGTATCAGACACACGTTAGTCTCCAGAGAGACACCATCGCTCTTCAGTACTTTGGAGAGGTCCCTAACAGCAGACTTTCTCATCGCCAATATGACTTTTAATTTCCTGCCAAGAGTGTTGACTGTGGAGCCAAGCAAACTAAAGCTGTGAACAATCTCAGTCTCTTCACCATCCATCCTGATGCTGGTCCAGTGGTGAGAATCTTTGTCTTCTTGACATTGAGCCTCAATCCATACTGGAGGCTGCAGTCCTTGACCCTCTGCAAGCAAGCGCTTCAGGTCCTCCTCAGTTTCAGCAAGCAGGGTTGTGTCATCTGTATAACACAGATTGTTGATAGATCTTCCACCAATCTTGACCCCACATTTCTCCTCATAGAGCCCGGCCTCCTGGATAATCTGTTCTGCACACAGATTGATACTAAAGAGTTGAATAGAAGATTTCAAAAGGCAGCACAGGATAACAAAGTAAAATATTACAATGAAATGTGTAAGGAGTTGGAGTCAGAAAATTAAAAGGGCCAAACTCGCTCAGCATTTCTTAAGCTCAAGGAACTGAAGAACAAATGCAAACCTCGAGTTCAAAGGACATTATGTGTGGTTAAATGGAGAGTCAGCAAAGTGGAGGCGATTCCCCTGTGAAGTGAACTCAGTACTTAACGTCAGCAGCCTCAGCACACCAACGTGATGGAGACAGTGCCGTGCAGGCCACACCTGTGTTGTTGTACACAGAGTCTGAGCGTGATGGCAGCCTCGGATGGAAACGATACCATGGTTCCTGTGAGTGTTGCATCGTGGGCTACAGTTTCAAACTCCATGTGGATGTTCACCTGAGATCATCCTCTTAAATGTGCACATAGATGTGTGCATTGAACTGAGGGCTTAGAACTTTCTGGCCACACTGTTCTGTGGGACACTCTGATAGAGCCACCTCCAAAATCACCACCCACGCCCTACCCCTGCTCTGGGCTCTCTCTGTTCAGTGAGAAATGGCTACCTAACTGCTGACAGGGGTCTGGGACTAGGAGCATCTCCTGAAGGCAGGTAGGCAAGCCTCACTTCTCTCTGAGAGTGCCTGGCACTTGAGAAAGTTATCAGGTCAGTTGGTTAAAGTGGGCTTTTCAGAAAGGATACAACCATTTCTGTGTCCTCGTCATTCTAGAAGCATTAAGAGGTTATGACTGTGATCTTGGCTGTCAGTAGAGACCACGGCCAGCTCCTGTGCTGAATTGATGCCCCTCCCACTCTAGGATTTAGCGGGCTTTCCCGGGGAGACGGGCACACCCTCTCTGGACTGAGGGAAGACTCCTTCACTGGGGAGAGTGGTGCCTTCTCCTCACAAGCATAATGTTGGTCTTGTCTCAAGTGCTATGTCCTGTTGACTCAGTTGGGAGTTTGAAGTGTTTTGCTGATGAAGTATTGCTGATGCTTCTAGAGCAGAAGTCTCTCAGCCCTCATAGCTTTCCTCCCTGAGGATGGCTTCATTTGTTTTCTTTCCTGGTGACTCAGGAACAGGGGTCCCCAAGGAAGGAGCATGCTGACACTTGCCCGATAACTGGGTCCTGCACACCCACGCTTCATATTTGCACCTGGTGAGCAGAGCATGGTCACCCTGGGGTGCTGAGATGCACCCTAAGCAGAGGTGCGGGGTGGCGGGGAAATGGATCCTTCGGAAGAACCAGTGAGTAGAATGAAGTCATCTAACAGGCTTGAGATGGACCCACCTCCAAGATGCCTTTGAACTATGGTGTTGGAGAACAGTGCTGCACTTCCCAAGGATAGTCAAATACGTCTTGGCAAAGGTGCAGCCTGGGTGTGCCTTAGACAGGAGGAGATGAAACTCCATTTCACATTCTTTGGGCATGTGGCAAGAAGGGGCCTGTTCTTGGGAAAGGAAATCATGTTTGGAAAGGTGGAGGGTCAGTGAAAGAGAGGAAGACCCTCAGTGAGATGGACTGAAATGGTGTCTGGAGCAGAAACAGGGAGGAAAGGATTCAGATCTGCTGTTTATAGGGTCACTGTGGGTCACAGTTGACTCCATGGTACCCTACAGCCACAGAAGGAAGTTGAGCAGAGTTGTTAGAAGGAAGGCAGACCCTAAAGGGTCTTCAGTGAGAAGAGTCATTCCAAGGGTCTGAGATGGATCCCTCAAAAGGACCATGAGCAGTGTTATGGGGGAGCTGAGACACCCTCGGGCAGGACTAGGCCTTGAGGAAGGCAGCATTCTGGAGAGGCTCCGCGTCCACCAGTGGAGTTTTCAGGAAGAGTGCCCTCTCTCTTTGTTCCTGAGTAGAAGGTCCAAGTGTTGAGTCAGCCAGCATGCCCTGGATGGAGTTTAGGTATCTGTTTTCTGGCTTCCGCGTGAGAGGGTATTTTCCAGGAATGGAAGCTGTGGATACAGTTCATCAAGAAGCAGGGCTTCTTCTGTGGTGATCCAACACCACCCACACCCCGTGGAGTCAGCTCTCAACCCAGAATCTTGAAGGTCAGGACCTCCGTGCTCAGTGCTCTGTGCAAGAGCTCAACACTGGGACATTGGTGTTCTGCTGTCAATGGTCTTGGTCCGTTTTTCAGGTCTATGTAACAGTGCTTGTTTGTACATATGTGCATGTTGTACATGTATGTACACATCTGAGATAGCTCGTGTGCTGCTGATTTGAGAAGCATCTTCGTGGCCCCAGTAAATGAAAATGCACCTTGCTTACTCTTTACTTAGTAACTATCTTATCTGACATTTTGCATTTATGACTGTAGTAAAAAATCTACCATCAGACTAATTTTCAAACTCGTAATGTCTGTCTAACAGTTATAACCATGAGTGTTGAGGCACGAGGAGTGCTGGGTTTGATGCTGAGGTTAGGTGTTTGGCTGATTCCCAGTGGTGTGGAAGTCGTGCAGCAGAGTGGCCACCCCTGTTTGTGATCTGATGCAGTCCTTCTGCATGTTGATATCATATAGATTTCTGTGTAACGACCTGGTCTTTGGAATCTAATTGTGGGATGAGAAGTTAATGTATTAAGAAAATGCCCCTGAACTGTTTAAGAGGAACATGTCTTTAGACATTATTAGATGACAATAGTCCGTTGCTGAGTGGACTGGGCGAGGGGTGGGGAGGGAGAGGGAGGCAATCATGCAACAAGGAAGGAATTTTTTTAAGTGAACTGGGGGCAGGTAGGGAGGAAAATGTGCAACAGTGAATGAATGAAAATCCCACTTTTCTGTAAACTGTCGTTAAAATCACAATTTAAAATAAAAGACAATAACAAAAATGCCTCTATAGGGCCTGAGCTTCCTCTCGCCGAACATTACTCCTTGAGCTGAAGCTCCGCAATGGAGAGAGATTGTGCGATTCAGTTAGGCTGAGCATACACAGAGTTCCTTCTTAGAAGTGGTGTACCATATCTGGCCAGTTGTCATTTTTGAAGAAATCTAAGTGAAACCTGTTTTGGTTTCTGCTGCCCAGACCATGGCCTCCAGTGCAGCGTGGATGCAGCAGCCCTCATGGTGTATAACACAGCTTGGCAGCAAGGGTGCGGCTTATACTGCCAGGAGGTTCTGTTGACCTTGGTGGTCACTCCCAGGGCTGCGGGGCTAGAAAGTCAGCCAGAAACTTGAATGGCTGGCTTATTCTCCCTTCCCAGCTTCTCTTTATGAAGTCTCTCAGCAAGGAGGCCTGGCCTCTCCTGTGGCTGTTGGGAGCTCTTTGACAGCTGGGTAGTACTCCCTGGTATAGTTAAGCTATGTTGAGTTTGTCCAGTCATCAGTTGATTGCCACTTGGATTGTTGATACTTGTGGCTATTTTGAGTAGGGCTCACATGGACATTGGTGGTGACTGGGTCACATACTAGTTCTGTTTGTCACATTTTCACCATATTTAGTCTGTATTTTGAGCAAATAATCCAAGAGATGGGACAGTATAAGGAAGAACTCAGCATCAGAATGAGAGGAAGACTCATTAATAACCTGTGTTATGCATATGTCACAACCTTGTTTGCTGTGTGATGATCAAAGACTTCTCTGTGGATTGCATCTCCGCATCAAATAAACAGCATCTTCACAAGTGGCCTGATAAGCTAGACCTTATCAATGGAGAAAAGGGGGAAGTTGTCAAAGATGACGTTTTACTTAGATCCATAATCAACACCCATAGAGTGGCAGTGAGGTGGCATATCACTTTATCAAATGACATTACTTTATCCAGATTTGCCACAAAAGACCTTTTAAAAGTGTTTAAAAGTAAAGGTACCACCTTGAAGCCTAAGGTGACCCAAACGACGGCATTTTTCAGTCACCTCACCTGTGTGCGTATCAAAACTGGGCAAGGAGGAAGGAGGACTGGAGAATCGGTGCCTTAACATTGTGTTGGTGACGAATATGGAACATACCGTAGACTTTTAGAAGATGAAACCTGTCTGTCTTGGAAGTGCAACCAGAACACTCCTTAGAAGCAGGGATGGTACCACTTTGTCTTGCACCAGACGTGTTGTCAGAAGAGACTGATCTTGGTGAAGTAGATGAGCAATGAAAAGGAAGGACCTGGTGAGATGGAGCCAAGAATCTGCTCACGCACAGCGGTGCCGCTGAGGGCGGCACGTGGGGCTCGCTGCTTTGAGTGGGATAGCCAGGACACGGAATTCATTCAAAACCTAACAACAACAACCAAATGCTAAATCTAGTTTTAACTTTGTGAGGAATTGTCAGACTGTTATCCAAAATTGTCGTGTGTGCCCTTGATTTGGAACCAACTCACAGTTGACTCTCCAGTGATTTTTCAGAGGTAGTAAGTCACCTTAGGAGGAGAATGCCCATCTTTCATCTGCGGAGTAGCCAGTGGATTTGAACTATGTGCCTTTGGGATTGCAGTGCAGCTTCTTATCAGTAGGCCGCCAGAGCTTCCAAATTTCTTATCAGTACTTTGATAATTTCTTTTCACTTGAACCTCTTGTTTGAAAGAGCAAAATCGGCCAGAGGAAGTAGTGCTTCTTGCATGTAAGACGATACCAGGAGTCCTAAGCTGGAGGTGATGAGGACGACAAGGAGAAGGCGAGAATCTGTACCCAAGAGAACACTCACACTACCCATCAGCTAATGCAGGAGATGTGTCCCTAGAAGCCCACAGCCACCGGTCCCTGTGTGTTCTCCATGTCTGTGAGCACCACCCCTGAAAGCACAACAGACATCGAGGGCCAGGCCTGTGTCTGCCTTGTCTATGGCTATTCCCTGATGTCAGCCCCAGGGTGGGCACATCACACACATCTGTGCTTAAGTAAATATTGCACCATTCTCCTGAAGCAAATAAACAAAGCCGTGGAGAAGAAGGAGCATTTGTGTTCCTGCGAGATGGCTGTTCCACTCAGATGGCTGAGTAATCATGGAGCCCTGCCTCTCCCAAGAGGAGGGGCTGAGGGGCTGGAGTGGGGCAGGGTCCCTGTGGACATGGGTTCCCCCGCTTCTCATCACTTCCTCGGGTCTGGGCATCACACTGCTCCTGACTTTTGTGAGGTAAAACCCTGTTAGCTGTGTGACCTCACAGAGGGCAGCAGTCAGGGTCCAGGAACGAGGCTGCACAGGGTCAGAAGGTGACCACCTCAGGCTTTGTCCACATCCACTGGAACAGCCTGGCTGCCTGGCACTGTCCGCCCCTCGCTGGGCTGTTGGAGCACCCACGGCTCTGTCCCCATGGAAACCTCTCTGGGTGTGGTGGGAAAGCCTTTCCTGTGACTCACTGGCAGGGAATTCCCTAATGGTCTGGAATATTTCTACTCAGGCTGCTGTGGTTTCCTGTGAGGAGGCCAGGGGCGATAAGGCCAAGCACAAAGGCCCTCTCTGGGCAGCATGCCCACACTCTGTCAGTGACAAGAGCCCTTGTCCCTAAGAGGGTGGCCTGAGCAGAAGGAGGGGAGCTGGACGCTTCCCCCCTGGACTTTGAGGCATCCTCACACCCATTCTTGGGAGGGAGGCTTTCTGGGGTGTTCTGCCAGGTGCCGGGTGCTGTGGGGGTGCGGGTCTGCTTCCGCGGGTCACTGAGCACGTGGCAGAGGCATCCCCCTCTGGCAGACCACCTTCCCTGAGCCCAGATGCAGAGTTCACAGGTCTGGCCCCACTCAGGTGGAAGGTCTTGGGGGCAGTAGGTTTTGTGGCCCCACTGAGTGATAAGTTTTCTTACTGCCCCTCTAGATGGTCACCACGTTTGGGAAATGGAAGCAAAAACCGACAGAGAAATGTGCAAACCAGTAAGTACCACACACTGCCTCGCACTGCCTGCAGACACATGGCAGCCAAGACTCCTGAGGGCTCATGGGGTCCTCCTGTTAAAGGAGCCCCCGTTGACAGCAGTCAGAGCAGGTGATGGAGGTGACGCCCTGAGGCTCTCATCATAGGACACAGCTGTGGAGGCCCATGGTTGGAGGGGCAGAGGTTAAGGGGCTGGCGGTTCTGTGAGAATCACAGCCCAGTCATAGCCACAGAAAGGGGACAACTCTGACCCTAAGTATTAGGGTCACAAGAGATATCTCAGCATACCACAGTGTGAGGACTGACTCGGACAGTATTGGGGAGCACAGGAGGTACCCCAACATACCACAGTGTGAAGACTGACTCGGACAGTATTGTGGAGCACAGGAAATACTCCAGCACACCGTAGTGTGGGGACTGACCTGGGCAGTTTGGGCTCTGGATAGAAGGGGACTGAGTGGAGCCCCCATCCCCAGGAGGTGCTGGCACACAGCAGACAGGCAGCCCTCAGAACTCGAGCTACACAGGCTGGCGCAGTGCACGCGAGCCCCACGGGAGCCCTTCTGCGTCTTCCCAGTGCATGGGGACTGCTGCTTGCTCTCTTGCTGTCTGATCACTAGATTTGATGGGAGGCCTTCAGTGGGAGAGGAGTGCTGGACAACCGATGGGCCTCACTCCCAGCCTGGCACAGGATGCCATCCCTGTCCACACCATTCCTCGTGGGATTGTGGGTGAGCGCAGTGTGAACTGGGATCGCATCTGATGCCTCCTCATACGGATTTCCGTCGGGGCTGTGGGTACAGGGGCTCCCTGTCAGGCTTTTGACGTCCGCCTGCCTCTGGCCTCACATTCCCTTTATGTGCTCTTTGGCATTGTACCCACACAGGTGCTGAAGTAAGCCTGGTCTCTTTGATTGATGGCCTGTGGAGGGTGTGCATGTGCATCTGTGTATATGTAATTGTGTGTGCGTATTTGAGTATGAATGTGTGTGAGGATAATTGGGTGTATGCATGTGGTGTGAGTGCAGAAGGGAGCATATGAGTATGTGCACGTGTGAGGGTCTGTGTGTACCTGTAGAATACGTGTGTGTGCACATATACACACACCTGTGAGTGACACGTGCACGTGTGTGTGTGCATGAGGAGTATATGTGCCTGTGTGGCTGTATGCCTGGGCATGTGTGTTATGCACATGTGTTTGAGGGGGGTGTGTCTTCTGACCCATGGCGTGTCTGTGCCTGTATCTTTGCATGTGTGAGTGTGTATATGTGCACATGAGTGCATGTGTGTGTTCAGCTTCATCCTCAGGCAGGATTCTGGGCTGGCATGAAACATGCTAGCAGATGATTTTGGAAGAAATACAAGTTCCTGGAGCCTTGAGAGCACCCACCCAGGCAGCGGGGCTGCTAGAGCAGAGTCCCCTCCCCTGAGCCGGCAGGATGGTGAAGTCTTTACCGTCCAGGTGTGCGTGAGGGGGCCTCAGTTACTCTGCACCAGGTGCATAGGGTTTTCCTCATGTTGACCATAGCAGCTGGATGACTGGAGCCTTGTGAGCAGGAAACCCTACTGGTCGTGCGTCTCCGGCCTCTTTGTTGTGGCCCCAAGACCCCCATGTGAGGAGGCCTTGCCCTCAGCACCCTCTCTCATCCGTTCCAGCTCTTGGCCTCTTAGCTGCCCACCACCCTGTGCACAGTGCAGGCCCAGTATGTGGACTTTAATGCTTTGTCCTCATGCTGGTTCCATTGTCCATCCCTTCTGGGCCAGCTATGACAAGGGATAGATGCTTAGGCCCACGGGAGTCTGACAGCTGAGCAACAAAGACCTGCTGCTTGAGGCTATGGGCTTTCTGGGAAGCTGGGGCTGTCCAGACAGGGGGAGGCCTCTCCAGGGGGACTGACTGGTGGCTCTCCAGAGGGACAGAGGCCTGTCCAGGGACTTGGAGGGCTGTCTAGGGACTTGGAGAGCCTCAGGGGGCGGGGGTTTGAAGGCCTTCAGGAGGTATTAGAGGGCTGTGGGGGAGTATTGGAGGGCCTTTGGGAGATGTTTGAGGGCTGTAGGGTAGTTAGAGGGCTGTCTGGGGGTTGGAGAGCCTTTAGGGGTATTTTGGTAGGCTGTGGGGGGTTTGAGGGCCTTTGGGGGGATGTCTTGGTAGGCTGTGGGGAGTGTTAGAGGGCTGTCTGGGTTATTGGAGGGCCTTCGGGGCAGTGTTCGTGGCCTGTGTTGGATTGGAGGGCCTTTGAGGGCTGTTAGAGGGCTATCTGGGGAGTTAGAGGGGTGTTGGAGGGCTGTGGGGGGTGGATTGGGCTGCTTGAGTGCAATTGGAGAGGTTCATGAGGTGGAGTGCTGTCTATAAAGGGATGGAAGACTGTCTAGAGGTGGCACTGTGTGGAGGGCTGGAGGACTGTCCACAGCGAGTATAGAGGCCTCTCTGGGGGAAGTGTACATTTACCCAGGGGGTTAGAGAGCTGTCCAGAGGTCTATAGGCTATCTAGGGCATGAAAGGCTGCCTATGGGGCCTGAGGGATGTCCAGGGCACTAGAGGGCTGTCTGCTGTCCTGTGGGGCATGGGCTGTCCATGAGTCTTTGGAACTGTAGACTGTCTAGGGGGCTGTGGGCTGAGTCCCTCTTTTTCTGTGGCCCTCAGTAGCCACCTCCCTCTGACTTAGCTCTCTGACCCCTGTATCCACAACTGCAAACACCCTCCAGCTGCAGCTCTGAGCATCCAAAGTGCTTCATTTTACCGGGAAAGGCATTGGCATGTTTCCTCCTGTTCAGTGCTCCAGGATCACAGTTCAGGCAGTTTTGCCATCAAGCTGTTAACTAGCCACCCTTGTTTAGACCAAAGATGTGGCACTGTGGATTTGTCGCAGGACGAGCATGATCTTGAAGAAGAATGCCCGTGAGCTTCCCCCCTCCTGTGTATGTATGTGTTTATGTGCACACATGCATGCTTGCGTATACATGTGTGTATGTCCGCATAAGCGTACCTGTTCTTGTGTGTTACGCATGTCTGGGTGTAGATGCATGTGCGTGCACATTATGTGTGTGTACATATGTGCTTGGTTTTGTTTGTGTGCCCAGGTGGGTTCATGTGTGTTTACAAGTATGCTTGCAGGTGAGCTGGCGTGTGTGGTACAATGTGCATCCATCACTCTCCCCCGTGACGCTCACTAACCCACAGATCTGTGCACAGCTTTGTGAAAACGCTGTGCTGTTTCCATTGGAAACAGGGCAGGGTGGCAGCCACCACAAACCTTGTCTGTTGGTCGGTGCCTTTGGCCCTCTTGTCCTTTCCCAGCTCCCATCCTTTGCACCTGCAGCAGCCCCCCTGGCCTGGCCTCTGCGTAGGGCACAATTGTCCTGTGCTCTGGGCCTTTCCCATACACTGGCTCCAGGAATCACAAGACTTGACCTGTGAGGTCCCTGGCCAGTGCCTTCTCTGGTGAGCTGGCCCTGGTGGACTGGTCCTGGTGGACTGCCTGTGGTGAGCTGGCCCTGGTGGACTGGCTGTAGCATTTCGGGCCGGGCCCAAAGGATAGGCATTGGGTGAATAGAGCCATTTCCTGTGGGTGCTAACATCTCCATTTGACATCTCCCCAGAACTCACTGGTGGTTGAGATCCCACCTTTCCGTAACCAGAGGATCACCAGCCCGGTCCAGGTCAACTTCTACGTCTGCAATGGGAAGCGCAAGCGGAGCCAGTACCAGCACTTCACCTACCTGCCTGCTAATGGTAACCCTGTCTTCCTAACCCTGCCCACCGAGAATGAGAGGAGGGGGGGCTCCTTCTGAGCTGGTCCCTGCTACTCTCACCTGCTGGCAAGACTTGCCCCCAGTTCCTCACACAAGCAAGCCTCCTCGAATTGGGGTGGGGCCGCATATTGGGGCAATTACTGATCATTTCCCTGACTGCTCGCTGATACACCACAGCAAAAGATGGTCAATGTGGTGCTCGACTCAAAACCTGAGGCGCTTGATGTGTGTTGAACATCTGTAGACTCTTGTGGTGCAAAAAACACTTGCTATTAAGCCTGAAAGCTAAGAATCTCAAGCAGCCATTACCAAGCCAAGCCCACTGTTGTTGAGCCTGTACTGACTCCTGGCTTGGTCCCGACTGTCAGTTTTCCATGGCTGTACATGTGTCCATGAGAGGACGCCTTCATTCTTCTAATGAATGGTTTGTGGGTTCAAACCACTGAGCTTCTCATTAACAGCTAACATGTAACCCACCTCTACCAGTAGGGCCCCTCGACTGACCATTAGGACCGTGAGTGGTTCTCCTCCTCGTACCAGTGCTCTCTGGAAGCTGAGACTCCCAGAATCCTACCCCGAGACAAGAGCCCCAACCCAGGCCCCCACCCACAGTCCTGGGCCCTCAGTGCTGGCTGACACCCCAGATGGCTCCTGTCACTGTGGAGAGAAGCCCGGAGGAAGCACTCCACTTGTTCACCCCTTGATCTAGTAGAGGATGGGGCGTGGCCCGCAGCATGTCCTGGGGACACCCTGGCCCTCAGTCCCCAGGACCACAACCTCATGCAATTTGGACTAGCTCAGGTATTTCAGATACACTGTTGCAGTTTCGTGTCTGTTCTCAAAGTGAAAGTAGTTCAGATCCTCGAGGAGGGAACATTCAGTGCAAGAGCTGGGACCTGCCACCATCAGCTACTTCCCGTCTAGAAAGGGTGGACCAGTGGTGAGGCTGTGCCTGTCCAATGCTTGTGAGGCCAGGAAAAATCAGGCCGTCTATATACTCTGAAAAATGTCCAAAAGCAGCCATGTTGTTATTTAAGTAAAAAAAACAATCCTTTTTAAAGCTTGACTTTGTCCCAAATGTAAATAGTACTTAGAGTAGGTTAAGTGGCGTGCAGCCTCTAAAATGTGCTGTCAGAGCACTCAGGCTGACAGGACAGACACCAGCACTGTGCCGAGTCCCTGTGCCCCAGTGTGTGCAAATATATGCCACACACGGGGGCCGGCAGCTGCCAGAGGGAGCCCGTCGGGGGAGCCCATGGGAGGAGCCTGTAGGGAGCCTATCGGACCGTGGGAGCCTGCGGGAGTCTGTGGGGAGCCCGTGGGAGTCTGTGGGGAGCCCCTGGGAGTCTGTGGGGAGCCCCTGGGAATCTGGGGAGCCTGTCAGAGTCTGTGGGAGCCCATGGGAGTCTGTGAAGAGCCACTGGGAGTCTGTGGGGAGCCCCTGGGAATCTGGGGAGCCTGTCAGAGTCTGTGGGAGCCCATGAGAGTCTGTGGGGAGGCCGTGGTAGGAGCCTCCCCCAGGCTGCTGCTTCCTGTTGTACTCTGCATCGCTTGTGTTTCCTGAATCTCTGGTTCAGTGTGTCTTACAGGAGAAATAGTGCTTTTCTGGGACATGTAATGATTATTAATTAATCACCAAGCATGATTGACCCAAAATGGAATGTTTTTAAGAAAATTATAGGCCTAATAAAGACAAATGACTGTCTAAAGCAGTTTAGAAAACATGCATACTCATTTCCCCTAGTTCTTGGCATCTTGTATATCCTGCTCTTACGTGTACAAGGTGCAGCATGTTCTAACCCCTGTACTGTACTCACACTGTCACACTCACACAGCCACACTTACAGTCATGGTCACACCCATACGGCCGCAGGCACACTGGGTCACACAGTTACACGCGTATGGTCATATTCACATAATTTTTTCACACAACCACACTCATACAGCCGTATTCACACAACTACGCTCACACAGCTCTCACGGCTGCATTCACAGTCACGTTCCCAAGACAGCCTGGGTGTTGAAAGTGAAGAGTCTGGGAGGGTAGTGGGCGTGGCCTGTGTGCAGCCAGAGGAGCCAAGTCGCCAGAAAGACGTGAAGGGAGCAGAAGGGCCAGGTTGGCTGAGCCGTGCCACTCCTCCCGTTGAGGCCACTGTGCTGTCACCTTGCCATCTCCTGTGCTGAGGTCTCCACGCTTCTGACCACACTCATTAACCTTCTCCTTGGCCATCCGCTACCTGCCGCATGCCCTCAGCCCCTGCCCCTGACTGAGGCCATGGCTCCATGGTCAGCACATGCTTTTGACCTACCTCCCTGGTAGAGGCCACAGCCGGATAGCAGCCAACACTGTCACCCTGACTGTGATGGCCACTCCTTGGCATCCAGCAGCGTGCCTTCACTGCTTCATCTCCAACGTCCAGTGTTGGCCCGGAATGCCCTGCCTCTGACCCCAAGGCTGCCCAGCTGCCCACAGCTCACCCTCCTGTCTCTGCTTCTAACTCAGAGTGAGTCTCCTCTGACCTGTCCCTGCAGCCTGTGTTTCTGCTGCTGTTCCACCTGGACCCTTCCTCTACATGGACAGAGCTCCGGGCTCGTGTCTCCTCTGCCCAGCACGGAGCTGCGGTGCCGTGGACAGTCAGGCTGCTCTCCTGTTGGGACACTTCTGTCCTAGACTGTCGGGCAGCTTTGAGTTTCCCTTGGTGCCATCCACTTAACCCCTCTCTCAACTCGCTCCCTACCCCTCTCCTTTTCTACCATCAAGCCTATACCTACCTTGTGCCCCAGGGGCTCCCTGGTCTGGCTTTCCTCTGCCTGGCACTTCCCTACCCATGTCACACCAGAAACATACATGGCCTGGACCATGTGACCACTGCCTTGGCCACCCTGCCTTGGCCTGGTGCAGGGAAGGCTTCAGGGTCTGGCTCTGAGGTATGTGCAGATGAGAAGTGCTCAGAGAGCGGTTTTCTGATTACTCAAAGCACAGAATTGTGTTTCTCCATTGGACGTAGTGGTCTGCCTCGACAGGGCCAAGGCCCCTCACAGAAGGGTCCCTCAGCCCTGGGCAGGGATGTCTGCAGGGGCTGGTGCCCCCACATTCTTGCACTGCCTTGGGCTAGGCAGCGTCCAGCAGGTGTCCGGCATGTGGCTCTGCCCACATGTGGCTCCGCAAGGCCTTCTTGAGCCTTAGTGGAGAGCTGCGGGCTTTGCTTCTCTGAGTGAGTTTCATACTCATTCTTACACATACACTGGTTACGGAGCACAGCAGAGGTCAAGTTGGCTGGTTTGCATTTGCTTGTTTAGGTGGGCAGACTCTTACAAGGTTTTATATAGAAGGTGCTGTATGAGACAATGGAAATAAACCCATTTGAACCCATCCGTGAGATTCGTGTTCATGACCTGATAACAAGTATCCTCAAAGGCAGCATTAGAATCTGACTCTTCCCTATGTCCAGCATGGCCCTGCTGCCCAGGGTTGCTCAGAGCCAACCCTGAGAGACCATCCTTCCCAAATCCCCAGTGGCCCTGGGTGTTGGGGGATGAGAGGGAGAAGGGGAAGTGGGACCACTTCTTGTCTGTTCTCTCCATCCATCTCAACACTAGGACCTCGGTCAGTACCACCCCTCCATCCCCAGGCGCCTTCCCTTTCCCAGTGACCAGAGTAAGATGGGAGGGGCCTGGAGGGGAGAGGAGAACCATTGCGGGCTCTGTTGTGTGTGGTTGGCATCTCTATGGGAGCCTGACTTGGCTCCTGATGGATCAACCAAGTGGCTATCGGGAAAGTGTTCCCACCGACCAGACCCTCATGTGATGGGCACAGCCTCTGGGGAGGTCATCAAGACCATCACACCTGGCAATGAAACACCTGCTGTCCAGTCAGGTATCGTTTGACCCCTGCTTCCTCTACCTGTGCCCAGGTGTGACTGTCAGTGGGACACCGGCTCATGGAGTGGGCTCTGAGCTCCATTGCCCACCTCCTGTGAGGCCGAGCCTCTGCCAGGATCTTGTCTGTCAGAAGGGCTTCCGGCACTGTTATGGTCAGAGCTGTAACCCTGGAGCACTCCAGGACTGCTCTCAGGAGGGAGGGGCTCTCACTGGCATTCCTGTAAGTGTACGGCCAGGCCTGAGCCTGGCCAGCTGGAGGGACTGCACTTGCGAATTGGAAGATAAAGCCACACCAGGAGTGTATGTACCATGTGACACTTACCTAAAGTGAAAGGAGAAAGCGAGGTACAGTCCAGACCCTCGGATGTTTGGGGGCGCTTTTCCTAGTAGTCTGAGATCTTTTCAGTTCACTGGAAGTGGTTTCCTGGACTTGACCCCTCACAGTCACCTAGGGGGTAGGTGCCAAGGAGCCCAGGACATGGCTTATGAAGGCCCTGAACTCCACCCTCATCAACATCCAGGTGGATCATGGGGTGAAGACTGGTCACTTCCGAGAGCCTCCCCAGCATCTGCCCTGCAGTGAGCTGGACCCACCTTGTCATGGTGACACCTGCCCCCTGGCTGGCAGTGTGCTGGCTGACTCCTCAACTTCTTCATTGTTGTTGGACAAGTGACAGCTTCAGCCAAAACCAACTCTGACCCCGTGGAGCATTCATGCCGGTCGGGGCAACCTCCACGGACAGCTCTCTGAGGTCCCAGCACTAGTAAGTTGGGGATCAGCTGCACAAAGAGAAATGGAAACTCCAGCAGTCCCACCGTGTCTGTCCTTTCCCAGTGGCAACATAGGCCAGGCTGATCGCGCATGACTCTATCACCGATCATAAGTGAGGTTAAAGGGGCACATATCTCTGGAGGGAAGGAGATATCACAGGGGTCACCTTTCCTATGTGAATCTTAAAATTTAGAACCAGTACAGCCTGAGGGAGCAGCAAGGGTGGCTGTGCAGAGCTCAGAGGGTCTCCTGTGGTGGCATCCTGTGGGCAGCTGGTAACCAGGGGAACTGGGGCACACTAAGGGAGCAGGGGGCAGCTCCCGCAGGCCACAGGGTGTGACCCCACATCTCCTTACTGTGATTCTAGAGTTTGACCTCGAAGTCCCATTTCCCCAATCATAGGTTGTGGCCCTGATGTGAGTCCACAGCTGGGGGACGTGGGCACTGCATGGCTCTCTTCCTCAATTTCTTCACCTGCCTCCTCAGTCCTGACTTGTCTTCAAGAACTGACTTTTTCAGGCTAAGTTCCTGTTGGATCTGCCGGTCACTGACCAATGTGTATCTACAGCTGGGTGGGTGAAACACAGGAGCGTGTGGCATATTCTCTTTGGAACACAAAGTGGAACTCGGGCAGTTGCTGGGTGAAATCCGATTGGGATGGTTTCTGGTTGTGCAGTCGTTTGGACCACGTCCTCCACCCCATCTGCACCCTCATCACATCCCCACTTAACTGTGTTTGGGGAAGAGATTGGCTCACCCTGATTTGTAAGCCACATGTTCCCTGTGGATGCAGTGACAGAGCCGTTCCTGGATTAGTCCTGACCCAGCTTCAGTCCCAGCTCTCTCCTGTGGGAGAGCCAGTCTCTCCAGGCTGCTGAGCTACAAGATAGGCTGTCAGAAGCTCCCACGCGGGGATGTGAACACAGAGGATGTGAAGCCTTGTCGAGATTCAGGGGTGTAAGTTGAGACTCAGTAGTCCTGAGATGGTGACATCAGGCTGCACCGGATGTCGTATGTCTATGGCCTCACTGATCCTGCAGAGACCAGCGCACAGATCTGTGGAGTGCACAGCTGGACTGCTGATGTCACAGAAGCCCAGACAGCAGTTTCTGAGAAGCTGCAGAAGTGTGTTTGCTGTAAATGCTTGTCACACTCCATGCGAGTGATTGTCGTGGGTCCCTGCCTTCCTGCTCCTTCGATGAGGCCTCCATCAAGTGCAGACTGAGTTCTTTGGCTCTGTGATTCATTCGCATTCTGCAGAGATCAACCAGGCCCTTCACTCAGGCACCATCTCCAGTGACTGCCCACATTTTTCAAAGCCTCGCCCATCTTGTGTCGATGGTAAAACCTTGGCTTTGCTGCCCTACCATAAACAGGAATCCTCTTCATTCAATATTTATACTTTGAACAGGACTCCTTTCTTCAGGGTGGTACTCCCGTATACCTACTGGAACCATGGGAGTACCTGGAAGCGTTTGGGGCTCAGACACTAGCAATGAGGTGCATTCCTGAGTCTTAACTCCTTTTCATCAGTGTGCAGACCTTCACCCTTGGATCGCTTCTACCACATGGACCCATCTCCTGGCCCTTTATAGCCGGGAACAGATGCTGTGACAAATGGGGAAAGGGAAGTCCCCACCTCCCCATCCTCCCACCAGCTTCCCTTCCTTGATCTTCGACCCCTACCCCTCACTTCCCAGTCTCCCTCTTCCTAGCCTCACATCCTCAGTTCCCACCTGTAAACTCTGGGACTCCCCTTGGGCTGCACTGGGGCATCACAGTAGAAAGGGGAGGGTCCACTGATTGAGGACACATTATTGGTCCACACAAGGTTGAGGTGCTGCACACCTATCTCTAGCACCCACTCCTTCAGAGTCCTTGCAGGTAGAAGCAATCATCTGTTGTAGCTGGGAGTCTGTACGTGTCATCTTAGCCCAGGGCAGCCAGTGCATGAAATCACACTTCTCTGAGGAGATAAGTTTGGCCTTGTGTATCTTTCTCAGTCCAGGTATGAAAACAGCCATTCATAAATGCAGAGAATACCTTTCTGAGGCTGTGAGTTTAGGGGGGGGGTAGGGCATGCTGGTCTATGTGACACTGGGCTCCCAATTTCTCATGTGCCCAGGGCCAGGCATCTTCCTTGGATGGCAGAGGCAGAGAGCTAGGTAGGATTGGGCCAGCCTGCTGTTCCTAGCAGCATGAAGAGGAAGATGAGGTCCTGATGATGGGTACACACAGATGAGGGGTCACCTGCATCCCCCACAGGAACCGGTGCTTCCCAGCCAGAGACCACCATAATGTGTGAAAAGGACAAGATCCTGAGGTCTCAGGCTGTGAGCTGCAGCAGTAACCTTCACCTTCACCCATCCTCACAGAGGAAGCCAGTGGTGCCCCAGCTGCCGCCGGCTGTGCCCATGAGGACCTGACCCACTGCCCTCATCTACAATAAACTGGCTGTATACTCACCACCTGGGTCATGTGGTGATTCTGTGTGCAGTGCCCGATGTTTGTGTTCCATCGCCTGTCTGCTCTCCAAAGTCAAGTGAGGGAAACATGGCCACACTTGTGACTTTGTAAGATAGCAGCCTCTGGACTCACAACCACCAAAGTAACCAGGCTGTACCTACATGAGATGACTTAGCCTGGGGGCTAAGATACGTGGAGCCCATTTCTGTCTACCTGCAGGCCCAGCAGGGTGCTGGACCCAAACAGCATGCTGCAGCTGTATGAAAGAGAGCCCTTAGAGCCACCGTGGGGGCACCTTCAGTAGCTCTAAGTCTGTCTAATCCCATCCATCCCATCCCAGAAGTGTCTACATCTGTCTGCAGGCCTCTGGGTAACTTGACTATGGCCCCTCAGACTTCCTCTCATGACATAGAGCACAGAGGGCAATCCAGGCAAAGCTGCTTAGCTGAGATGCTCTAGAAGGGCTCTAAGGTCACTGGTCAGTTTGGGTAGACTGACACCAAGCACATTTTAACATCATAAGTGTCAATTCGTGGAGCAGCTCTTACTATAGACAGATGGCTTCTCCTGTGCAGGCAGACAGTTCACACCACACGGGCACATGACTCCCACCACACAGGCACACCATTCACACCACACGGGCACACCATTCACACCACACGGGCACACCATTCACACCACACGGGCACACCATTCACACCACACGGGTACACGACTCCCACCACACAGGCACATGACTCCTACCTCAGAAGGGGACATTTCATACCACGTGGACTCACAGCTCACGCCACACAGACAAACAACTCCCACCACACAAACAGTTCACACCATGTGGGCACACAGGTCATGCCACACAGGCACACAACTCCTACCTCACAGGCAGACAGTTCACAGCACATGGACACACAGTTCACGCTACACAGACACAAAACTCACACCACACAGTTCACACCATGTGAGCACATAGGTCACACCACACAGGCACCCAACTCCCACCACACAGGCAGACAGTTCACACCATGTGGACACGCAGCCCATGCTACACAGGGACACGACTCCACCACACAGTTCACAACTCCCACCACACACAGTTCACAACTCCCACCACACACAGTTCACACCATGTGGGCACACAGGTCACGCCACACAGGCACACAAATCCCACCACACAGGCAGTTTGCACCATGTGGGCACATGACTTCAACTTCACAGGCAGGCAGTTCACACCACATGGGCACACAACTCCCACCACACAGACAGTTCACACCACATGGGCACACAGATCCCACCACACAGGCATACAGTTCATGCAGTGCAGTTCACACCACACAAACTGTTCATGTTACACAGACTAATGACTAACATCATGGGGGCAGATAGCTCACACCATACTGACCTATGACCCTGCCCCACTGCAAGCCTTGGACCATCTGGTCTCACCATGCTGCCTAATAAACTGTACCTTTGGGCAGAAGTTATTGGGGCTGACTGTGCTGGCTCAGAGTCAGGGCTAGGCATGTTTAAGGAGCTCAGGGGACATACTGCAGAGAACTAAGCAAGCCCCACCCACCTCCCTTTCTGGTCTTGGTTGGAGTAGTGGCACAAGGGCATTTGTGTCCTGGAAATGTACTGATGGAACCCCAGGCTTGGTTTAAAAAAAAACCCAAAAAATATGAACTATGACAATTGTTATAATAACTCAAAGCTTATTCTCTGCCTTTTTAAAGAGCCAGCATGGTGAATGGGCATCTGTGGGCTGGGAGTTATGTCCCCCCAGGTCACAGCAGATCTTCCTGTGTAGCTATTGAAGGTGAGGGCTGGGCGAGTGCTGCCTGGTGGCAGAGCCTGCTTGGTTCTGTTCCCGCTCAGCACTTGCTCTTCTGGTTTACAGCCTGTTGAAATGGCCAGACTGAGTCAGAGGGGCAGTTCTTGAGAGTCTTCACAGGATCGGGGTCAGCTTTTCGGATAAAAACCTCCTGACTCTCACAGCCAAAGACATGAGCTCCTTGTAGCTAATCCCTGAACTTAGTGTGGCCAGATGCTCGACCCTTGCCAGATTTCCTGAGAAAGGTATTGGCACCGGCAGCTGATTACAGATTCCATTTGTGATATGAAACAACAGTTCAGCTTTCTGTTAATCAAAAGGACACCTACTCCTTGGTTTTATGGCTCGTGTGCTCCATGTCCACACGTCACACCCACTGATGTAGGAAGAAGCCCTTGGCCACGAGGGCCAGGAGAGAATGATGTGCCTGATTGGTCTGGGAGGGCTGCTGGAGAGATGTGGATTTCAGAGGCCTTTGGGGGAGCTGGCTCCTATCCACAGGTCCCCTCCACATGGAGCAGTGCGTAACATGGGGAGTGTGGCGTTGAGATGCAGGATGGGTAGTAGCACTCACTGTCAGGTGAGTTGTAAGATCAGGTGTTATGGTGCAGTGTGTGGGCGTGGAGAACATGGACATGGGTATGTGGATGTGGGGTGGATGGGTGTGCGGTACATGGACAAGGATACATGGGTGTCAGGTATATGAATGTAGGGTACATGGATGTGGGGGTACTAGGCCTAGGGTGCATGGGCAGACATGGAGTATGTGGACATTGAATATATGGCCGGGATGTGTAAATGTGGGGAACGTGGATGTGGGGTGAGTGGGTACGGAGTACATGGTCATGATATGTAGGTGTCAGGTATATGAATGTAGGGTATGTGGACATGGGATACATGGATGTGGGGGTACTAGGCCTAGGGTGCATGCATGGACCTGGGGTATGTAGATACTGAATCTATGGACATGGGGTGTGTGAATGTAGGGTACAGAAATGTGGGAGTATTAGGCCTGGGGTACATGGACATGCGGGAATGAGGCCTGGGGTATATGGAGGTGGGATGCACACTTGAGTTGTAGAACAGATGGCGTGGTGCTGTCAGAAGTTGTCTAAGCTCTAAGCGCCCAACCAAGAATCCCCAGGGACTCAAGCCACAAAATGAGTCCTGTGGGAGGTACCCAGGGCTGAACTCGGGTTATCATCATGTGGGGGCACAGGTGGTAAGGGCTGAGCTGACTTCAGCCAGGACACTTGCTGTGGCATGTGTTCTAGAGACAATTTGGGCCAGGCCCCCATCCAGACTTTCAACTTCCCAGCCCACTGGTCAGTCCCCCCACCTCTCAGAACCCAAGATTTCTCAGTTCTCTCAGCCATCTACCCCAGATCACCTGGTCTCCTAAGGTCGCCAGCCCCATGGCCCCTTCAGTCTCTCAGATCCCAAACCCTCGACTGCTAGGCCTCCTAGTTCCCCAGCCCCGAACTCCCAAACCTAGACCCTCCCAGACCCCTCATCTCAGCAAACCTTTGGCCTCCCCACCACCAGGCTCTAGGCTCCCTGGTTTCCTGGCCCCCTAGACTACCCCATTACCCCGGTCGCCCATGCCCTCCTGGCTCCCTGATCCCTGTGCCTAGACTTTCTGAGAAGCCCTTCCTGTCCCACCCCCCAGATCTTTGGCCCCAGCACACCCCTCTCTGCTTTGTGAGTCGAGGGCTGGCCCTGTGCCAACAAGGGACTGCCTTTCTCCACATGCAGGTGCTCCTGTCCCAGACAAGCTTCAGGAATATTCTGTGCTGTGCTCTCAGCTGTGTGGTGGCGGCACGCCCTCCCTAATAGGAAACAGATGGGGTGCAGCCTTTGTTAGCGTGCTCTCAGGGCACCCTCCCACGTCCCCTCAGTGCCTGCCTGGTTGGGTGGAATATGATGAGGCTGTGGTGACGGTTTATTACTGCATGCCACCCGTGCCGGCATCAGCAGTTGGACCCTCCCTGTGACTGACCACCAGGTGCCTCTCCTGATGGGCCACGGAGGAGAGAGAGCCCCATGAGCAAGTCCTGCTGCTCTGTGGGATGCGTGAAGGCAGAGCCCTGGCCTGGCTCCCACACTGTGCTGAGTGTCGAGCTGGCAGTCTATTGTGTCATCCTTGGACCCAAGGGATCAAACACAAGGACCCTGGGCCAGTCAGAGCCAGTATCTGGGAGGTACCTGGGTGTCCCTTAGAGCTCCCTGTGGGGACAGAGGATGGAGGCTGTTTGGCCCAGGACAGCCCACAAGATTCGCCTGGCTCACGTGCTGGCGTAGAGCTTTGTCCTGCATGTATCCCTCGGCCTGTCCTGGGCCATCAGCTCCCTGGTAAAGATGAGAGGCTGAGGAGTCTGGAGACAGTGGGGCTATCAAAGTGGCCATCCTAGGAGTCATGGTCATCTGCTGTTCTACACAGTGCACACCTGAGGGATGCTAACCACAGATCAGTGCTTTGAATACACCAGCCACTCCACACAGGACAGATGGACAGGCCTTCTTGTGAAAATTTACAGCCAGGCCAGGGAGACCAGCTGAAGGCTTGTTCTGGCTCAGCACTGACTCAACAGCAGTGGGTTTTTGTTAGAGCTTTCAGATTGCTAAGCAAAGGTCAGCGGTTCAAATCCACTAGCCATTCCCCAGGAGAAAGGTGAGACGTCTCCTCCTGTAGAAAACCAAGTGCGAGGTCACTGTGAATCAGGGCCAGCTCCTTGGTGGAGGAGTGTGTTTAATGTGTGTGGGTATATATGTGCACAGAGACAGAATGTTCCAGATGCCAAATGGGCCTGTGGTGGCCCAGTGAGCAGGGGGCATCACCCGAGCAGGGGGCACCACCCGAGCAGGGGGCATAGATCTACCGTCTGTTCCACAGGAGAAAGATGGGCAGTTTCCTTCTGTACCGTGTGCAGCCTTCAAAACTCCAGGGAGGGTCCGTTATAAGTTCACTGATTTGGTAGCACATAACAGCAGCACAACCAAGTTACAGAGGTTCAAACACCAGCCACTCCCAGGAGAAAATAGAGACGTCTCCTTCTGTGAAGATTTGCAGCCCTGGGAGCCACACTGAGGAGTTGGAATTAACGGATGACAATAGCTTTGGCTTGTGCTTTCTTGGGAGTGCAAACTCTCACTGAAAACCCCACTCACTTTCATGGCTGAGCACTTGCCCAGCAACTCTCCCATGTCTTCTCAGCTGTTTCTGAGGTCTTCTTAAAGTCACCATGTCATGGGGGCTTCCTGGAGGCATGGCCATTTATCAGGCAGTCGCCAGTAGCTAGAGAGGGCAGTGTGTCCAAGTTAACATTTGCACGTCCATTGCTACAAACCCCTACGCCCTTGGGCCCAGAGCTTCCCCTGCAGTTTGCAAATGGATTTTTATGGCACATTAGTGCTGGAGGAGACTCCAAAGAAAACAGTCCTCCTCAGTATTAGAACCAGCTGTGACTTTCTGGAGCCGGTGACTCATTCCTTTTTTTTTTTTTTTTTTTTTAATTGGGTGGGAGAACCAGGCAAAGGACAGAGAGACTTAGTCAAGACGCTGTTTGTTTTGCAAAGAGTATCCTAGCCACAACCAGCCCAGTGGCACCAGTGTGCCATCGTGTTTATGGAACTTTTTTCTCTTCACAGTTCCAGTTATAAAAACGGAGCCCACTGACGACTATGAGCCTGTGCAGACCTGTGGCCCAGTGAGCCCAGGACTTGATCCTCTCTCGAAGCCCTACTATGGCCAACAGCTTCTGCTGCCGCCCGACCCCAGTGCATGCCTGGTGGCCGGCTTTACTTCCTGCCAGCAGAGAAGCGCTGTGATGTCCCCTCCTCCTGGCACAAGCCCAAAACTCCATGACCTCTCTTCTGCCACTTACACTAAGTGCAGCCCCAGCTCCAGCCTCGGCCACCTCGGCCTCCAGCAGCCCGCTGGAGGGACCCCCATCACTCAGGAAGTGCCAAGACCCAGAGCCGTCCCCCCAAGTGCTCCCCACTCGTCATCTCACACCACACTGCAACCGCAGGTGAGTCAACATCTCAGCAGTAGCAGTCCCCTTGGTTACCAGCAAACACGCTGTCCCAACAGTCCCACTCCTCCGGTGCTGCCTGTCACCCAAGAGCCAACCTATTTGCAGCCCTGCAGCCCAACATGCCCATCCGCAGTGGGCCACCAGCCGCACCAACCTCTGAAGGTTCACAGACATGCGTCTCCAACCACCCAGCCTCTGTCACTGCCAGAGTTGCATGAGGACAGTAATCATAATTTGGTCCCTATTCCTGTAACCATCAAGCGAGAACCAGAAGACTTGGACCAGTTGTACCTGGACGATGGTAAGTGCCCACTGCTGTGCAGGTGTACGGTCAGCCCTCTGACCGTGAGAGAAGCGTGTGCGTATTAACTGCTCTGCAGGGCTGCATGCTGGCCTCACTGACATGTCCCGTGTGGGCAGTGGGCCCCTCAGGGCCATTCGCAAAGATGTGTGGTGTGCCGATCAGGGTCCGCCCAGTGGCAGCGTGGCATGTGCTCTGGTATGCCATCTGGGCCGTGTGGCCAGAACCTGGTGCTGTAGACCTGCAGGGACACATTGGCCAGGGAAAGATGGCTCCACCGTGGGGTGGCCACGTGTGCAAGTGGGCTGAGAAGAAGCTGTCCTGCCTCCTGGCTGCAGGTCAAACTCTGGTTTCATGGGAGCTTCTGCAGCTTGGTAAACAGTGTTAGGAGAACGGCCAAGCTAGGGAGTGTTACTTTTTCAATCTGTGTGGCTATCTGGCGCTGACACAGTGGGACCATAGGGTCCGGGGCTAAGGCACAGGCAGGGGGCGTGGGGTCACGGTGAACTCTGATTCAGTTCGAGCCCTGGAAGGCCTCCTCGGTATAAACATGCCATTGTGTGTGACTGTGCCACGTCTGAGGTTATCTGAAAGGAGGCGCCTTTGAAACATCTGTAGCCGGCTAATTGGCGTGAAAAAATTCTGAATCCTGATGCGTCTTGCTAATGAGTGATAACAAAAGGCCCCTCATTGTTCTCCAGTTGGTTGTTCTGTGAGGAGATGCACTGTGAGGCCTGGCGACATGCAGGCTGTGCTCCGTGTGGGCTTGCAGGAGCTGCCTGGGGCCTTTGATCCAACAGCACCTCGTAATTGAGACTCCTCACTCAGGGCGGCCTGCAGCTCCACTCATTAGGGGCTGAGACAATTAGTGCGCCGTGTCCGGGGGAGCAAGTGGGTGTTGGGCTGGGTGCCTACAGCTCCTGGGCTTCCTGAGGGCTCCCCTTCCATAAATGAAGGTACCGACCGGCACACCTGCAGCAGACACCAGCTCCTGCCAAAGTCACCCTGACTTGAGCATGGAGCACAGCGAACAACTAGACTCCAGAAAGTTCCAGAAGGTTGAGAAAGGTTCCAGAATGTGGCCACCAAGCCTCTTCACTCTAAGTTGGCCCTTCAGCCATCCTCCAGTTGCCTTTCTGTGAAAGTCCCAAAGCAAATACCACAGTTGTCACAGTTTCTGGCACAATCTCTCCTTGGGGGCACCGACGCGTGGGGATCATTTGTTCACATGGATCCTTCCAGATGAACATTAAGTCCTAGGCTGTTTCCCAGAATTGGGAGGGAGTCGCTGCTACCCACCCACATGCTCTGCGCCTTGTTTTACCCAGCGTACTCCAAGGTGTGGGCGCAGACCTGCTGCGACATCAAGAGCCTGCTGGCCTCCGTGACTAGTCAGAACACCAGCTACCCACTAGCTGTTTACTCTGCTCTTCCCCGAGGGTTTCTTGGCGAAGCCAAGCCCAGCCCACTGCTGTGGAACCAATTCGGCAGTGACCATGTAGGCCATAGGAGACCAGAGCTGCTCCAGAGGGCCTCCCAGGCTGGGACCTGGTGGCACGGTGTGTTAGGATCCACCAGCTGAGGGATGGATCTATCTCCTCCCATGGAGACTGAGCCTCGGAGCCCTAAGGGAGGGTTGCCGTGAGGTGGGACTGACAGGCAGCAGCAGGCTTGGTCTGGGGAGCCCTTACAGACCGAGACCACCACATCTTTCTCTAATAGAGCAGCAGGTGGGTTTCAAGAACTGGCCTTACACTTGGGAGCTGAGGGCCGTCCTGTGTTTCTAACTCCAGGCTCTTGGAGAGGAGAGCCCTTCACATCTGCCACCTGTGGGACCCATCTTACAGCTGACTCTCTCGGAGGCTTTCAGAGGCTGTAAATTGCACAGGAGATTGCCTGTCTTTCTCTTCATGGAGCAGCTGGTGGATTCAAACTGCCTGACTTTGTGTTGAAGCACAACTCCTTACCCACTGGTCCCCCAGAGCTCCCTTAAGCGCACTTCTGCTGTGACAAGGCTGTCTTTGGCTCCTGAGAGGCTCTGATCACTCAGGGTCCTTTTGCTCCTCCTTCAGCTGCCCCAGGATAGGAGTGTGCTCTCTGGTTCCTCAGGACGCTCCTAAAGTCCCCATGACCCTGGTCTGGTCTCTGGGACTTTTCTGGAAATGTTTTTACTGACCGTTCCACTCAGCACCCAGACGAGGCCAGTGTAGGGTCGGCAGATCTCCTGACCACTGCTGTGCCCCAGCCCCCTCACCCTCCTCCCGTGCCTTCACCTTCCCACCCTCCTCACGTGCCCCAGCATCCTGGGCCCTGCTGATGGCAGCTGTCTGCCGTCCAGGCTCCACACGTGAGGAATCCTCCACAGAGAGGAGTTATCTGCACCACCTCTCCAGCTGGGAGGCTCCTCCAGAGATGCGTTCTAGCCCATCAGAGTTGCAACATCTTGTTTGATTTCTCAACACTCAGGTTTTCCCCGCCTGCCCTGTGAGCTTTGGCCACTCACTTCTAATTGGGGTGAGGCTCAGTCCTTCTGTGTTGTGTATTTTGTAAGCTCCTATCTGCAAGCCAGAGCACTTGAGTCTCCCACAGAGGCCATGCCCCTGAGTCTGGGGAGGGCAAGCACAGATCCCATACATGGCACAGCTGTCCTGTCTACGCTTCTTGCGAGTTTGCAGCTGACCCCCAGGAATCAGACACTGAAATGCCCTCGTCCACAGAAGCCGGCTGGCAAAAACTCACCTGTCACCCCCATCAGAGTCAGGGGTGGAGGGACTGAGGCCAGGTCCTCCTCCACCCCGCCGCCCTGCTGCCCTGCCAGCTGGGTCCTGACCCTAACCCCAGCAGAACCTATTCCAGCTCTAAAGGTCCCTGGTCTGGGGGCTGCCATGGTGGGACCACACTCAGGTCCTGGTCCCTGGGGATCAGCTGGGTGATGTCCCTTCCTGCTCATAGCACTACTTGGCCAGTGTCGTTGACCACTCGTGGCACAGGACTTCACAGGCGTGGCTTTATTCTAAACGTGAACTTTTCTGAGCATGAGGTGGACCATGTGTACACACTGCTCCCAAAATTGCCCACGTGGAGGGAGCCAGGACTTCTGTTCTGGATGCATTCCCCATGTCATACGAGGCCCTGGTCTCACATGCGTGTGAACACGTGTCTGTGTGTCACGAGCCCTGCTCCCATCACACCTGTACTTTCTGAAGACGTGTGACCACACGTGAAGCCCTGTACCCCTTGGGTCCTGGGCCCCAGTCCGCACGGCCACTGTGAAGCCGTCACAGGCTGCCTGTCCATGTGTTGAAAAGGAGTGCTGACTTTTTGCTGTGGTCTAGGAAGAGAACAAGAGTGTGGTCAGAAAGTGTAAAATACCATGAGTAACCGAAAGGGACAGAGCCCCACAGTGGTCAGGTGCTGCTGGAAAGCTGGCCTGCTCTCTCCGTGTGCACAATGCAACATCCCCTGCCCCGACGCAGGGCCCCTTCTCCTGCACGTCCCTAGTGCGGCACCTGCCTCTTTCCTTTAGCTTTGCGACACACGGTCCACTGGTTGGCTGCCCCACGTGGTGTCCCCAGCCCCTCCATGGGCCTCTGCTTCTGGAAGTCTCCCTGTCATTAAAACAACAAGCAGGTAGCCTGCATGTCTGGGTGTGCGCCCCTCTCTTCTCTCCGCCCCCCTTTCCTGGCTTCAGCCACACTGAGAGAGAATAAAACGCTTTCCTCACGGAAAATTTTACGAATCTGGCACAGGGCCGCGTCTGGGCCTCCTGCTCTAATGAAGATGGAAGGGGTTTGCTCCTGCAAGCAGACATACCGCCCTAGATGCTGGGCTGCAGGCTGCAACGTGCTGGACGAGGATCCAACAGGCTCCTGTGGGGAGACCCCTGGGCCTGGGAGGGCTGTGCAAGTGGGAGTGTGAGACGGCTACCAGCTGAGAAGCCATCAACGGGTCTCTGAGGTTGGGAGAACACGTAGCCCTGTGTTCTGAAAACTCCCAGGACCCAGCATGCTGCTACCAGGGATGGAAAGGCTGTCGAATCCCAGTAAGCTAAGCCAGCCAGTCAGCAGCAGTGCATGCCTCCAGCTGTCTCTACTTCTCCCACCCCATCTCCACGGAGTCCCTGCCTGTCCACCCCGTCTCCACAGAGACCCTGCCTATCCACCCCGTCTCCACGGAGACCCTGCCTGTCCACCCCGTCTCCACGGAGACCCTGCCTGTCCACCCCGTCTCCACGGAGACCCTGCCTGTCTACCCTATCTCTGTGGAGACCCTGCCTGTCCACCCCATCTCCACAGAGACCCTGCCTGTCCACCCCATCTCCACGGAGACCCTTCCTGTCCACCCTGTCTCCACAGAGACCCTGCCTGTCTCCCCTATCTCTATGGAGACCCTGCCTGTCCACCCCGTCTCCACTACTCTGTCTTCACGGAAACCCTACCTGTCCCATCATATCTCCACAGAGACCTGGCCTGTCTGCCAAGTCTCCACAGAGACCCGGCCTGTCCATCCCATCTTCACGAGACCCTGCCTGCCTGTCTGTCCTATCTTCAGAGAGACCCAGCATGCCCATCAGTGTCATCTGTGCAGACCTCCTGTCTTCACAGAGACTTCGTCTGGGCATCTTTCTAGTAGTGTTTCCATCAAACATGTATATGCCCATTTTTAGTTATTGCCTGACTGTCCCATAAGAAGTGTGAGCCACAGAAGCCTAACCCTAACCGTAACCTGTCCAACTAATAACAAGTCCACAGCGGAACCCGTGCACAGGGGCCTCCGAGGAAGGAATTGCTGGTCTGCTCCACAGAATCACTGCGAGAAGCCTGCAGAGTGCAGCTCTCTGCGTGTGGTTGCCCTGGTCAGTGCTGACCTGGGTTCACAGCTGGTCTTTTCAGTAGCTAGTGTGGAGCTCTGGCGGCTTGGTGCTAAGGAGTTGTGCTACCATCCCAAATGTATGCAACTCAAATCCAGGAGTTGCTCTATGTGAGAAAGATGGATACTCTCCTCCAGTGTGATTTACTACCTTTAAAAACCTGTTGGAGGGCCAGCGACGGGTTGGTTCTGACTCAGCAGTATGCAACAACAGCATCGTGGAGATTGGGCTTGATGGTCAGCCAGCAATGCCTTGAGAGATGGTGGTTTGGAAAAGCAAAAGCCACTCCCTGGGTTCATGAGCCACTCTGTGGGTCTCGCCAGCATGGTATTTGTGAACCTGCCCCTCCAGGACAGAGGAAGGTATCAGCTGAGTGAAGGTCTCTGGGCAGGTGCCGTCTTGGTGGTTGCAGACACAGCACTGCTGGGAGCTGGCTTCTGAGCCCTGTTAGCCTGCGTGAGGCCATGTTCGGGCTCGACCCAGCCTCAGGCCTGTGGAAGGAAGAGCATATGTCCTCACCAGCGTGTGTGGCACCATGCGGTGTAGGTTCGGGGAACCACCTCTACTGCCAGTTTGCATCCATATTTTCAACAGAGACACACAGTCACTGGCCTTTCCTTGTCTTCACAATAGGTGTGAGCTTGTTGCTGTTTGAAATTATGAACATGGAGGAAGGAAGAGGTGGAGAGGAGAGAAAAAGAGGACTAGAAAGAGCTGCTGGGTTTTCGTATGTGTCCATCTGTTAGGTGCCAAAGAAGACATGTGGCCAGCAGGGCAGAGAGGTGGCTTTGATGAATAGACGTGGCTTTGTGCCTGCAACGTGGGAGATGTTTGCAGTGGCTTTGTCATTCATCACAAACTGTGAACAACAGAGGGGCTGCCAGCCGCACTGGCCGTGGCAACGTGCCGAGCTCCACCACCCTGACACCTCGGAGCCCCAGGCAGACCTGTCCCTGCAGAGCAGCCGCACTCGGGAGCTGTGCTCCGCGCAGGTGTGTTCAGGTCCTGGGCCAGCAAACAGCACACTGCTGCAAGTCACTCGAGCGTGAAGCAATAAACAAGGGGTTTAAAAGCATAATGGCTGCATTCAGGAGTCCAGCGGTAGGTGGAGGCAGGGCCACGGCTCTTTAGGGAGCGTCGTGGCCAGGACAGGTGAGGCCACATCTACATCTGTCTGACAACTGTGTTTGTGCAAGCACAGCCGGGTCTGTAACTCCAGCCCTTGGCATGCTCTCCTGGAGCTCTGGGTCCAGCCAGCCAGGCGCAGACATGCTGAGTGAACCTGTGCTGCTGGATACCTTTCTGCCTGTGGTCCCTGGAAACATGGAAGGGTTGACTTACAAATGTCACCAAACCCAGGGAGAGGAGGTCATGGCACTTGGGGGATGCAGGCATTGTCGAAGCTGAATATATCAATCATACAGTCCAGTGTGACACATTTCTACCAGAAAATAGCAGACCAACAGTGAAACTTACTCACACTTGATGGACAGCCTTTCCCAAAAGACTGTTGACATGTGTCTTCTCAGTTTACCAACCTAACCTGGAAACAGTATGCACACCACCTTGCCGGTGGGGAGACACCTTGCAGGTGGGGAGAAATTAGAGAGGAGCTCTGGTTGACTTGCTCGATAATCAGGGTTACCACAGAGTAAAGTCAGACCTGCAGGTCTGCCAGCCCGGGTTTCTGAATGCTCCCTGTACTCTGTCAAGCCTGAGCTGGCGCAGTTGAGTTTTTCTCTCTGGAGAAAGCTGGGAGACCTCAGAGGCCTGCCAAAAAGTCCAAGTTTCAAGTAAGAGTTTGGCTCTGCAAGCAAAGATGAGCATGAAGAATCCGATGGTCAGATGAGATGACTTGGAAACTCAAGAGGAACTGGAAAAGAGACAGGATTTCCAGGGTGTCAGAGAGGGACATGGGAGAATCAGCTCTCCCACAAAAGTAAAACAGTCAAATCAATTATTTCAAGATCTGAAAATTACACAAGAGATCAGAACAAAAGAAAATGTACTTCTTTTGGAAAGGGAGGATGGGGAGGACAATTCTGAGGCCTTGATAAGAATGGTGAGATCTGTGGCTTTATAATTTGAGGTTGCTTGTATCGCAACCAGAGTATTTCACAAGCAGTGGAGGAGATAGACCTCTTCCAGAGCTCTGTCAGAAACCTATCCCAAAGCTGGGTCGGGATTCTAACCACCCAGAAGCTCCCTGGGGGAGCCCCATTGCTGGGCATCATGGAAACAACAGCCCTCAGCTGGGATCAGTGTCAGAGCAGAGACCTAAGACTGATTTCAGGGAGGATGCACAAGAACTTGGCCAAGGGTTTAAAAGAAAGACCCAGACAGCTAGATGACCAGAGGGGACCCACTCCTCAAGATCTAGAAGGTCAAAAATGTGCATCTGGCTTTGTGCATGTTCAGGAAAAGGGGCCCAGTCAGGCCACTCATTTCTAGCTGACTATGAGGCCTTGCATAAGCAGAAGTACAAGCTAAGGCTGCATGTGAACTGCCTGGAATCAGGTGTTGTGTGTGGCAAAAGGTGGAAGACAGTGGTTCAAATCTTTTAAGGAAAACTGCTGACTCAAAACTGGCTGACCACTGACTCATGCTAACTTAAGAATGACCACAAGGGAATCAGTTTAAAAGTAAATGTAAGGATTTTTAAAAAGCCAAAAATTCCGTGACCACGTTGCAGGGAAGACGGAATCTGCAGATCTAGTCCAGGAATGTTGCTAATCCAATGAGCAGTGACAAGGGGAATGGGGTGGGGGTGGGGAGATGTTCAGTAGTAATATACTCTGCAGCCAGGCTCAGGGAACAGGTGGTGATTCCAGAATTGTTATATGTAATGTACATTCTTCAACAAAACTGTTACAGGCAAAATTATATCTAAACACAGGGGAAAAAATGTAGCCAAGGTCTCCCAAAAACACTGAGATATTGGACTTTTTAGCAAAGGCTTTATATCAACTTTTATATAAATGAGGAGGTTTGGAGGTTTATATGTTGTGCTTCCAACCAAACAGTCCGTGTTTCAAATGTGCCGGCCACTGTGCCGGAGAAAGATGATTACAGCCTCAGACTCGGAAGGAGGGAAGGTGCCGTGGGGCAGGGTCACCTTGAGGCAATGGGCTTCTCCTCCATTATAATATTATGTTGTTGATGCTATGTGCCATCGAGTCACTTGCAACTCATAGCGACCGTATGTACAGCAGCTCTTAACCCTGCTCTATCCTGAGCTAACTTTATTGTCTCTGACACATCTACCCCCATTGCTCTGGTCACTGAGTCAATCCATCTCATCGAGGGTCTTCCTCTCCTGCACTGTCCCTACACCCTCCCAAGCATGATGTCCCTCTCCAAAGACTGGTCCCTCCTTGCAACATGTCCAGAGTATGTCAGACAGAGCTTCAGAATCCTTGCCGCCAAGGATCAGCCTGGTTTCACCTTCTCCAGGACAAACCTGTTCTCCTAGCAGTCCATGGTATGTTCAATACTTTCTGCCAGCACCACAGCTCAAAGGCATCATCCCTAGTCATTGTCCAGCTTTCTTATGCATAGCAAGTAATTGTGAAGACCATGGCTTGGATCAGATACACCTTAGTCTCCAGACTGACATCGTTGCTCTTCAGTACTCTGGAGAGGTCCCTGACAGCAGATTTTCCCAATGCTATTCATCTTTTGAGTTCCTGGCTGCTGGTACCAAGAGTGTTGATTGTGGAGCCAAGTAAACTGAAGCTGTTAACAATCTCAGTTGCTTCATCATCTGTCATGAGACTGCCAATTGGCCCAGGTGAGAATCTTTTTTTACTTGATGTTGAGCTTCAATCCACACTTAAGACTGCAGTCCTTGACCTCCTACAGCAAATGCCTCAGGCCCTCCTCAGTTTCGGCAAGCAAGATTGTGTCATTTGCAAAACGCAGGTTGTTGATGAGTCTTCCTCCAATCCTGATGCAACATTATTCCTCAAAGAGCCCAGCCTCACAGGTAATCTGTTCTGCATATAGATTAAAAAGGTATGGAGCTGGAACATATTCCTAACATACACCCTTCCCAGTTTTGAGCCATGTCTCCTTGCTATGTTCTGATGACTGCCTCCTGGTCCAAGTATAGGTTTTGCATAAGCATGATCAAGTGTCCTGGGATTTCCATTCTTCTCAGAGTCAGCCACAGTTTGTTGTAATTCACACAATTGAATGTCTTTGCATAGTCAATGAAACACAGATAAACATTCCTCTTGGACTCTGCTTTCAGCCAAGATCCATCTCACCTTAGCTATAACATCCCTAGTGCCATGGCTTCTTCTAAACCCAGTCTGCACATCTGGCAGTTCTCTGTTGATAACCTGTTCCAGTCGTTTATGGATAATTTTCAGCAGAATCTTGTTTGCATTTAATATTGTTTGATACCAACATTTGATATTGTTTTATATCAACCCGCTCTGTTGGGTCACCTTTCTTTGGAATGGGAACAGATAGGGTTCTCTTTCAGTCAGTTGGCCAAATGGTTGTCCCCCAGATTTTTTGGCACAACTTGGTCAGCGTGTCCAGGGCAATGTCTATTGAAATATCTTAATTGATATGCTTTCAATTCCTGGGGCTTTGGTGGTTTTTTGACCAATTCCTTCAGAGCAACTTGAACTTCTTCCTTCATCACCACGGGCTCTTGCTCACACGTTTCATGAAATTCTTCCCTGTCAGCCAATTCCTTTTGGTAAAGTAACTCTGTGTACTCCTTCCATCTTCTTTCAGTGCTTCCTAGATCATTTTGTATTCTGCCCAAAGTATCTTCAAGTATTGCAACTTGAGGTTTGAATTTGTTCTTTTCTTCCTTCAGCTTAAGAAATGCTGAGCAAGTTCTGCCTTTTTTTATTTTCTGACTCCAGCTATTTGCACATTTCATTATAATACTTTGCTTTGTCTTCCTGAGCTGCCTTTGAAATCTTCTGTTCAGCTTCTTAACTTCTTTATTTCTTCCCTTTGCTTTGACTTCTCAGCATTCTAGTGCAACATTCAGAGTCTCATCTGACATCCATCTTGGCTTTTCTTCCTTCTCTGTCTCTGTAATGACCTTTTGCATTCTTCATGGATGATATTCTTGATATCCCTCCACAGCTCATCTGGTCTTCACTCATTATCTTTATACATATGTTAAAAGAACTAAAGAAAGTATTTGAGAAAATTATGAGCTGGGAATAATGTTAACACTGTCTGCTGTGGAGTTGAAACCGACCTGTTGCCGATCCTCCAGTGGGTGGTCAGAGGCAGTAAATCACACAGGAGGAGATTGCCCACCTTTGGCCCACAGAGCAGCTGGTGGATTTGAAGCACATGCCTTATAGTAAAGCAAATAGTCTGGAGCTGAAAGTGCAATACCTGGAATGAAAAACATAGAATTGAGCCGTCAGGGGGAAAGTCAGTGAACTTAAAGACTGACCAATAAAGATTGTCCAGTTGGAGAAATAGGAAGGGAAATAATGTTGCATAATTAGCAGTGCCTCCCAGAGGCGTGACCCATGGTCTAGTGCACCAGTGCACTTGTAATGGGGGTCTCAGCGCTGAAGGAGGGAGCGGGAGAGAAAAAGGGATTTGAAGCAAAGAGAGTCCCAAATATCCCAAATTTTATGAAAACAAGTAATTTAGGCATTTAAGAAGTTTGTGAACTTCAAGCAGGATCAATTTGAGCAGATTCACACCAAAAGACATTGTAGTCAAACTGTCAATGGGGGGAAAAAATCAAAGACAACTCTGAAAGCAGCAAAGGAAAAGCAATTTGCCATGTGTGCGATGTCCTCAAAAGTAAGAATCGAATCATCCTTAGAAACCATGGTGGCCAGAAGACACATTCAAAGACTAGGCCACAAATTTTTACCTAGCAAAACAGCCTACAAAATTGAGGAAGAAGAAAACACAATCCCAGATAAGCAATGATTGAGAATTTGCCATCATGCTTGACCTACAAGAAGAATTAAAGGTAGTCCTTCAGGCTGAAGGTAACTCAGCTTCACATGAAGAAATAAAAAGTGTAGGTAAAAAAAAAAATTTTAAAGACACTAAAGGCGCATTGCCGTGGGAAAGTCTGCTGTTAGGGACCTCTCCAAAGTACTGAAGAGCAATGGTGTCTCTCTGGAGACTAAGGTGCGTCTGATACAGGCTATGGTCTTCGCAATCACTTGTTAAGCATCAGAGAGTTGGACAATGACCAGGGAGGATAGAAGGAGAATTGATGCCTTTGAGCTGTGGTGCTGGAGAAGAGTATTGAGAATACCATGGACTGCTAGGAAAACAAACAGATTTGTCCTGGAAAGGGTTAAACCGGGTGGCTCCTTGGAGGCAAAGATTCTGAGGTTCCGTCTAACATACTTTGGACATGTTGTGAGGAGGGACCGGTCCCTGGAGAGGGACATCATGCTTGGGAGGGTGGAGGGACAGCGCAGGAGAGGAAGGCCCTCTATGAGGTGGATTGATTCAGTGACTGGGGTAATTGGGATGGGAGTGTCAGAGACAGTGCGATTGGCACAGGACAGAGCAGAGTTTAGGGCTGTTGTACATAGGGTCGCTATGAGTCACAAGTGACTCAACGGCACATAACAACAACAATATGCATATATGAAAATTCTTTCCTTCTACAAACAAACTAAAAGAAACCACAAAGAACAATAAATAGAAAACTCTGCTGGTGAGTTTAGAAGAAGATAATATCACAAATGAAAGTGTCAGTTCTCAAGTGCTGCATTAACAGCAGGACCACAAGTGGGTGGATTTAACAAACAAATTCATTTTCTCAGAATGCTAGAAGCCTGAATTCAGGGCACTGGCTGGCTCACTCTATTCCAAGTCTCAGAGATAATTCTCATCTCTTCTCAGCAACACAGCCGATCAAATCCTATTAATTGACCTTCCAGGACTCCTTTTCTGACTGTCCTTCCCACCATTAGCATCACCTCAATTTCGGTAAGCAAACACCCTCCCTTTCTCATGGTCACCCCTCATGGCTTTGGGAGCCCTGGTGGTGGAGCTGGTTGCTCTAACTGAAAGGTCCATGGTGAGAACGCATCACATGTTCCGTGGTAGGAAGAGGGCAGTCTCCTGGGAAGATTTCCAGCCTCAAAGATGCAATGGAGAATGTCATGCTCAGAAACAACTCAAGGACAGTGGTTTGTTATGGGCACATATTTGCATAGGATCCCTGGTGGAACAGTGGATTAAGTACTGAAGTGCTAGCTGAAATGCTGAGGGTTAGAACTCACCAGCTGTACTACAGGAGAAAAGAAGGCAATCAGTCTGCTTCCATAGAGATGGACAGCCATGGACGCACTGCCAGGAAGTTTGACATCACCTCCACTTGGGACTTTATCCTGCTGTGCCACCTGATGCCTCAGCTGGAAGGCTCCATTCTGTCACACTGCCATTGGCCTCAGATAGACTCTTTTTGTTATGTGTCGTTGAGTTGCTTGCGTCTCATAGCAGCCCTGTGTACAACAGCTCTGAACCCTGTTCTATCTTGAGGCAACCTTGTTGCCTCTGACACACCTACCCCCATTACCACAGTCACTGAGTCAATCCACCTCATAGAGGATCTTCCTCTCCTGCACTGTCCCTCCACCCTTCCAAGCATGATGTCACTCTCCAAGGACTGGTCCCTCCCTGCAACATGCCCAAAATATGTCAGACAGAGCTTCAGAATCCTTGCCTCCGAAGAACAGCCCGGTTCACCCTCTCCAGAACCAACCTGTTTACCCTATCCCATGATATTTCATGTCCCTGGTTTGCTGTTAGAACAGAGACACTAAGCTGCAGGAAGATTGCCCAGAAGCAGCTCAAAGACAAGGACCTTGCTTCAGAACCGCCAGAGAGACAAAGCCTTCCCTCAAGCTGGGACTCAGATGTGGAGCCTCCTGAACTGTGAGACTAATCTGTCAGTTTGCTGTACTGAGGGATTGAGCTGCATCTTGCTAAGCTCTTTGTAGCTCAGTTTTCTTTGTTCTTGCCTGTTTATCATTGTTCTGATGAGTACAGCACTTGTCTGTCCATTTGCTGTACTGAGGTAACTTGTGGGCTGCTGTGCTGCTGAAAGCTGTGCCACTGATGTGTCAAATTCTAGAACGGTCACATATAGTGGACTTGATTTAATAGAGCTCCAAGATTAAGACAGATAAGGGATGAGGGTTGGCCATCCATTTCTAAAATAACATGGCTCTGAAAACCCTATGAATACTAGAGAAACATGTATAGATACAGTATTAGAAGCAGAGCCCAGTTTTCTATGAAGATGGTTCCAAAGGTGAAGAAGGAAGCCCCTGCCCCTTCCAAAACTGAAGCCAAAGCAAAGGTGTTAAAGGCCAAGAAAGTAGTCCTTCAGCCACAAAAGCAGAAGATTCACCTTCCAATGGCCTACGACACTGAGATTCCTAAGAAGGGAAAGGTCATTGCAAAGAGGAGAAAGAAGAAACCAAAATGGGTGTCAGAAGATATCCTGAAAATTGCACTAGAGCATTGAGGAGTCAAAGGAAAAAGATGAAATAAAAGAGCTGAACAGAAGACAAAGCAAACTACTACAACAGAATGTGCAGAGAGTTGGAATTGGAGAATAAAAAGGGAAGAACTCACTCAGCATTACTCATACTGAAAGAACTGAAAAACAAGTTCAAGCTTCAAGTTACAATACTTAGAGATGCTGTGGGCAAAATCTTGAATGATCCAGGAAACATCAAAATATGACATAAAAACTATACCAAAAAAGAATTGGCTAACAGTGAACTGTTTCAGAAAGCACCATACGATCAAGAGCCTTTGGTAATGAAGGTAAAAAGTTCAAGCTGCACTGAAGGAACTGGTTAAAAATAAGGCCCCAGGAATTTAACTACCAGTTGACATGTTTCAATTGGTAGATGCAGCCCTGGACCTGCTCACCAGTCTGTGCCAAGAAATTTGGAGGACAGCTGCCTGGCTGATTGACTGCAAGTAATCCATATCTATTCCTATTCTCAAGAAAGATGATCAACAGAATATGAAAATTATCAAACAATGTCATTAATAATACATGAAAGCAAAGTGCAGCTGCAGATCATTCAAAACCAGCTAGAATAGTACATAGAGAACTGCCAAGTGTTCAATCTGGATTCAGAAGAGATTGTGGCTCTAAGGATTCCATTGCTGGCTGAACGCAAAGAATATCAGAAGGATGTCTGTTGTTGTTATTGTTGTTATGTGCCATTGAGTCACCCATAGTTTATAGCGACCCTATGTACAGTAGTGCTGAAACCTGCCCTATCCTGAGCCAGACTTACTGACTCTGACACACCTAACCCCATTACACCAGTTACCATGTCAGTCTATCTCATGCAAGGCTTCCTTTTTCTGTGCTGTTGTGTTTTATTGACTATACAAAGGCATTTTTCTGTGTGTATCATAACCAATTATGGCCAGCATTGAGGGTAAGAAGCTCAGGACTTTTAAGGGTCCTCACATGAAACCTTTACCTAGACCAAGAGGCTATTGTGTGAAGAGGGCAAAGGAACACTATATGATTTAAAATCAGGAAAAGTGTGCATCAGAGGTAACTTGTGGTTGCTGGGATGCTGAACACTGTGACACTGATGTGCCAAACGTGGTAATGGTTGCCCATGGTGGACAGTGTTTGCTGGAGCTCGATCTTTTCTCTATACCTATTTAATCTGTATGCTGAGAAAAAGATCTGAGACGCTGGACTCTATGAAGAAGAGTGGCATCAGGATTGGAGGAAGACTCATCAATAGCCATTATGCAAGTGACATACTTTGCTTGCTGAAAGTGAAGGGAACTTGAAATACTTGCTGCAAAAGATCAAACACTGCAATATTCAGTATGGATTATGTCATAATGTCAAGGAAACAAAAATTCTCACCACTGGACTGACAGGCAACATCATGAGGGGTGAAGGAAAAACTGAAACGATGACTTCATCTTACTTGGATCCATGATCCGTACACTTGATACCAGCAGTCAGGAGATCAGGAAACATTGCACTGGGAAAGTCAGGAACCTCTCCAAATTATTGAGAAGCAATGGTGTCAGTTTGAGGACTAAGGTGTATCTGATTCAGGCCATGGTCCTTTAAGTCACTATGTGTCAGGGAGCTGGACAATGAATAAGAATGGAAGAAGAAGAACTGATGCCTTTGCACTGTGGTGGTGTAGAGAAGTACTATATAGCATGTGGACTGCCAAAACAACAAACAGGTCTTACAGAAGGTGCAGTTGGAGTGCTCCTTGGAGGCAAAAATGATGTTTTATCTCACGGTTGGGTACCCAATGCAGACAGAGAGTGGGGTGGAGCTCCCCGATTAAAACAAGCTTAGAAGGAGGAGTGGCATCCACTTCCGTAATAGCTTGCCTCCGGAAACCCTATGAACCTGGAGAGAGGGTGAAAGGCACCCAAGCCGAGGATTCTCCTTCATAGGGTCGCTATGAGTCGCCTGTGACTCGATGGCACTTAACAACAACTTCAGGCATGTTGCTAGAAAAGGCTGTATTTCTTGGAGAGGGACAGCATGCTTAGAAAGGCAGAGGGTGAAAGAGAGGAAGACCCTTCACCAGATGGCTTGACACAATGCGTTAACAGTAGGCTCTGAGATCGTGGGGACAGATGGCACATGATAAATAGGGTTCAGGTGAGTTCATAGGGTCACTGTGAGTTAGTTGGATGCTACTCAACAGTACCTAACAACTGCACTCAGTTGGAATCAGCTCGTGGGTTTGAAGAGTGTGTGTGTTTGCACCTCTTGTGAATGGACTCGTACAGCATTTGTTGCCTTGATGCCAGATCCACTCGGCTTGTTTTCAGGCCCATCCCAGCGGTGGTGGCACCGGGGCCTAGTCTCTCGTGGCCAGCTGGGCTGCGCCTCACCACGTGTTTGTTCACCCCGTGCTGCTCCAGTGGTTGTTTCCACGTTCTAGCTGTTGTGAAGAGCCACAGTGAGTATGGCTGTGCCGGGCTGTGTCCTGCTCCTTACGCATCCATCCGGCAGTGCTGCTGCCAGGGTTTCTCTGAGAGTCTGAAGTTCCGTGCTTCCCTGTGTGTGGTCTTCCCTGCAACAGCAGATAGTCTGAAGCACAATGGCCAGGTGCTGTGCTCCATGTCGCTGCTGTATCCGGGCACGTGAGGGTTTGAGGAGCCTCTTACTCTGTCTCCTCCTCATTTTGAAGCAAGGTTCTTCCTTCCCTGCAGATTGTGGGGTGGACACGTGAGCAAAGGAAAGGACAGAGGAAGTGCCTTCGCTGTGTCATGCTTGGGGCCGAGCTAATCAGAACTTGATACCTGGCACAATGGGGCAGCTCAGTCACCCTGTTATCCTGGCACCAGGAGGCGTCTCGCCTCCAGTCATGCCCAGACTGCCTTTGTTCTAAGTGTTGAACAGTGCAGGGCTGTATCAGAGCCGCAGAATCAGATGCCTGGGATGTGCTGTCATCCCATTTGGTCCTATCAGACCTGCCAGCTGCTGCTTTGAAAATACTGCAGGAAGCAGGTCTGGGAAACAGGAGAGTTGCAGTCCTAGAAGGCCTGCAAACATCTGTGGCATCCAGGGCACCGGCTTCCATGAGGGGCAGTTCAGGAGGGAAGGGGGAATGTCCTCTGTGGCAGAGCACAGCCTCCGCACTCAGACAGGTGAGCCCTAGTTTCCTCGGCCCTGTGTTCAAGTGCTGCAAGGCCAGCGCCTCCCTCTCCACAAGCAGTGTCTGGCCTGCAGCTTTGTGCTGCATAGTCACCCCCAGGGTTCAGTGATGCCCAGTGAACAGGCTGCAGCTGATTGACCTCAGCCTTGCGGTGCTCAGCACCTTGCATCAGCAGTGTTGAGGTTTCTGCCTCAAGTAGGAGTCGTCAGCATTTCCTGGTGGCCTTTGTTGTTCGGGGCCTTTAAGTCCCTACTCCTGGTGGCCCTGCGCCTCATCCTCCCTTGCTCCATCTTCAAGGTCTCTGATGGGCACCGGCATTGTTGGTCCTACTGTGTCAGTTCATCGAGGTGAGGGTCTTCTCTCTTCCTCTGATTCTACACCTCTCCCAGCGTGATGTCCCTTCCAAGGACTGGTCCCTCCTGACCACATGCCCAAAGTGTGTGAGGAAATGGGAACTGTGCCTGCTGTGACACGGGCTACAGGTGTGTGGACCGGGACTGTGCCTGCTGTGACATGGGTTCCCTGTGTAAAGAGGGGGACAGTGTGTGCCATTACATGGGGGTCCCTGGATATGGGATTGGGGCTTTGCTGTGGCATGAAGCCCCTGGGTTTGAGGTATTGTCAGCCCTGACATGGGGGCCCTGTGCCCTTGCAGGTCAAGCAGGTAGGCTTCCCTGGCCCAGCTCCTACCTGCATGGCTGTCTGAGAACTGCCGCAAACACACTTTCCTTCCACAGTAGCTTTGCCAGCAGGCTGTAAACTCCTCCGTATCACTCAGATTTAAGAACAGAAACTCTGAAACAAATTAAACCGTGTTGACATTGTAATAAAAATCAGAATGGGACAGGGCAGGTCAGTCAAAGTGCACCACAGTTATTTCTGCACATTTAGGTTGTTTCGAGGACTCCCCCGTTGCCCAGCTCTGGGAAGCCACTTCCTCTCACAAACCACCAGGTGGAAGGGTGGATGGGGCCGCTCTGCAGAGGCGGCAGGGCCCCTTTGGCTGCATGTGTCAGCATGGATGTCCAGCAAGGACCAGGTGATGCTGGCTGGAATGAGTGTGTGGGGAGTGTGCTTTCAGTTAAGAAATGAGTTTGTTTTCACACTCTGCCTGCTAATTAGGTGTTTACACTGTATTACCAGAAAAGTCAGAAGCACATGTCCAACACTCTCCAGAAAGGGCCCTGATGACTCTGCAGTGTCTCTTTAGGCTGGTTCCCTCGGCCTCTCTGTCCCTTCTCTGCTCCTCCCATACCCTGCACCCTGCCACATTCCCACCCAGTCCCATCTCCCAGCAGTAACTGTAGTGTGGAGTTCTCCAGTTCTTCACTTGATAATGGAAACGGTGGTTCCCCCGTCCACGCAGCTTTCCACCCTGGGCATGATTTCCTGTCATGCTGATGCAGTTGAAACGTGCAGACGGAAAACAGATAATTGGTGAATACGAGTGTCTCTCTGAGTGGAGGGCTGTGGCAGTGCTCTGGTGGGTGGTAGGAATGTTCTGATAAAGTGCTGCTTTCCTCGAACCATCCATTTCCTCTTCATGCTGATTTCCTGTCCCTGACCGAGCCACACAGGCCGATGCCATCATGTATTGCCCGCATGGTGATGTCCAGTCTGGAGACAGCCAAGTTGAATAAGAGCAGGCTCACTACTCCACTGTAGTCATGCCTGGCCAGGGAGACTGTGGACTCTGGCCCACTGAGGCCTTGACAGGGACCCCCAGCATGTGGAGCCTCTGTGTGTGGTGACTCTGGCAGGAGCCAGGCCCTCACTTCAAGGAGAATGGTGAGGAGAGAGCTGGACATCGCTGATTGCCGCATGTCCATACACCCCACTTCCTGTCTGGAAGTGTCTTCTATTTATCGACCCTCCTCCCCCGACTTTCACAGTTTAAGCTATTTGACTCCTCTGAGTACTTTGTTGTTGAGCAGCTGGTGGATTCAAACCTTGCACCTTTGAGTTGGCAGCACAGTGCTCTACTCCTGAACCACTGGAGCTCCCTTTGATATGTTGTTGTTCTTGAGTACGATAGAGTCCGAACCGATCCATAGCGGATCTTCTGGCTGGTTTTTTCAGAGGCAAGTTGATGGCATGATAGGAGATTGCGCATTTTTCTCCCCCAGAGCAGCCGGTGGGTGCATTAGAATTGCATGCCTTTGGGTTGCAGCACAGCTTCTTTCCACTCGACCACTAGTGCTTACTGGTGAGCCTTTGAGCAGAAAAGCGAAAGCAAATCCACTCCTTGCAATCAAGCCTGACTCCTGGTGACTCCACAAGGCTGTGACCCTCTGTGGCAGAATACTGAACATCTCCCTGCCACCAAGCAGCTGGTGGATGCAAACTCCTGACCATTTCGTAGTAGCAGCCAGCAGGGTCCTTTTCATTTGACCAACTCATTACCATTGAGCCAGAAGTGATTTGTAGCTGACCCTTAGGGGTTTTCTGAGGTCATAAATCACACAGGAGATGGTCCATCATTTTCCTGTGGAGCAGCTGGTGGATTCCAACTGTAAAAACAGCAAAGGCCTTATGGTGATGGCCATACTGACCTTCAGCAGCCTCACAAAGGGAACGTCCCCCATCGACAACAGTGAGTTCAGACATGTCCCCCATGCTCCCACACCTCTTTCTGTTCACCCCAGCATCGGCCCTGCTCCTTTGCTGGGTCCGGGATGGGATGCAGTAGCTCACAGAGCACAAAGAACCATATTCAGGACACCAGAGGTTATAATGCTGGTTAGCAGGATAGTCAGCCCAGCTGCTGACACATGCTCACAGGTGCCTCAGCTTCGAGCCTCGTGGCCGTAAGCCAGTGTCAGATCTCCCAGTCTGCCGGTTGTGGCTCCGCCCCACCTTTATTTGTCCAATCAACGTGGGCAAAGTCTCCTGGTTCTCTCCCACTCCATCTCACCGCAGGCCTCTGGTTCTCTGCTGCTGTTGGCTGTTGCTCCCATCAGCTCTGGTCTGCCTGGTGCAAGAATCTTTGGCCCTGAAGGACACTTTTCTTGCTTATTCTTTGCTGCTGGTGAGATTTCTTCTCTTTTGCTGCTGGATCTGCTCAATTTCATGACGACGCTAGCCAGTCCCCTGCAGATATGCTAACCCACTCTATTCCTACCCATCCCTATGGCAAGGGCAAAGGCAAGCTAGGGAAACCCTTATGAACACTCGTCCTCAACACTCCTCCAGCCACCAGAGAGGTGCCACCTGCTGGTCGGCCGCTTGGCCCCTGCGGACTGTGCCCCCAGAGCATACACTTTCCTGATTGGTTTCATTTGGTCAGTGCTTGATGTCTGCTTCACATGTGGGAGAATCAGGCCTAGACACCCGATAACTCTGGAGAGGATGAGGTCGGGTGGTCCAGTGTTGGAATCCTTGCCTTCTGTGCAGGAGACCTGGGTTCAAGTTCTGGTTGGTGCTCTTCACATGAAGCCTCCACCTTACTGTCCTTGGAGGCTTACATGCTGCTATGAAACCTGCAAAACAGGTTCAACCTGAGTTCTAGACTAAGACCAACGAGGAAGAAAAGCCTGGAGATTGATTTCTAGAGACCCTGACAGCAGAAACCCTGTGGATCCCTTTGCACTCAACCATGGGGATGCAGACACATGTCATTCTCCTGTGTGTGTGTGTGTGTGGGGGGGGGTTGGACAGACCACAGCTCCCAACAATGGGAGACAAGAAGCTTAGGAATGAAGTCATTGAACTGCTAACTTTAACTCCATCCAAGCAAGTGCTGACTTCCTCACTCTCTCGTTAACATGGCTGCCAGGTTGGTGAGTGCCAGACTAGGCTCAGTGGGCAGGGCATGCCAGGCACTGCATAGTGTTAGTTAACCCACGAGGAGACCTTCGCACTTCGTCGATACTTCAGACTGAGTTACCAGAGATTGCAAGCTGATGTCTCTGATAGTCTACACTCTCTGCAGCCCATCTTTTTTCCTTTTTCTGATGGTTTATTTTAAATCGCAAAAAGGAATTGATGCTTAATTTTCCAAGCTTATTGCTCATAGCCCCACCAGACAGGAAGAATTCCCCAAACTCAAGGGACTGTGCCATCAAACAATATGGCACAACAAGTTTCACACCAACAGATTGGAAGAGGTGCATATATGGCCCCATTTCCAAGAAAAGTTATTCTACAAAATGTGGAAACTATTGCATTATTATCACCTGCAAGGAAAATACTGCTGAAGATAGTTTAAAAATGGCTGGAACAATTCATAAATAGGGAACTACTAGAAGTTGAAGCAGGATTTAAAAGAGGCTATGGAATCAGGGATATCATCACTGGTGTTAGATGGATCCTGGCTGAAAATATACCAGAAGAATATCTATTTTTGCTACACTGACTGTGCAAAACATTTGACTGTGTGGATCAAAACAAGTTATGGATAACATTGAGAAGAATGGGAATCTCAGAGTATTTAATTGTTCTTATGCGGAACCTAAACCCACACCAAGATGTTGTTGTGAAAACAGCAAGGGATACCAGTCAGATCTGATTTGACGGCACACTCACACAAAAATAATAAAATAAGATAAAATAAAATACAAATAAATAAAAAATTTTAAAAAAAGAAAACAGCAAGGGAATATTACATGGTTTAAAATCAAGAAGGGAGTGTGTCAGGGATTTATTCTCTCCCCGTACCTATTTAATCTGTATGCTGGGCGAATTATTTGAGAAGCTGGACTCTATGAAGAGGAATGTGGCATTAAGATCAGAAGAAGACTCATCAATAACCTGTGTTATGAAGATGACAAAAACCTTGCTGAAAGTGAGGAGGACTTGAAGCACTTGTTGCAGAAGATCAAAGAATACAGCCTTCAATATGGATTTCATCTCAACGTGAAGAAAACAAAAATTCTTACCACTGGACCTATAGACAACATCAGGATAGATGGTGAAAAGATTGAAACCCACAACAACTTCATCTTACTTGGATCCACAATCAACACCCTTGATACCAGCAGTGAAGAAATGAGGAAACGTACTGGGAAAGTCTGCAGTCAGGGACCTCTCTAAATTACTGAAGAATAATGATGTCCGTTTGAGGACTAAGGTGGGTCTGATTCAGGCTATGAGAGTTAGACAATAAATAAGCATGCCAGAAGAAGAATTGGTGCCTTTGAAATGTGCTGTTGGAGAAGAGTATTGAATATCCATGGACTGCCCAAAAAACAAACAAACATATCTTGGAGAAAGTGCGACCAGAATGTTCCTTGGAAGCAAAGCTGATAAAGCTTTACCTCACTTCAGGCATGTTCCTAGGAGAGGTTATTCTTTGGAGAAGGACGTGAGGATGGGAAGGCAGAGGGTCAGGGAAGGGGAGGAAGACCTTCGGCCAGGTGGATGACACAGTGACTGCTGCAGTGGGTGCTGATGTGTCCGGAGTGTGAGGATGGCACAGGACAGGACAGGGTTCAGACTGTTGTTCAGAGGGTCACTATGGGCTGTACTCGGCTTGATGGCACCACCACCAAGGCACTGTGCAGGTGTCTCAGCAACTCCATTATGCCCGAACAGTCAGTGCTGGGAAACCTTCAGAATGGGCGTGGTGGTGGTCACCTTGAGTCCCTATAGCTTTTGGTGATAACGCATGACCAAGTGAATTGCTTACCAGGGTTTCTCACTGTTGGTCTCAGAGCACAGCTCGCCAGTCACTCTCCAGTGACTCTGCTGGGTGCGTTCAGACTGCAGCCTGTAATTCTCAGTTGAGTGATCAGGTCTGTTGGATTTTGATCAGTCCCCAAGTCTTGGTGAAACCAATTGTTAAGAGAAGACGTAAGCCACCCAGTGTATACACACTGCTTGTCTAATCCTAGGCATGGTAAGGCCGTTAAGACACATAAGTGGACCTTCCTTGATGGTCCTTCCAGAAGTTTGTGTGGTGAAGGGGAATTAGGCTGCTGTGCATAAGCATTGGGCTGCTGAGAGCACTTTGAACCCGCCAGCTGTTGCTCAGGAGGACGAGGCAGTGTCCACCAATGATGACCCCAGCCTCACATACCCTTCTAGGCAGCTCTCCCCTATCCAGTGAGTTGAAATTTGATTTGGTGGACAGTCTGGCTCCTGACAGTCCTCCGACTGAGGCCACGCTGATCCCAGACAGCCCCCTATACCCTAGCCAGCTTGTGTATACAGTGATGGATAGCTTATTATGCGCAATGCTGAAGGCACTTCTGTTCTTATTAATGATTGAATAATCTTTTTTTTTTAAATCCATGGTTCCCCCCCACCCCCCAAAGTCAGTAGGCCTTGAAGATGCACGTGGGACTGCTCCTTTTGGGCTCTGCTGCTTTCCTTGTCTCCACGTCATGATGACGGAGAGGGTCATGGGAGGTTCTCTTCTATACTTTGCAGAGCAAGGGGCAGGGGCAGGATGGTGGTGGGTGGGGACTGCCCTCGGGGAGCCTGCAGCTCAGTGGACAGCAGAGCTGATGGTCCACAGTAGTTGTGTCAGGGCGGGGACAATGCATGGTGGGGTGTGGAGCTAGGGTAACGCACAGAGGTTGTTCTGGGGCCTGGGACAGCCCTGTACCTGCCCAAGACTCTCAACACTTCCTAGACTCAGTGAGGTGGTGTGGATGCAGGGGAAGAGCTCTGCATCATGTGTCCTAATTTTGGTCAGTATAAGTGGGCAGACAGCAGAACAGGAAAGGGATGCAGGACCTCTGGAGACAGGCCTCATGCCCACATCAACTCCATTTTGGAATGTGTAGGGAGCTTGGGTGAAGTTAGGATGACCCCTGAAGGATACTGTTAGGTCCTGAGTGGAACTGGATAGTTATAGACAGCTGTGTTGTCACAGATGGCAGCGATGGCCAGCGGGAAGCTGATGGGCAGGAGTTCCTGAGGATGTATCACTCTGGCGTTAGAGTCAACAACTGGTAGCCAAGCCAGGGAGGCTTCTCGGAAGAGATGTGTGATGGGCGGGGAGAACCTTGGGGCATCCACCGTGAGGAAGGGGAAGCCACTCAGGTGGCACAAAGCATGGAGACATAGACCCAGTTAGGGGAAGGTACAAGGAACCACGCATATGGGGAGGGACACAGGGAGAACCAGCCACGTTGGGGAGTGGAGGGCATGGGGGAACAAGCCACATGTCAGGGAGGAGACAATGGGTGAATCCGTCACACGGGAAGCAGGAGTGAGGCAGGGACAGCTTTGGGTTCCAATCATGAGTGGAGGGCTCAGAGAATGACTGTGGGACCAGATGCATGGATTACTTCATGTTGCTTTAAAAGCCTGAGGAACAGTACAGCTACAGGCAGAGGACGGTTGCACACAGAGGGTGGCCACATGTGAAGGCTGGTCACAGTCAAGGGCTCATTACAATTGGACGGTGGTCACAGTTAGAAGACAGGTATAGTCAGAGGGTGGTCACAGGCAGAGGTCCCATTACAGTGGGACAATGATTATGACCACCGTGGGAGAACAGTTACAGACGTCGTCACAGTTAGAAGACACCCACATGTGGAGGGCGGCCACAGCCAGACAGCATTTACAGAGGGCAATCTGAGAGGAACGGTTACAGCCCAGGGCAGTTAAAGTTGATGACAGTCACAGCCAGAGGGCAGTTGTAATTACAGGACAGTTATGGACAGAAGGCAGGCCCTGCCAGAGGCTCTGGAAGGCAAGTTCAGAGGGTCCTGGGTGGTGGGCACAAGACAAGGCCCCTCAGCAACAGAACTATAAGGACACTGGACCAGAGTGCTGGACCAGTGTCTGAAGGCAGTGCCACTCCTAGAGTAGTGGTCACCCCTGGGTATCCTGGATATGTTCCCCGAGCCCCACGGAATCCCTGCCTGCCGTGTGTGACTGTATGTCCTGCCCTCTTTTGAGTTTGGCCCCTGCAGCTCTGGTTGCCGTGTGTGGAAAGCATGCCTCCTTGCTGATCATGCAGGGCCACCAGGCTGCACCCAGATTTGTGTGTTGCTGGTTCCTTTTTTTAGAACAGCTTGAAAAAACCCCAAAGTCAAATCAAACCCACCACCATCCGCTGATTTCACTCAGGGCGACCCTTCAGTCAGGCACCAACGTATGCTGTGGGAGCAGACCCGACCCACAGAGAGACGCCGCCCTCTTGGGCCTGACGTGCTGTCCATTCTCAGGTGGGACAATTCAGACAGGCACTCTGGTGGTCAGTGCAGTGGGGGACTCAGCCTCGACACTGACTTGCTCAGCTCTCCAAGTGCTCCCCCAGAGGGCGTAGTCCCACCTTGGGGTGCCCTCACCACAGACATGCAGCTGTCACATGACTGCCCCTGAACCCATGATGACCACCTGACAAAGCCGTTGAGACTTTGAGATGAGGATTTGGGACCAGGTCAGGTCATCTGTGAAAAACTTTGGTTCCACATCATGGCGCCAGGCCATTTTCAGGCCTTTCTGCTTCTCGCTTTCGGAAAAACCACCAGGAGGTGTGGTCCTAACAGCCTAAGTGTCAGGACCACAATCTGAGCTGCTCCCACTTCATACCCACCGACAGGCCCTCCATCACCTTGCAAAGAGGCCTGTGTCCATGGTCCCTACACTGTGTGTCCCCAACTTTGTACTGTAATAGCCAGAGGAAAAAGTCCCCCCTAACAGAACCGTGTCCGGCACCAGCTGTTGGCTGTGGCAGCACGCGCCTCACTCTGTAGGGTATTTTCTGCCGGTACAGAGACCAGACAAAGTGCACTTGCTGGTGATGCGATGGGCCAGTGGGAGCCCGGCAGGGTGACCATGATGGCCCCAGTGGCCAGGAGGGAGGAGCCCTGGAAGCTGCCCACTGCCAGTCCCTCCTGGAGTTTCCACACAGGGTGTTTGCTTCTGTGGAGTTTTCAGGCTAAATAAGGAAGCAGCACTTAAGGTAGGAAAATTATTCTGTTTTAATGGCTGACAGTCACGTTAACAACCGTTTCCACCGGTGCTGGCGTGCCCTCAGGTGGGACGGTCATGTTTTATTAAAACAGCCACTTGTTGTCGCAGCGACTGCCCTGTCCCATCTTCCCTTCCAGAAATAGCAGGCCCCCTGGCAGCCACTCATTGTGATGAAAAAGGCAAAAATAAGTGAAGGCTTAAATAGGCCCGGACACCCGAGGTGACACAGGAACTCCTTTTTAATGAAACTCAAGGCGCTGTGTTGTTTCCACTGCTTACCGAGAAATGAGGAGGTGCGAGCGACGCTACCACTCTGCATTTTCTCCTGTGTGTGGTTGGAACTTCTTGTGGGAAGTTCCACAGCCGTGATGCCATGTCAGGGCAGGGCTGTCCCCGGGAACCAGCAGGACCCTTGTGAGCACACGGCGACCATGAACGGAGCCCCTTGAATGACCATAGCTCAGCAAGGGCGTCTGCAGTTGTAGAGAAAGGGCCAGCCTCCCGTGCCACAGGGAAGGCCATGCACGACCTCTCAGAACAGGAGGGCACCGCTCTCCTTGCTCCCTTCAGGACTGGCTTGCTTTTCTCATTTTCACTTTTTAAAAAAATTATGATTTGGGTGAAAGTTGACAGAGCACGTTGATTTTTCCTTTCAGTCATTCATACATATTTAATGTCCTAATGTTCGCCTCACATACTTTGGACATGTTGCTAGGAGGTGCTGTTCCCTGGAGAGGGACATGGTGTTGGGAAGGGTGGAGGGTTGGCGAAGGAGGGGAAGACCCTCAGGCAGGTGGACTGACATGGTGACTGCCGCCGTGGGCTCTTGTGTGTCAGGAAGTGTGAGGATGGCGCAGGACAGGACAGGGTTCAGATGTTTTGTTCATAGGGTCGCTAGAGTCCTACTCAACTCGACAGCACCCAACAACAACAACAATGTAATTATGCTTTTTTAAAACTATATGAGTTTGATATCCAAAATATATAAATAACTCCTGTGTTTTCCTTGCTTTTAAAAATTGGTTTGTTTGCAAAGTTCGTACACAGAAACACAATGTGTAATTACACATTTGCTGTTCCCTCAGGGGCCCCTCCCTTCCAGTCTGCCTCCTTGTTACCCTTCCTGCCTCCTGAGCTCTGCCCAGGCCAATGAGCAGAGACCTCCCGGTTGTGCTCGCCACCTCATAGGCCTATCTTCTGCTTGAATGAAGGTTGAGCCACAGAACAGAGTTTAGTTCCAGGTTTGAAGAAATAGCTGAGGCCCCTACTCTCGAGGGTATTGTTAGTCTATCAGAGCAGTAAACTGGTCAATTTATGGTTTCGGGTTTTGTTCCACATTCCCTCACTGTATCCAGGACGTTCCACTGCGATCCCTATCCTGTGGCCAGTGGTGGAGCCGAGCTCGGCCGTTGTGTCCTGCCAGGCTCAGGGTGTAGAGTTGAGGTTCACATGGTTCCTTAGTCCTTCACACCAACAGTTCAGTACAACTTTGCTTCTTTCTCTCGTTGTTCCAGACAGGAAGAGACCAGTAGTTGCCTCTTAGATGGTCACTCAAGTTTTCAGTATTCCAGTTAGTATTCACCAAAGGAGGGCATGAACTATGTCAGTTGGCCTTGATATCCCCTGAGACTGTGGTCCTGGTACTCGAGGGCCATGGACATCACTCCAGGTATTTGGTTATAACGAAGAAGCTTACATTTGAGTGGCTCTGTTGATTGCAGCATTCGTGACGTATTCTCAGCGTATTCTAATGTGCATGCAAAACTGTCTTCATAGTCGTTCTTCTGTGAACTCACTTCACATTCACAAGACCTGAAATTGGAGAATCAGGGGGGCGGGGAGTAGAAAGAGCAGCTGGCCTGCCCTGGGAACAGTTCCACCCCTACCCCATTGAAGACCCCTGTGTCCACGAGGACTTCCAGCCACCACCAAAGTCCAGACAGCAAACAGTATGTGCATGTCTCGGTGGTCAGCCCTGGACAGCAGAGCCTGGCCCAGATAGCTCTGGCTTTGCACCTGTCTGCCTCACCTCAGCCTCTGTCTCAAGTTGTGGGCTTTCTGGGAAAGGACACACACACGCACATTATGATCCTGCAGCTGGAGAAGGGCTGCTTTCCTTCCAGTGTGTTGGTGTCTCCCAGGCCCTCTGGCGTTGACGACACCTCTTCTCTCAGGAAGGCACATTTCTCTGCCTTCGGAGCTTCAGCCAGCTCGCTGTTTGCTCAGTGCTCACTGTCACGTGCCTGTCACCATCGGTCACAGGCTGTCATGGCCACACATGGCCCTGCTGGGGCTCCTGTGGGGGGTGATGAGCTCTTCCTTCATTCCGTGTTGCTCGTGTTTAAAGGACAGGGAAACTTTTTACAAAAGTAAACAGTTCTTTAAATGAAAGAAAGATATCGTGAGTCAAAGAATTGGGAGCAGCAAACCACCAGTCAAGAAGGGACCAGGTTCAGCCTCAGTGGCGAAGTCCCATGGCCTGCAGTCTACATGCCCAGCTGCTGCCTGGAAGGCTGGAGACAGAGCCCACGCCAGGGAGCCCCACTGTCCACCTCCCCAAAACCAGCACTTTAACAATCGTACAGAGAGAGTTTTTAATTTGAACTTTCATAGGCATCAAAAGGAAGAGGAAAGCCCCTTTCGAATATGGAAGGAGAGACTGTCCTCCACTCTGAGGAGTTTGAAGACAGATGAAGTCTTCTATAGAAGAAACAATTTTCAACTGAAACAGGAGAAAGTTGTTTCCATTTGTGTGTATACAGTGTGGGTAGCTGCACTGGTGGATATGTTGTTTAAAATAAATGTGCCCTAGGAGAGGGAAGCACTAACCCCACAGCCCTTCCCCTCTCCAGCCCTCCTCAGAAACATCCACTTGCTGCTGGGTAGAGTGAGAGTGGGTAGAGAGGCAGCGTCATTTGGAAGGGGGCTTTAACTTCAGGGACCAGGTGGACTATCTCATACTTACTGCCCAAACTCTCTCACTGGGCCAGGGGGACCAGTACCAGCTGGCTGCTTGGGCTCACAGAACCTGCTGTGTCCCCTTGAGTCAGAACCAAGCCATAGCTCACCCTCTAGCAGGTTTTCAGAGGCTGAAAATTGCAGAGGATGCTGCCCAGCCTTCCCTCATGGGGCAGCTGGTCGAACCTCGTGCCTCTAGGGTGGTAACATGACTCCTTCCCACCTAGCTACCAGAGCTCCCTTCACAGACTCTAGTTGGGAAGATAAAGGTGCTTCATACCTGAAATGAGCAGGCAGACCTGCCAAGAGGGTCCATCCACGTCAGTGGACATCAGCCCCACACGTGCAGGGTACCCTGTGCTTCACAGAACGTCAGTGACTGGCCTTGTGGATGCCAGTCTCCAGACCTGTCCTTCAAGGTGCTTCTGGGTAGACTTCAGCCTCCTGTTTTTTTAGTTAGTGCCTGAGCACAGTGACTTCTTGGCACCATTCAGGAACCCTTGAACCCAAGGGCTCAGTCTGGATAGCCATGTAGCAGGTGGTGCCTCTACACAGAGGTGATGGTGTCAACTCCGCTGCAGATGGGAGGCTGAGTTCATGGCTGAGCACGGTGTGTTCCCCTGGTCTTTCTATCCAGTCTTTCACCCACCTCCCCAAGCCTCCTAGCCTCTCATCCACCCCCCAAAGCCTCTAAGTTTCTCCATCCCCCCTTCCCAGCCCTCCTGCTCCAGACACTTAGGAACCTGTACTTGTAATCCTGCTACGATGCCTGCCTGGATCTCCCAGCAGAACATGTGCTTCCAAAAAGGCTGCAGGAGACGTGAGCTGCTTTAAAGACTGTAGGGTATGAGAATGTCAGTCAAATCGATGGTTTGACATCTTCCTTTGTGCTCAGAAACCAGGAATAAAGAATGGTAGGAAACTCCAGCTGAGGTGGCAGGTGGACCACGCAGGTGGAGCAGTGTTCAAGCACCTACTGTCCCCTCTCGGTTTGTGCTGTACTCCTGATGTAGTCATTCAAGAACTTGTGAGAGTAACCTCAGAAATGAGCTCTCGCTGCTTCATGAGAGTGTAATGTCAGCTTTTTTTCCAAAACATGATCTAGAGAGAAGAAACTGGTTATAAAAAGCACAAACATTCCCCTTACTGGTCAGTCCCCAGTTCATTTGCAGCTCATGGAGAAATGCCCATGTTTTGTTAGCACAAGTAACAGTAGTCGGTGTTACTGGGTGATGAGAGATCAGTGTAGGGCCGTGCTTGTCCTTTTTGCTTTTCCGTTTTTGTGTTGTGTTTTAAAACAACATGAATGTCCATCTTCAGTCCAGGGAAGGTTGTGTGAAAGTGTGTGTGTGTGTGTGTGTGTGTGTGTGTGTGTGTGTGTGTGTGTGAAAGTGTGTGTACACGCGCGCGCGCGCGCACACACACACACACACACACACACATCTTCTGTACATATCCTCAATTGAAGCAGGAATTCAAACTGATACACACAAGTTCAGGGGAAAAAAAACACAATAGTTTCCACTTCAGGAGCATTTTACAGAAAAATTAAATATAAGGGAAAAAACCCTTCTTATTAAATGAAATTGTGGTCAGACAGTCACCACATCCTGCCACAGGGACATCTGATGTGAAGCTGAGATAGAGCACGGTTCCTCTCTGAGTCTCTGACACAGAGAGTGTCACATGTCACCTGTAGTTCAAAATACTCTACAAAGAAAGCCCTGTGTCAGTGGAAAAGCTGAATCAGAAGATGAGAAGTGTCAGTGAGGGGGGACATGGCAGCAGTGCAGGCGTCCCACACATGGACACACAGGGCAATGCCGCCCCCCAGGGCAGTGGCAGTGGCCCAGTGCAGCTGGGCTCGGGGGCTTCATTTTCTGCCAACTGAAGATGAGTGGGCCTGGTGGGCTACTGCAGCTGCGGCAAGAGGGCCAGAGGGTCATGTGTATTCAACCCAGTCATTAGTGACCTTCAGCTCACTCCTTAAATTCCCTGTTCTGGCACCACCCACAAGGTGCGGGCTTGTAGCCTTTCGTACAGGGAACAGTACACAGGTATCTCAATACAAATCCACTGCCACCAAGTCACCTCCAGTTCACAGTGACTGCAGGCCAGAGGAAAACTGCCCATACTAGTGCCAAGGTTGTCACTTCTACAGAAGTGGATCATCCCTTCTCCTTTGGAGTATCTGTCCGTTCAGAGCACCAGCCTTTTGGTCAGCCTCCCAGTCCTTTAAACACAGCTCCACAGAGCCTCTAAAGTGTGTCCAGAACAGTCAGGTCTTAGAGTCACACCTTGTTGAGTTGTGTACACTGGTGTGTGTGATCACATCAGTTATGTGCAGTACTGTTAGCTGTGCTGCAGGTTGTGCCTTGTAGATGGATGCAGACAGTGCTGTGAGAGGGTGTTAGCTGGGTCAGTGTTTCTGTGAATGGCATTGCGTGTCCATCCATGTTGTTAGTACATCGGATGTCAGCAGTGTGTAAGACACAGTCATGTAGATGACAGTGTGAGGTCTCACTGATGGTGGACACAGCGGTGTGAGATGTCAGTGGTCAGTGGTTGTGTGGGATGTCCTTCATTTTGTAGATGGTTCTGTGGGACTTTATTATGTAGACAGTTCTATGGAATGGGATTGGCCCCTCCAGTCACAGCATGTGAGTATAGACTCCTTCCCAGCACCCTTCCAGCCCCTTGTGCCAAGGAATCCCTGGACAGAGATGAGGAGTCAGGTCAGCTTGGACACTGAGGAGCCTAGGAGGCGGGCACTTGGTTGTGCTGTGGAGTCCTAGGAGCAGTGGCATGCTCCCCGATTTCGTCCCCACCCAGGCAGGCTCCCCTGGGGCTCAGGTGCACCAGTGGGCTGCAGGGGAAAGCCCATGTCTCAGATTCCTTCCCCTTTTATCTCTTCTCACAGATGTTATTTTTTCCTGAGCTATGTGCACTGCTGAGCAACACGAAGGTGTGAGCCTCTCACCTGTGGCCCTGCTCCCCCCACCCCAGTGTGTCCCTTCTCTTCCTGTCCCACTACTCACCCTATCAGGGCCCAGTGATCTCTAAGCTGCATGGACATAGACACAGGACACCTTAAGTAGCACAACTTAAAGGAGCTGCCACCGGGGCCACAGGTGGGGGTGTCTTGCCAGATCTGGAGCCTCCAGCTTTGCTTCCCTGGCCTCCTGTGTACCATGGCTGCCGTGCCCGTGGAGCTTTGTCCCCTAGGGGACATCAGCCCAGGAGCCAGTGACTGGAGCATGTGTCAGCTCCACAGCAACCTGGTGTGTGCTGGACCCACGTGGAGGAAGCCCCCTGCAGGTACTCGGTCACTGTTGTAGCTAGCCCCATCTCAGGTCAGAGGCATCCTGACAGCATAAAAAGTCTTGTCCGTCCCAAGAAAACACACTTGAGAGACCCAAGAGGCTTTGTCTGATCTCAGGAAGTGTTTTTGGATGTGTGTCCCTAACAAGTGTATAATGAGGAAAGAGAAAGGATAGTCCGTTCTCAACCTCTGCATGGGGCAGTCTGGCCTCACTGCTGTGACAGGGAGTCCAGAGGACAGGAAGAGTCTGTCCAGGTGTCCTATCCACCTTTACCCAGGACTCCTTTCTTTGAGATACCCTCCCCCTCTAAAGTCCCTTTCTCAGAGTCCCATGGGGTCCCCACCAAGCTCAATGTCCTCCAAGCACTATGCTGACTATGTGGGGATGGGGGTGGAGTTGCGCTTCAAGTACTACCTGTGTGATTGTAGCTGTGCTCATGCTCTGAGAACTACCTGTCAGGCGAGGCTGTGTTCATGCTCTGTGCTACCTGTGAGGTTGAACTTCTGCCCGTGAGATGTGACTGCCTGTATTCTGAATACTTACCTGTAGAGTGTGACAGCCCGTTCTCTGAGTACCACCTTTGGGTGTGAATGCACCCTTTCTCTGAGTACTACCTGTGGAGGTGTGGCTGTGCCTATGTTCCAAGTGCTATCTGTGGGGTGTGGCTGCACCCTTTCTCCAACTACTGTGGGTGTGACTAGTCTGAGTACTACCTGTGGGTGTTACTATATGCATTCTCTGAGTACTACCTGTGTGTGTGACTGTCTTTGTGTTCTGAGTACTACCTGTGTGCTATAACTGTGCCTGTGTTCTGGGTACTACCTGTGGGTGTATATGCATTCTCTGAGCACCACCTGTGGGTGTGACTGTGCCTGTGTTCTGAGTACTGCCTGTGGGATGTGGCCGTACCTGTACTCTGAATACTACCTGTGAACAGTGTTGGACCTCATGGTACCCTCAACTGCAGACTTAGAGAGTATCCCTGGGAGCTGAGCCTCGTCCTGAAGCGTGTCCACATTGAGGGCCAGAGCTTTCTGCAGGCCTGTGAGGTCCCTCATGCTGCCTGCTAGGGTGCTGTATGCAGCTTGCTTCCTCTGGGGGCCACAGCTGGCCCTGCACTGCCCATGGGCCTCTGAGCTGTGACCTGGCATCTTCCGGGCAGAGGGAACCATGTGCTGAACTGGTGAGAGGCCTGCCCTGGCCTCCTGCTCCCAGAGCACTTGCTCCGAGCTCCGGACTCATCTGTTATCACTGCCTATGACACAATTCCTGACTGCGCACCACATGCTGTTATTGTTATTCTTAAAAGTGGTCAGGCTGGGAGAGGCTGGGGAAGGGACAAGGGCAATGATGAAAGGCCACCAGCTGACTGCTCCAGGAAGCAGCCGGAGACAGGCCAAGACCTCTGAGGGACTCTCAGGCTTATCAGTGTTGTGTCCAGCCCAGGACTGACAGGCCCATGACGTGAACCCACACGCCCACCTCCTGTTCTATAGGAAAATGCAGCCCAGTGGCACCTTCCTGGTGACAGTCCCCTATCTAAACTATCAGGTGCTGTGGCAGGCCAAGGGAGGGACACTGTGCAGGTCACCGTCAGTGGCCCATACTAGGTTCCGTCACTTCCTGTCCATCTGCCAAAACTCACAAGCTGATAAAGGCCTCGTTAGAGTGTGGGAAAGTGCCCGTGGCCTGCAGGGAGATGAAGAATGAAGGAAGGGCGGCCAGGGCTGTGGCCCCTCCCTCTGGCTGCTCCCTGCCCGGCCTTTTCTTCACGTGGTGAGCTGGGAGCCAGTAGCCCGGGAGGGGCAGGTGGGCACTGCGCTGAGAGAAGCTGGAGGCGAGGAGCTCCCATCCTGTGGTTCTGCTCCAAGGGCAGGGGGGTGGGGGGGAGCCTGTCTCCTTTAATCTGGGGGCCAATCCCAGCAGGTGAGTGCTCAGCTCAAATGTCCCAACTGACCCCCGGAGGTGCCATCCCTCAGAGGTGCCTGCAGCGGATTAGTGGATGGTATGCATGACAGCATGGCCACTGCCTCTGACCATCTTGTGTCTGTTCTTTTGCAGTAAATGAAATCATACGAAATGACCTCTCTGGCAGCAGCGCCCACTCTTAGTTTGCAGCTTGAGGACATCGTCCAGGGCTGCATGTCTAGCGTCTGTGTGGCTGGTGCACACAAAAATTTCTGCCTAAATAAACGGAACGCATCGCTGGGTACAACTCAGAACTCCCACCTCCCGTGTGCCAGGAGCTGAAGCTGTGTGTCCTATGTACAAAGCAGTAGCTCTTCACCAAGAAGGAGGCAAGCAACGAGGACAGAGGGAAGGGGGCGGGGAGGGCAGGAGAGCCAGCCTGTGTTCTGAAGGAAGAGCCATCCCAAGGAGCAGCACAGGCAATGGGCTGGCAGGGGCGGGAGTGAGCACTCATGCCCTCTGGGGTCACTCGAGCATGGTCCAGTGTGGTGGCTGGATCCAGGCTTTGTCCTTGGGCACTGGACTGTAGCACTAGAAGTGCCTTATTGAACTCGGTCTTGGCATCATGAAGTGACCATTGAGTTTGCTACCGTCAAAGTTTTTGTTAAGCTGTGAGGACATTTCCTTATGACACTTCCTCCCTTGTATCAAGCCCCAGAATGCTGCAGAGTTGGAGCTCACAAGAAGAGTGTGTCCTCCAACAGGGTGGCTCCCAGGCTGTAAGACACATGCTGTTGCCTTACTCGGTGCATTTTAAAACTCCCCACGGGCGTCATCTCAGACCTTTTCATGATGTGCTCTCCCTACCCCCATGTACTTAAAGCTGTAGGATCACTGATAGAAGCATGGTAAAAGTTTTTGTTTGTAATCTGACTTCAGACGTAGCACAAAGTGAGTTATTGGACATGGAAGAGAAGTCTCCCCAAGCAGGACAGGCTTCGCGTTTGCACACGCATAGCTGCACGTTCATACAGAGAGCACTAGAGCTGGTGACTTTCAGCCCTTGCCCCCAGGTCCTTTCCGACGTGTCCACTTCACCAGATGTATCAAGGATCTCAGCGCTGACTTGTCATCTGCTCCCAGTGGACCCAGCTCTGGCAAGTCTCGCACACAGTCCTCATGCAGTCATACAAGCCCTTCAGAGAGCCAAGCCAGAGGTATTCAAAACACATCTGCCACCACACATGTATGTTACCAAACAGTGCAATTGGAAAGGGACTGTAAATATCATTGTCAAGGGAGTGTAATGTATTTGTTCAGTTATAAGATTATTACTTCACGGAAGCCTTATAACTCTGTATCATCCAAGAAAAACATCACCAAGCCAGATGCTTCCATCTGCAGCCGTGTACAGTCTGCTTAAAGTTAGCCCTGCTCATAGAGTAGCATAGGCTTTGCTATTGCATTTTGTACAATTAATAGCTTATTATACGTCATTACTACTAGTGACCTATTGTTTCACATAACCAAAAAGCATGGTTTAATTCAACGTTTATTCTGATATTTGTGCCTTAGGAGTTACTGCCCCCTTATGGAGAACCCCTGAACTACACCCTTGGTGGGAGTTGAAATTCAAGTCAGTTGACACAATATTACAGCCAAGAGCGAGCTTTCCCACAGAATTACTCTGAAAATATTCTTCTGTAGTATGCTATCTTTTCTTTTAACTCATACAAAGAAATAAAACTCTGAAAGCCATATTTGTAACATTTGCACTTAACTGTGAAAAGGTGGAGCTATATGGCTGACTGTACATAGACCCTCCTCCCACCTGACCAGCCCCTTCCCATCTCAGCATCTGAGGAGTTGCATGAAATATTTCTAGCAGACTGTCCTACAAAAAAGGAAACGTTTGGTATTTGTGTAAGCTATCTTTGTAGTGAGGAACTAGATCCAATAAAGCAATATTTTTTTTGCTGGACAACCCCAGGCTAAGAGTGGTTCATTTCATGACAGACCACATTCCATGTTCTCTGCCATCCTGTGTGTGTGATGGTTGCCTGTGGGGACTGGTCATTTGAACACAGAGGTGTGTCTGGTGCGGCCTTTCCCCTTGACTACAGAGAAGCAAGCTGCCCTCTGTGAGTGGACGATCCAGTTTTCAGCGTGCCTGGCCAAGACCTCAGAAAGGGCCCTCCCACATACATGGAGAAGCAACTTCTGTTTTTGCCAAATAGTTGTGCTTGGGAAATATGCTGGGTGAGGCCCAGCTGGCCACACACAGACTCACATACAAATGGACCATCCTCTCGGGAAACAGCTGTGACTGGGAGAAGGCCGTGCGGGTGGCATGCTCATGGTCTCTGGCTCTGGAACTCAGGCCATTTGGATGTGCCTGTGTGTCTGAGTGTCTTGAGCCCTGGGTTTCACTTAGTGTCTATCCTTAGGCGGAGACCTAACTGAGCATTGGCCCACTGGACCCCAGGTGAGCTGGCTGGGAGGCGTGGAAGCCATGCTCCTGGCACTGAAGGGCGTGTAAAGCTGTGTTCTTCAAGGGTGACTTTGGGAGGGGGGTTGGGTTTGGTTTCATTTTTTAAAAATCAGATTCCTGTTTTGTTTTTCTGACTCCACTGTCCATTCCAGAAATAAAAATATAAATTTATAAACTGACACCCATCCCTGTCTTGGGAGTCAGTGCCTGTAAATAAGCGGCTGACTTCATGCCTTTTGGGGCTCATTTTGGGTATTGAGGGAAACAGACCATGGGCAGAGAGTTCCACCTGGCAGCTCACTGTTGGGAGCTAGCCGGTGGATTAACTGTGGGTGTGGCCTCACAGTCTGACCTTAGCCACCTGGATGCGGGCAGAGCTTGCTCGGGACCCTTGGCCTTAGTATGGCTTCCCTCAGCCAGAACCACACCAGACTCCAGACAGAGCATCCCCTGGGGCAGGGCACTGTGGCAGCTAAGGAGAGCAGCACGCCCCAATCATGTATGCTCACCCCACTTTTCATTTTGTTCCTTTCAGTGCTTATGGTTCTGGGTCCCTTCCAAGGTAGAGACTGAAGAAAAAAGTAATGAGTGACAAGTTCTCCCTACAGCCAGTTGCAGCCTCAGCAGAGTCTGTTCAGTGAGGGCTCTGCTACAGGCCCGGCACCTGGATAAGGTCTTCAGGGCAGTGTCCCTTAATGTCCTCACACACTGCACCTGACACAGCTGCACCCACCCTGCTTGCTCCTGCTAATTCCCAGCAGCCATTCACTGAGTGTACTTGATATTATTAGGAACAGCCCAAGGGAACAGCACGTGGTATGGGCTCGTGGATCCGGGGTGCTGCAGCAAGAAGGCCATGAGGTGAAGGTGGTGTGAAGGACCTCTCTTGGAGAGCCCCCGAGACAGACACTGTCCCCTAACCAACTCTAGAGTCACATCGCTGCGGTGCATCACCAGGACAAGCACACAGGGTCATCCACGCGGAGCAGACCACATGTCTGCAGCTGCCTGCCAGTCAGGTGGGAAGCAGTAACCTGCATTTGGAGGTGTCTGAGACTCAGAGATGGTGTCAGCACAGCCAGACACCGAAGATTGACTTCACAACTGAGGGTTAAATGAGCCAGAGTCAGGGAGGATGGGATGCCTACTACTGCCCGGCACACACAGACACCTGTGACGGTCACACAGACATCCCACAAAGGCCACACAGATGCCCTGTGGTGGTCACACAAATGCATGGGCAGTGCAGATGGCAGTGGCCCTGCTGCCAATGTGTCCTAGATGCTGACCTCTTCACAGACAATCCTAGAATCAGAAAACTGCACCCCCATTTTATACTCAAGGTCTGAGAGACATAAAGCTTGTGTGAGAGCCGTTTCCAAGCACATCCTCATCCAGTAACATTAACTCCATGTGCCATGCTGTGCAGCTTCCAATATTTTCTTTACCCCAATCAGAAATTCAGCAAAACCAAATATAAAAATAAACCCCTGGCCATCAAGCTGATTCTGCCTCTTGGGAGCCCTCCACTGGGTAAATCTCAGCAGAGGGGACTGCCCGTTATTGTTCCTTGGACCACTTGGTAGATATGGACTACGGGACTTTCGGCAGGTATCCCATCATGTAAAGCACTGTACCACGGGGGTCCTGTAAAGAACTGTTCTCTGCTTTGGCCTCCAGACTCAAAGAACAACTCAAACCTTGTCTCTGTGTGTGTGTGCCTGTGTGCACATCAGGGGTTTTGTGCATGTGGGAGCAGCTGCCATCTGTCCTCTCATTTTGCCTTAGTCCATCAGTGTTTCTGTGGCTGGCTGGTGGTGCGGCATGTGGCAGAACTCTGCCCTGTGGCTCAGTACATCTCCTGATGTGCACATGCTCTGTCGCTGTTTGTGTGACAGGTCATGACTCCTTTTCCTCTGATCTTTCTCCCAGAGGCCATACCTACTCTCCACACCTGTTCCGTTTGTATGCTGAGGAAATCATGCGAGAAGCTGTACTATATAAAGAAGAAAGTGGCATCAAGATTAGAGGAAGACTCATCAAGAACCTAAATTTTGCTGATGACACAAACTTGCATGCAGAAAGTGAAGAGAACTTGAAGATTAGAGACTTCAATGTGGATTATAACTCAACATAAAAGAAAAAATCCCTCCCACTGGACTGATAGGCAACATCATGACAGATGGAGGGAAAATTGTCAACAATTTCCTTTTACTTGAATCCACAATTAACACCCATGGCAGTAGCAGTCAAGAATGTTGTTGTTGTTGTGTGCCTTTGAGTCGCCTGCGACTCATTGTGACCCTACGTACAACAGCTCTGGACCCTGATCTATCTTGAGCCAACTGCATTGTCTCTGACACACCTATCCTCACTACCACAGTCACTGAGTCAATCCATCTCTTCCAGGGTCCTCCTCTCTTGTGCTGTCCCTCTACCCTTCCAAGCATGATGTCCCTTTCCAAGACTAGTCTCTCCTGGCAACATGCTCAAAGTATGTGAGACAGAGCTTCAAAATTCTTGCCTCCAAGGAGCAGTCTGGTTTCATCCTGTCTAGTATAGACCTGTTCTCTTAGTAGTCCATGACATATATTCAATACTCTTTTCCAGCACCACAACTCAAAGGCATCGATTCTTCCTCGATCATCCTTAGTCATTGTCCAGCTCTCTTATGCATAGCAAGTAATTGTGAAGGCCTGGATCAGGCACCCCTTAGTCTCTAGACTGACTTCATTGCTCTTCTTTACTCTGGAGAGGTCCTGACAACATATTTCCCCAATGCAATTAATCTTTTGATTTCCTGGCTGCTTGTACTAAGAGTGCTGATTGTGGAGCCAAGCAAACTAACACTGTTAATAATCTCAATCTCTTCTCCCTTTATCATGATGCTGCCAATTGGCCTAGAGGTGAGAACCTTTGTTTTCTTGATGTTGAACTTCAATCCATATTAAAGGCCGCAGTCTTTGACTTTCTGCAGCAAATTGGGGAAATCTGCTCCCAAGGACCTCTCCAAGGTTCTAAAGAGCAGGGATGTCAGGTTTTGGACTGAGGTTCACGTAATGCAAGCCATGGTATTTTCACTTGCTGCCTGTGCATCTGACAGTTGAACAATGAATCAGGAAGGTGAAAAAGAGTGGATGCCTTTGAATTGTGGTGTTGGGTGAAGAGTTTCAGCCATCTCATGAACGGCCAAAAGAACAAGCAGATATGTCTTGAGGGACATGCAACCACAATGCTCCTTAGAAGCAAGGATGATGAAGCTTCGTCTCACATACTTGAGGCATATTTTCATGAGGAACAAATCCTTGGAGAGACATGTGGGAAAGGTAGAGGGCTAGTGAAAGAGGGAGATCCACAGCAAGATGGCGTGATACAGCAAGTGTGATATGGACTTGAGCCTATTGGCAGTGGTCAGGATGGCAGAACAGGGCACAGTTCAGATCTGTTGTCACTTAGTTGTACTTGAATCAATTACACCTAACAACAAAACAACAGCAAAAACTCTGAGGTCGGATCAGGTTTCCAAATCTGTGCTGTCTGCTCCTGGCCCCTAAAGGCCTGGAACTGCTTCTTCAGGGTGTCGTTACAGGGCCGATGAGCTGTAGCACTTCGTGGTAATGAGTTTAATTATCAGAGCGCTTTGGTTTCCAGCAACCACCACTCTTTTTTCCAAAAAGGAGGAGGAAAAAGTCCTAATGAGAATCTATTTTAGGGGCGGTTTGAATCCCATCTGGAATGAATGAGCTCGGATGACTTAAGCCAACTGTCATCAGCCTCATTTCCCCTTCCTGATGCCTCTGGGTCTCAGCTTGGGTGGGAGGAGCTAGGTGACCCTCACTCTCCTTCCATTCCGTGGTACCCCTGCACCCAAGTGCCTCTGAGAATGTGCATTTCCCCCTGTCAATGGGAACCTCTAACACTCTCACTGGTTCACAAGGGGCCACCTTAGTAGGGAGCAGGAGGTGTTTTGCATTCCTCAGACTCCCCAAAAATGCCATCCTTCAACCCACTACTCAGGGCAGGAAGCACAGGTGGTCCTACCTCGGGGTCCTGGGAAGCCCTGTGACTCTGGCCCCTGAGAGTCATTCCCACGGTTGGGCCTCTTCTCTGTTTTTAAAGATGAGTGTTCGGTGGTTGGAGTCTCAAACATGAGTAGTAGCACACATGAATTCACAGCAGTAGTCGAAAGGTTGGAGGTTCATACCCTCTCTCAGAAGAACCTCTGAAAACAGACCTGGTGATGTGCCACTGAAAAGCCACGACGCAGCACCTCCACTGACACACATGGGGTCATCCATGGGGTCATATGCACCCAACTGAGGACTCCAGCCTTGTGGTTGAGAGGTGGGAATAAGAACAGGACCTCCAGCTGAGGGGCAAGCTATTTTGTTAAACAAGAGAAAACTTATGCCAATATTTGTGGTGACAGAACCAGGGCTGCTACAGGAACACCAGTGACCCTTCAACAAGTGACAAGTGAGAAGAGGTTCGTGCAGACAGCCCCACACTGCACACAGGGACCTGCCCTTCCAAAAGACACACACACACACACACACACACACA
>NW_006399957.1:545915-550254 GCF_000299155.1 Elephantulus edwardii | reverse complement strand
ACACACACACACACACACACACACACACCTGTAGCCAACCTTACACTATAAACAGGTCCCTAACCCTCCCACACTCCTTCAACACACACACACACACACACACACACACACACATCCATCCCTGTCTTTGTCCTGAGCTCCCTACATTCCGCCACCATACAGCAGGACAGGAGCTTGCGGGGTCCAAGCTTAGGAATTTTAGGGCCCTGCCAAGGGCTGTAGGCATGCTCCCCTCCGTCTTCCTCACAGGTTCCAGTTCTCCCAGGTTTTCCTCAGTTATCTACTCAAGATGCTGGAAGCCACAACAGTGACAGCTGGAGGGTTATCGTTTGGTCACTGACAGCTGGTTCTGGGGCTGCTGCTCAGGTAGGAGGGAAATTCAGAAGCCTCTTGCACAAAGACCACACAGCATTGTCTTCCATTAGAGGAGGGGAATTTTTGTAGGAAAAAGTCTAATCTGCATTCTGTCACTGTATGAAAAGCATTTACACATTTTCTAGTTTTTATTTTAAATTACATTTTGCAACATTGAAAAGGGCAATTGTTCTTTGCTTGGGATTTTTGACATTTTTGATGAGGTGTGCTGGTCCATGGCCTCTTCTTCCTGCAATACTTTTGTCTGTTTTTAGTGCCAGAGTTAACAATGACATCGAGTCATGTGGGATAATATTCCTGCTTCAATTTTTAGATAAGTTCATGTAGAACTGGCAAGGTAGAATTCATCAAAGATGTCATCTGACCTGAGGGCTGCTTTGTGAGAAGAGACTTAATTGTGAATTCAAGTTCTCTCATCAATACAGTGTTGTTTGAGTTTGTGGTGGGGTTTTTTTTTTGTTTGTTTGTTTTTGTTTTTCTGGTCTGAACTTTAGGAGCTTTTGTTTTTCAAGGAATTTGTCCATTCCATCTAAATTATAGAATTAATTTCTATAAAGCTGTTCATAATTTCTTTGTTATCCTTCTTTTATTATGTGTAGAATTTATACTGACGTCCTCCTTTGAGAAGGCATCTTGATATTGGCATTTAGTATCCTTTTTTCCTTAATCTAACTGGAGATTAATAAGAATATCCATTTCATTGATTTTTCAAAGAATCAGATTTTAGTTACATCAATAAATGCTGATCTTTATAATTTCCTTCAAGTGTACTTGCTCTTCCTTAAAATGAGAAGTCAGTCCCTGATTTGAAACTGTTCTGGGTTTCCAATATAGGCAAGGAGTGCTATGAATTTCCCTCTAGATGTTGCTTTAGTATGTCCCACAGATTTTGATACGTTATGTTTTCATTCTGAGGACAGAAGAGAGTCAGAGAAAGAGAGTAAGTGATTTATCAATGTGATAAACTGGCACAGTGACTGCCACAATGAGCTTGAGCATGACAAGGGACCATGAGGATGGGGCTAGATCGGGCAAGATTCAGATCTGTTGTTGTTCACTGGGTTGCCATGTATCATAGGCAGCTGACTCCACCCAACACCAACATTCAATTCTTTATTCTTTCTCGTTTCCATTTTCACTTTTTCTTTGACCCATTGAGAAGTGTACTACTTAATTTTCAAGCATTTGTGGATTTTACAGATTTCTACTTAATCCCATTGTTGATAAGAGAACTAACTGTATGTCATTCTAAGTTTTAGGCTTGTTGAGACTTATCAAATAGCCTAGAATGTGGGCTATCTTGGTAAATGTTCCTGAACACCTGAAAATTGTGAATAGTTTCTATCCATTTCAATCAGGTGAAGGTGATTGATAGTGCTGTTCAAGCCTTCCAGGTCCTGCTGATTTTTCTCCTTATTTGATTGTTTATTAAGATAGAGGCTTTGAAATCTCTGACTGTAATTGTGATTTATTATTTCCTTCTATTTTCAGTTGTATCTGCTTTTGTTCAGGTATCTGAAAGCCCCATTATTTAGGTGAGTAAATATTTCCTGTTGTTCTGAGTTCATCAATAACAGACTCTTGTCTTTGGATGACATTGCTCTCTTTATCCCTTTAATACTCTTTGCTCAAAAAAAACCCCTACCTGGTCAGACATTCCTTAATGTTTTGATTAGACTTAGCATTTTTTCATGTTAAAATTTTTAAACCTTTTATGTCTTTATATACAAAACAAACTTCTTGTAGGCATGTTGTTGTTGTTAGGTACCATCAAGTTGCCTACAATTCATAGTGACTCCATGATTGGCCAGGATTTTACTGGGGATTTTGCATCTATATTCATGCGGGATTTTGGCCTATAGTTTTCTATTTTGGTGGTGTCTTTATCTGACTTTAGTATCAAGGATATGTTTGCTTCGTAGAATGAGTCTGGGAGAATTCCATCTTTTTCTGATTTTCTGAAATACTTTCTGTGAAATTGGTGACAGCTTTTCTCTGAATGTTCTATAAAATTCATTAGTAAAACCATCTGGTTCAGGGCTTTTCCCCTTGATAGTTGTTTTACTACCTATTCAATTTCTTCTCTTGTTATGAGACCTGAGCAGTCAGGTCTTCTACTGCAGTTTATGTCAGTTCAGGTAGGTTGTGAGTTTGCATTTCCTCTGGGTTTTCATATTTGTTTGTGTATAGTTTTTCCATAATATTCCATTGTTAACCTTTTTGTTTTAGTTGTTTCTGTTGTGACATTGCCCCTTTCATCTCTTATTCAGATTACTTGTATCTTTTCTTTCTTTTTTTTTTTATTTTTACTAGTTGTTTGTCAACTTTATTGACCTATTTGAAGAACCAACTCCTGGTCTTGTTGAAGGTTTCAATTGTTTTTCCATTTTCTATTTTGTTCATTTCTGACCTAATTTTTTATAATTTTTATTTTAGGGTGTTGGGTTTTCTTGCTGCTTTCTTTGTTGTTCTCATGCTGCTTCTATTATTGGGCCTTGTCTTTGATTTGGGAGACTTTGACTATAATATGCCTTGGAATTGGAGTTTTGTTGTTGTTGGGCTTTTGTTGTTGTTGTTGCTGCTGCTATTTTCATTCAGGGTTTTGGTGCTTTTGGGGTTTTGTTTTGTTTTGGTTTTTTGTCTAATCTGTTTGAAATTCCCTGAGCTTCTTGTATGTGCATTTCTTCATTTTTCATGATACACGGAAAGTTTTTTTCTAAAATCTCTTCCATAGTTTTCCCAGTGCTTTTAGTTTTTCATCCTGTCCTGGAGTTCCAATCATAGTGAGGTGGTTTAACTTGATGTCTCTCAGATCATGGGTTGGACAATGAAAGATAAATTCTGAAGGGATTTGTAGAAGTGAAGGGGTATTCTGGTGGAGGGTGGACCTGGGAAATAAGTGAGTCAAGGCACTGGGCTAAGGGCAGGGACAACACTGTAACTAATGGCTAACTCCACAATGAGGATTTATCTTTCACTGCTCCACAAATTGCTTGTCTGTCAGAAACTCTTCTAAATCTAAACATTCCGATTAAGACAGACTAGGAAGAAGGATTGGCCATCCATTTCTGAAATAGCAGGCCTCTGAAAACCCTATGTACAACAGAACACATGTAGACTAACAGAAAGGGCAACCTAGGTAGAACTTTCAAGTATGGAAATACAAAGGAAAAGGAACAGTTGTAAGCAGACACTAGTGATCTGAACATGGAATGTGAGAACCATGAATGTAGGAAAATTAGAAATTGTTAAGAAAGAAATGGAACACATAAATATTGACATACTAGGCATTGGAGAGATGAGATAGACTGGCATGGGGCATTTTGAGTCGGATGACCATATGATATATTACTCTGGAGATGAAAAGGTAAGAAAAAATAGGGTTGCTTTCAGAGTTAAAAAAGTAATTTCTAGATCCATCTTGAAGTACAACATTGTGACTTATAGGATTATATCCATACGCTTACAAGGAAGTCCAGTGAATACTACTATCATTCAGATATATGCACCAACAACTAAGGCCAAAGAAGAAGAAATAGATGATTTCTACCAACTTTTACAGTCGGAGATCGATCGAACATGCAATCAAGATACATTGATAATAATGGGTGACTGGAACGCAAAAGTTGGGAACAGAGAAGAATCAGTAGTTGGAAAACATGGACTTGGTGTCAGAAATTAAGCTGGAGATAGAATGATTTAATTTTGCACAATCAAGGACTTATTCATTGCAAATATGTCTTATAAGGAACATAAACGCAGGTTATATACATGGATTTCACCTGATGGTATGCATAGGAATCAGATCGATTACATCTGCGGAAAAAAAAACTGCTGGAGAAGCTCAATATCAGCTGTGAAAACTGGGCCAGGAGCTGATTGTGGAACAGACCATCAACTACTCATATGCAAGTTCAAGCTGAAGCTGAGGAAAATTAAACCGAATCCACAGGAGCCAAAATAT
>NW_006399957.1:525134-544005 GCF_000299155.1 Elephantulus edwardii | reverse complement strand
CCTCTATGAGGTGGATTGATTCAGTGACTGGGGTAATCGGGATGGGAGTGTCAGAGACAGTGCAATTGGCACAGGACAGAGCAGGATTTAGGGCTATTATACATAGGGTCACGATGAGTCGTGAACGACTCGACGGCACATAACAACAACACATAATTCTTATATCGTCTTCATTTTCCTTCTGTCTTCTTTCTGTTTTTCATCCTAGCAAGTTCTCATTGAGGTTCTTCTCTATCTCCTTGATTCTCTATTCCATCTCTTCTATACTGGTTTTTGTCCCTCCAATTTTCTGTATATTTCTGCAAATTAGTCCTGATACTCTGGATTGTATTTCCATACTTTTCTGTTCTTTTTCATGCTATGTGGCTGTCTTTCCTCTCTGCCTTGTAATGCTTTTTAAATGTCTTTTTTCTCTTTACTTACAATTTCTACTCTTTCTGCCACCATTTGTAAGTTCTGCAGTACCATTTCTAGGACCTCTACATCAGTATATATTTTTATCCACTTTCTGCTCCTGGAATATTCACCAGGTCCATGATCTGTTCCACTTTTTAGGAGACATTTGTTGTTGTTTTTCATCATGTTTGAATCTGAATGCTGCTTCTTTGACATTTTGTGAGGTTCTTCTTAGTATGTATGAGACAAGCTCTGTTGCATCTTGTAAGAAGTTGTCTGTCTCTTATCTTTATAATGATACTGATAGAGTTGAAAAATGTAAAATGTTGCACCCAATACAATTTCCCAACAGTTACTTTCTCTGCTGGTCATTCTTCTATTCTCTGTTCAGATGACAACAGTTCTCCTCTAGTTGTACAGGTGGCCTGTGAGGTGCTTCCCTAGCTGCTGGCCGGTCCTTGTGTCACATGAAGCACTTCCCTCCTTGCTGACTGGTTCCCTGACTGTGAACCTATGGGTAGAGGTGGGGAGAACACCCAAATCAGGTTGTTGAAGATGAGGAGGGACTCACAGGTGATCTATAAGGCACTTCCTTCACTGCTGGCTTCTCCAAGTGGCCCACAGAGCACTCCCCTCTCTGGGGGCTTGTCTGGTGACCCAGCCTGGTCTGGCAGGCTGGAGCTACTTGGACTTATGGGTGGCCCTGAGGGCTCTTCCCACTCTGCTGCCTGTCCCCCAGGAGTGGATAAGGGGCAAGGACAATTCACACTGGAGATGAATGACCCTCACACAGTGGCTCTTGAGTCACTTCCCTTGTTCCCTTGTCTGGTCAGGCCTACCTACAGGGTGTGTTCCCTTCTCTCTGGCTGCTCTCAAGAGGTGGCAGATGAGTTCTTGACTTATCTGGAGTAAATCTATGTAGAAGGACTCGGTGTCCTTAAAGACACTGCTAGTCTAGCAGCTGCTATTTGTCTTACTTCAGGATCCTTTATCCCCAGAAGATCTCCACCGTCAATCTTGCAGTAGAAGACCTGTTTGCTAATTGTATCATGTGTATTTTTTTTAGGTGACACATGATTTTACCATTGTGAGTTCTAGTCTGTTCTTTGTATGCTTGCAAATGTATGCCAGATATTTTTTTATTAAATTTTATTAGTATTAATGAACATTTACAGGGATTTTGGGTTTTCATTCCTTCATTGCTGTACCATTCTCTCTACCCTCTTCCCCAGTTTGTTCTTCTTCCCCCGCCCTCCAAATGTCTGTTTTAATTGTCCAGTTGCCACAGTGCTTGTCAAAGCCAGTTCTGTTTAATCTCCTTTGTCAGTGTGTCCTTTGCCATTCCCTATTCACTCCTCCCTGAGAGAGACTTCACCCTGATTCATAAGGAAAAGGGGATGGCGTATTCTCTTAGCTACTTCCTGCTGAAAAGGGACACTGTGGGTTTCAGGGTGAAGATCTTCTCTCACTACTCTAAAGGGCCCCTTTGGCAGTAGGAAACACATAGACTATTACGGAGATTTATTTTGGAATTTAGATGCACTGTTATTAATTGTGCTTAGCCGTACATGTTCATATCCTTGAAGATGTATCATGGGGGTGTTGCAACCTAGAAGACACAAATTTAACTAACAAGTTATAAGTACATGAGTCAAAAGTTATGGAAAAGTAAAAGAAAAGATTCTTTCATTGTTTTACAAACCCTCCCCCAGGTCCCCTCCACCATGTAGCCCTCGCTCTAGTCTCCTGTGATGACAGAAATACCTAGTCACATATATCTTTTAAATAGTTTTCTCCCTCCTCTGTTTCAGTGCAATATACATTATTGAACCCATCTTACTCAGTCTCTCCCCAACCCCAAGGTCAGTCCCATTCTATAACAGTGGCACCATGCAATATTTGTCCTTTTGTGACTGGGATATTTCACTCAGCATAATGTTCTCCAGAGTCAACCATTTTGAATAATATTGCATGAGTTCCTTGTTTTTCAATGCAGCATAGTATTCCATTGTGCGAATATACCACAGCTTCTCTAGCCATTCGTTTGTTGATGGGCACTTAGGTTGTTTCCAACTCCTTGCTATTGTGAACAAAGGTGCAATAAACATGGGTGTGCATATATCTGCTTGGATGTCAGTTATTGTCTCTTTGGGGTATATTCCCAGTAGTGGAATTGCTGGGTCAAATGGTATCTCTATTTGCAACTTTTTGAGAAAGCGCCATACTGCTTTCCACAGTGGTTGCACCATTTTACACTTCCACCAACAGTGAATAAGGGTTCCAGTTTCTCCCCAACCTCGCCAGCATTTGTTGCTTGCTGTTCTGTTAAATTTTGCTACTTTGACTGGGGTGAGATGATATCTCATAGTTGTTTTAATTTGCATCTCTCTTAGGGCTAGGGATTTTGAACATTTCTTCATGTGCTTGTTGGACATATGAATGTCATCTTCGGTAAAGTGCAGATATTATTAATTTTACTTCATTAGGTGCTAGGTATTTTTGTCTTGTAAATATCTTTGATATTTATACGCCAACATTCTGTGATGTAATTCTGTCACTTGGAGGCAATTTTATCCTTTTGGATCTCATCTGTGAAAGCCAGACAATGAGTAAAGCAGACTGAAGAATTGACGCCTTCGAATTACAGTGTTGGTGAAGAATATTAAATATACCATCGAGTTCAAGAAGAACGAGTTGATCTTTCTTACAGAAAGTACACTCAGAATGTACCTTAGAGGCAAGAATGGTAAAACCTAATCTCACATACTTTGGCTACCGTATCAGGAGAAATCAATTGCTAGAGAAGGACTCTCAAAAAAAAGTGAATTTTTTTAAAGTGAAAAAGAGGAACCGTTTTAATAGTATGGGTTGGCACAGTGGTTACGATAGGCTCAAATACAGCAGCAATTGTGAGGATGATATCAAACTGGGTATGCTTTATTCTTTTTTTACGAAGGATCATTATGAGTTGAAACTAGCGTGATGGTCCCTACCAGCAAAAGGTAGAATTAGAGCAGTATTGAGTTTAGGCCTAGTTTTTGTTCAACTATTAAGGCATGATGTCTTGTGGAAAAGAAGTTTCCTCCTCTGGAATGGGAATAGGAACTGCCCCTGGCATTGGAGGAGGTCCCAGGATTGTTCCCTCTCATCTCTCTCTCTCTCTTAAGATTTTAATGAAAGTTTATACAGAACTTAGATTTCCATTCATTCCTTGTTGCACATTTTCCTTCCTGCTCACCCCCAGTTCACTTTTCTCTTTGAAAAAAAAAATCTTTCATTGTAGTACAATACCCCCCCCCAGTCCACTTTCTTAAGCAGCTCTAATTCTGGACTGTTGTCATGTCAATAATACCTAATCATATATTCCTTTCAAGCAGTTCTATTCCTCGTCTGTTTCATATGTCCTTTCACATGCCTTAGGGACCTTCCTCCCAGCCTTAAGTATGTTAATATACTCAGCTGAAGACTTGAGAGACCTCTACAATCTGAAGACCTCTGGCGGCCTTCTCCACTGGGGGATTGAGCCCTGGGAATACTGGCTCTTGGCCTCTCAACTCCAGCTCCTCCACACAGACCTTCAAATTCTGCTTAGATGTTTCCTCCTTACCCCACAGCCTGGAAAGTCTCTGTCATGGAACTCCCAGAGCTTATTTCTCTGCCCCAGATCACTATCCTTCACCTCATGTCTAACCACTAGCATGTATTTCGTGTATTTTGTCTGGCTTTTCACTATTTCAGAAGGAGACAAGTAAATCTGGTCCTTGTCACTCTATCTTGGCCAGAAGCAGTCACTCTTGGACTCGATTTTATGAAGTGTTCTCGAAGCCAAACTTCAGTCAGTGAGTTAGTCAGCCCGCCATTTCCCTGCACTGCAGATCACATAACAATAATGCTATTCAAGTAAAACCTACAGTCTAGCCAAGAGAGCTGCTGTGATCACTAGATATGCCTTGGGGCCTCATATAACTTTGATCGGAAGGGAAAGCGTCAAACAGAGGCTGAAAAACACTCTTAGCTGCCAAATATGCTTTCACCTGGAAGAAAAACAAAAGAATCTCAGTGAAGAGCCAAGAGCTTTTCATGGATTTTAAAGACCAGAGAGGAGCAAAACTGTCTCTGTGTTGTGACAGTCTCCCACATGGCTTGGGTGTGGCCCTGTGGTCACTGTGACAGGAGTGGGGGCTGACCCCACACCATGCCATCCTCTGTCCTACACACAGAGCTATACTCACAAGACCCGGCACCACATTCTGCTTATAGCCTGCTGCCTTTCAGGGAAGGCTGCTTCCCAAGGAGCTGGCTAATCTGGACGAAGGACCAGGGACAACTAGTCTCAGACTCTGCAAAGGAACAGAAAAGTAACACACTTCACAGGTGTTTCATGTTTTGTACCTGAAATTCTCATTAACAGAGACACCCTTCATTTGGAATTTGGAGTTTGAATATTTATGGTGATTAGGCTGAGTCCCAATTAATCTTTCAACTGTCTGTGGGAAAGGTGTTTGCCCATTGATTTACTAGTTTAAAACACAGATACAAGTGCTGCCCTTACTGGAATGTTTGCAGAACTTGGTGGCAAGAATATGGAACTTCGTCTCAAAGACTTTGGGCATGTTGTTAGGACAGGCCAATCCTTGGTAAGGGACATCATGCTAGGAAAAGTAGAGGGGCAATGAAGGAGGGGAAGACTCTTTGTGAGATGGATTAACACAGTGACAGTCAGGGGGGCTCAGGTATGTTAGAGACGTGGATGGCACAGGATAGGACAGGGGCAGGGCCAGTGTTCATAAGGTTGCTATGAGTCTTAGCTGACTAAGTGACACTTAACAACAATATTGTTTACATGTAGATAAGCTTCTAATTATTATATTCCCCCCCCCCACCATTCATGCAAGTAGGTCTTGCAGGAACTCTGCTTGAAATATTCTATAAGCAATTAGTTCCTTTAGCCACATAGCCTGCAAACGAGAGAGTACATTTTGAAAATTCAGAGTTTCTAAGGCCAATTTTTCAGTACTTGGACTCATTTGAGTCTGGTATGGGACACAAATGACAGACCCTTCCCAGTTGCAGTTTTCCAAGTATGTTTTGGTTCACTTGGTCCTTAAACCTTCCGGGGTGGACTCAGGCAAGAAGATCCTGCTCAAGGTGGGGCCTTAAAGTCAGGGAGGATTAGCCTGAGGGTAACAGGGCCTTTTCCTCATGCAGGTGCTCAAGGGAACCCTGAGGTCCTCTGACAGCTGACAGGAGGCTGGAAAGGGTGTCTCCACCAGATGCCCCCTGTCTGGTGAGGATATCAATAGCCGAGTCCCCCTTGCTGGTGAAGGTCCCAATACCTCAGTCCCCCCTCAATAGTGAGGGCCCTGTCATCCCAGTGCCCCCTCATTGGTGAGGGTCACATCACTTCAGTTTCCCCTCACTGGTGATGGTCCTAACACCCCAGTCTGCCTCACTGGTGAGGGTCCCAACACCCCAGTCACCGCTCTCTGGTGAGGATCTAGATAAGGTCTAGATACCCTGTGCCCTCTCTCTAGAGAGGGTTTAAATACCACAGTTACCCCTCTCTGGGGTGGGTCCCGATGCCCCAGTCTCCCCTTGCTGATGCCGCAGTCTCCCTTCACAGGTGAGGGTCTAGATACCCCAGTGCCCACTTGCTGGTAAGGGTCCCGACTGAGCTCTAGTCCATCTCGCTGGTAGGAATCTTGATACAATGGTTGGGACTTTACGGTTGACAACAACAAGCTTGTGGTTTATAAAGCAAACCTCTCTGTAGTATGTAGCCAGGGACTTGCCCTGAAATAGATTCTGTATCCTCAGTTTGCAGCTCAGTGTCAAGAGCCTAGAATGTCAGAGTCTCTGAGTTCACTGTTTAAATAAAAAACCCATAAATATGAAGGGGGGGGGAAGATCCTTTCCAGAGCTTCATGCACCCAAATGTGGTGTTAGGAGCATTTAGAGATACATACCCTCATCTTCCCTTGCTGCCTCATATACCTCACCCTGACACAGTGACTCTGTGCACAGCTTCACTCTAACACAGGACCCCTAGGAGTATGCCCTCACCCTGAAACAGCGTGTGCGTGCGCGCGCGCACACACACACACACACACACGCTCTCGTCCAAACAATATGCAGGGAGAAGCTGCACTGAGGGTCCCAAGACGCCACCATCTTGGTCATACAGGCAGCCACACCATGTCAAGCTGGTGCCATGGTTCATCGAATGAGCAGCCGTTTGATCATTTCACATCACAGTGAGAGAGATGAGCCTCAGAGCTGATCAAGAGGCCTGGGAGCCAGCAGTGGTCATGGTTCAAGCTCAGGCTGTCCCACTGGTTGAGCAGTTCATCTGTTTGTTTTGTGAAATCACGGCTTTGCCTCAGAAGGGCTTTACTCCTATGTTTCGTCTTCATATCCACAGTGCAGGAAGCCAAGACTCAGCCATTTGAAACAATGGCCATCTGAAGCATAGGTGGCCACTGCTCTGGGCTCTTGGCCCATGTCTGGTGACGCTTAATCTCAAATAAAGGGTGCTCATCATATCTGGGACCTTGGAGAGAAGACTTTGCAAGGCCGTCTGCCTTCTTCAGACCCTCCTGAGCCCAATGACCCTGCACATAGCAGGTGGTGCCTCTGAAGAGGAAGTTGCCTTCAGGGTCCACTTCAAAAATTCTGTGTCTTAAAGGAGCCTGTCCTCCTGGTATGTCCAGCACCGAGGCTTCAGGTGACCTCAGATGACTGTGAGATGCTAATCAATAGACACCCAGAAGATAATCCCCCAGGGTGATTACACTGCCTGCAGCACCCCCACCCCCACCCCATGATCACGGGGTGCCATCCTGCCCCAGTGAGGGGTTCGCTCCTCCAGCCACCCATCCTGAATGCTGCAGAAACACATTCTCTGATTGTACCTTCCATGGGGCTGAGTGGACCTTGTCTGGAAATTTCTGTGGGTTTGGGTGGGCACCATCCAGAAGTTTCCACAGAGCTGAGTAAGCATCCTTTGGGGGCTGCAGTGAAGTTGAGAGGGCATGGTCTTGGATTTTCCACAAGTCTGCATTGAGCACTGTGCAGAAGCTTTCTTTGCTAAGTATGAGTGGTATTGTCCAGAAGTTTGCATGCGTCTGAACGGGTACTACCTAGACACTTCCCACCAATCTGAATGAACCCCTCCACATATATGCCTTAAGACAACACAGCTCCCCCGCTTCTGACACCTTGACCTAAAGACAAGGTGATAGTAAAAGTGTAAGCCACCAAGATATCCTTCAAACACTTCCCAGGAATCACAAGAGCAGGTTGGGGTTCTCTGTGGCCTGGCCACCAGCATGCCTTCCTGCATTTTCATGGACGGAGTTGTTCTCATAGCCACACCCTGGGAAAAAGGAGAGAGGTGGAAATTCATGGCACATTTGCCAAAGGCCATTTAGGCTTTTCTTTGTCTCCCAAAGTTAAAGTTACTAAGTGCTAGCTCTTCACGCCTATGTTGATGGGGCCAGGTTTCAACACATCATACCTACGAGGACACCTTCAGAGAGGGAGCATCGCCCTGGGTGTGGACTCACAGGTGACTCACACGCACCACCACCTTCTGAGTCACCATCTACTTTCTTCCCACCTACCAGTCCTTGGAAACCTGGTTCTTTCAGGCTCCTGGTGGAGACCCAGAGCTCATAAAAGCTGATTGCATTGATTCTTGGCCTTGTGCATTGAAGACTAGATGTTTAATTAAACAGTCATTCAGATCTCAGTGAACAGATAGATGAATAATCTAACAAATAAATAAAGATGGACACATAACTAAGACATGGAGTTCACCCGGAAAAATCAGAGAGAACAGAGGCCTTGATCTCAGGTAGGGAAACAGGTGTCAACCTGTGAGGCCCAGAGGTGTGTGGCTATGTCTCACCCCACGGGTAATGATGACAAAGGTCGGAGTCGCTGAGTTCTCCCATAGGACTCTTCCTCATGGTGTGATGTTGAGTCACGCCATTGAGTCACATATGTCCCTTCTCTCCCAATGCCCAAAGGACTCACCCTCTCCAGCTACCAGACCTCTCACTAAGATCTGTACATTAAGAGCAAACGGCTGACAACTACTCCAGATAAACCCAAATAGTTGGATTTCAACAGCAAGCAAAGCCAAGGAGGAACCCTGAGGAGGAACACAGCATAAAAACCACTATGGAGGACTTCAGGAGTGGTCACTCCTCCTCTCTGTAGAAGCTCTCTATTATAAATTGAACTATAACCTTCAAAATTGAATTGTAAATCCTAACCTCTATGCCCCTGGCTATAATCCTATTTCAGAATATGTCATCTTTGTTATACTAATTGGGCAGGATTAATGTTGAGTATGTCTTCAGTCAATCACTTTCGAAACATAATAAACAAGCAAGCAGAAAGGGAGAGAGAAACTAAGATGACTGCCAAGACACATGGAGATCTCCAAAGCAGGGGTGGCTGAAGGCAAAAGGTCCTTCCTTACTCCAGATTCTACAGAATGAGAAAACCTTCCATTGAAGAGGGTACCCTGAACTCAAACTTGTAACTTCCTTAACTTTGAGAAAATAGATTCATTTTTGTTAAAGATGTCCACTTATGATGTTTTTATTATAGGAGAACTATTGCTGTTGTAGGGAGTGCTGGTGGCTCAGTAGTGAAAAGCTGTGATGCAATCCCAAAGGCACGCAGTTCAAGGCCACCAGCTGTTCCATGGGAGAAGGATGGGCAATCTCCCCCCGCCCCCCAAGCAATTAACTGTTTCAGAAAATCCACTGGAGGGTCAACTATAGGTTAGTTCCAATTCTACAGTAGACAACAGCAACACTGTTGTTTTCATGGATTGTTAAGTTGGAATTGACTCAAAGCTAACAAACCCTCCAGTGGGTTTTCAAATTGTGAGCCTTTGGGTTGGCAGCACAACTCCTTACCAATCAGATGCTTAGACTGAGGAGTGCTGCTCTAACAAATACCTACAACGTGCGAGTGATTTCGGAACTGGGTAATGAATAGAAGCTGGAAGAGGTTTTTTTTTGCTTGTGTGGATCATAAGTTGTGGCTGACATTAAGAAGAATGGGAATCCCAGAACACTTAATGTGCTCACACGGAACCTGTAACTGGACTAGGAGGCTGTTGTGTGAACTGAGCAGGGGAACACTGCATGGATTAAAATTAAGAAGGGAGTGTGTCAGGGTTATATTCTCTCTCCATACCTATTCAATCTGTATGCTGAGCAAATTATCCAAGAAGCTGAAGAGAAGTGGAGGGAGACTCATTAATAACCTGTGTTATGCAGATGACACAACCTTGCTTGCCGAAAGTAAGGAGGATTTGAAGCACTTGTTGCAGCAATCAGTGTGGACTGCATCCCAATGTCAGGAAAACAAAGACTCTTACCTTTGGATTGTTAGACAGTGTCGTAATAGATGGAGAGGAAACTGAAACTGTCAGTAGCTTCATCTTACTTGGATCTACAATTAACAACTTACTTGGTACCAGTAGTCAGGAGATAAGGAGACACATTGCACTGGGAAAATCTGAACTTAGGAACTTCTCCTAATTATTGAAGAGTAATGATGTCAGTTTGAGGGCTAAAGTACATCTGCCAGGCCATAGTCTTTCTGATGACTTGCTATGCATCTAAGAGCTGGACAAGGAATAAGAATGACAGAAGAAGAATTGATGTTCTTTGAGCTATGTTGTTGGAGAAGAGCACTGAACATCCTATGGATGGCCAGGAGAACAAACAGATATATCTTGGAGAGATTGCAGCTGGAATGCTCTTTGGAGGCAAGAATGATGAGGCTTCACCTCATATGCTTTGGGCATGTTGCTAGGAGGGGCTGGCTATTCCTTGGAGAGGGACACGATGTTGGTAAGGGTGGAGGGTCAGCGAAAGAGAGGAAGATCTTCAACCAGGTAGATTGATACGGTGACTGCTTCAATGAGCTATTGTATATCAGGAAGTGTGAGGATGGCAAAGGATAGAAAAGGGTCCAGATCTTTTGTTTGTAGGGTCACTATGAGTCGTACTCAACTCAACAGCACCTAAGAACAACAACAACAACAAATGTCTTAGAGAGGTTGAAACCACCTTTCTCCTTGGAAGCAAAGATTTTGAAGCTCCATCTCATATATTTTGAACACATGTCCAGGAGGGACCAATCCTTGGAGAAGGACATCATGCATGGAAAGGTGGAAGGACAGCACAGGAGAGGAAGATCTCAGATGAGACGTATTGACACAGTAACTGGGGTAATGGGGGTAGGTATATAGAAGTCAGTTAGACTGACTCAGGATAGCGCAGTGTTCAGAGTTATCAGTTGTTCAGAGCATCACTATGAGTTGCAGATGACTAGATGGCACATAACAGCATCAATAATAATAAAATAATTTAGAATAATGTATTCCCTAAATACAACAAACTAAATCAGACATACAAATTTCGTGTTACCTGATCTTTCTCGCATATTTTGGCATGTTGCTAAGAGAGACTGTTCCTTGGAGAGTGACATGATGCTTGGAAAGGTGGAGGAGGGTCAGTGAAAGGAAGGAAAACCCTCAAATAGATAGATTGACACAGTGACTGCAGCATTGGGCTCAAGTGTGTCAGGAAGTGTGAGGAGAAGACAGGATTCAGACCTGTTGTTCACAGGCTGCTATGGGTCATACTCGACTCAACAGCACCCAACAACAACAATAACAAAAAGCCTAGATTGCCTTCAAGAAAATTGTGAAGAGATTTGTGAAAAAGCATTTCTGGCGAGGGTTCAGAAGGAAGTGAGGGAGGTAGACAATGCACCAGCAGCAAAATGTGGCTAGAAATGTGGATCTGATAAGGCCTGAGGAGAAAATGATGGGCCTGTACTAGACAATGGAGAAAAGGTGATGCTTTTTATGCAGTGTCAAAGAACTTGTCTGAAATACGTTAAATGTTTGGTGGGAAATAGCACTTGTAAGTGATGAACTGAGATACCTGACTATGAGCTTTCTAAGGAAGATCTTAAATGGTCCTCATCGTTTCTATTTGCCACTTACAGTAACTAAAATTCAAGAGGGAAGAGACAGACTTAGAAATTTAGTGCGCAAAATTAAAAGAAAGTGTAAAGATTTGAATAATTCCATTGAATAAACTAAGGATGTATGTCCTAAAATGGTCACTGAAGATATGGCTACACAATCTTTTGTTAAAGAAAAAATGGGTCTGACAAAAAATTACCCAATACAAAACCTATCAGCTTACAGTGAAGCAGACAAAGAAAGAGAGAGGGGAAAGAACAGTCTGCCTCTTGGAATTTTATAGGCAAAAAAACGGGCCAAAGAAGCTACTAGAAGTTAACCTGGCAACTCAAAAATGATACAGTTCTAATCCACCAGCTACTCTGTGAGAGAAAGATGGGAAGTCTCCTCCTGTGCAATTAACTGGATTGATTCCAATTTGATAGTACACAACAACATATAAAAAAAAATACAGGTTCCTGGAGCAGTTGGAAATCAAAGAACTTTTGGAAGGAGCAGAAGCAGCAGAGCGACCTTGTCTCAAAGGATAGAATGGGGCCACGACCTCTAGTGCCTTTGGGATATTGAAGAGTAGAATATGATCTCCTAGACTTTAAAGAGTTAGCTCTTTAATAATTGTTTTCAAGTGTGGGGCCTACCATTCAGTTTGAACAAAAGGATGGAGCCCCTGCCCAAAGCTGAAGGAGTAGTACAACTAGGCCCAAAGGCTAGAAGAAGGGACCTCAGAGCCAAGCTACAAAGGTGAGGTCAATATGAGGTTCATCAGATAGACTAGGAGAGTGTTGTTATTGTTGTTAAGTACCATCAAGTTCACTCATCCCCACCCTATGAACAGTGGATCTGAACCCTGCCCTATCCTGTGCCAACATCATTATTTCTGACATACTCAAGGCCACTATTACAGTCACTGCATCAATCCATCTAGTTGAGGGTCTTCCCCTCCTTTGCTGACTCTCCACCTACTCAAGATGTGCTTTTCCAAGAACTGGCCCCTTCTAACAACATACCCAGAGTCTGTGAGATGATACTGGTTGCACCTTTTCTAAGACATACTCCTTTATCCTTTTGGCAGAATATTCAGGACACTTTTCCAGTACACAACCCAAAAGCATCGATTCTTCATTTGTCATCCTTAGTCACTGTCCAACCTTTAGATGCACAGTAAATGACTGAAACAGGCGCACCTTAGTCTGTAAGATAACATCTTTGCTCTTCAGCACTTTGGAGAGGTCCCTGACAGCAGGCTTTCCCAATGCAATATGTCTTTTGATTTCTTGGCTTCTGGTTCCAAGAGCATTGACTTGAAATGCTTACTTCAGAAGATCAAAGACTATAGCCTGCAATATGGATTGCATCTCAACATTGATATTATCGTTGATTGCCTTCGACTTGAGCATGACTCATAGAGAACCTATGAACAAAAGGCCTGAAGCTTTTCTACAACTATTGACATTTATCAAAGTTCATAGAGTTTCTGGAGGCATATTGTTTAGTAAGTAGACAAAAATCCTCACCACAGAATTGAGAGATGGAGAAAAAATTGAAGTTGTCAACAATTTCATTTTACTTGTATCCATAATCACCACCCTTGGAGAGAGACATCATACTTATAAAGGTGGACAATCAGTGAAAGAGAGAAGACCACCAATAAGATGACTGTGGCCATGAGCCTGAACGTGTCAGAGATGATGCTGACAGCACAGCAGACAACAGGGTTCACATCTAGTTTTCGTTTATTGAGCTGATGTGAATTGTACTCAATTAGATGGCACCTAACAACAACAACTAATAAGAGTGGAATGTTAAACATGGAATTATATGCATTATAAATCTTAACCTGTACACCAATCAATATACTCCCACTTGAGAAGGGGCTGTTTTTGTTATGTTAACAGAGCAGGCTTAGTGTTTGTGATAGAAAAAGAGATTGAACAAGGGAAGATGGAGTAAGATAGACACCAAAGCACGCAAAGGTCCCCAAGGGTCAGGCGGCAGAAGCAGAGGAAGAAGCCAATCTCTTCCTCCAGAGATGGAAGTGAGAGAAGGTATTCCCAAGTGACATCATAAGCTTGGTGTCACTGACGTGGCAACTCAAGATGTCGTACCCTCTACTCACACTGTGGGCAGGGCTGGTCTTTGAAAACTCTGCTCCCTGGAGCCTGGCCTTGACCCCTCACAGGGTCCAACACCCAGCCACAAACTCTGCATTTCCTGGCCCCATTCCTTGTGACTTCCTGAAGCATTTCCCACTGACGAACACAGATGTCCTCTCCATCCAGTGTTGGAGGTTGTAGTCCATCTGTCTCGTGACTGAGGCGGTAGAGGGGGATGGTGAGTTACCACACTGGGTGACAGAGGTGGGAGTCGGCAGTGGTGACAGGTCGCAATCCTGGGTGACAGTGGCATCTATTGTAGTGGCTCCACAGAAGTCCTGGGCTCTGAGGTCATTTAGATGTTACCCTCTCTGACATGTCATAGGTGCCCTTCCTTAGTGAGGCCTCTAAACAGCACTCTGAATTCAGACTGCCAGCCTCCAAAACTAAGAGAAAATACACTGTTAAAGCCATTCAATCGAGGGGTTTAGGGAAAGCTGGTGGCCTAATAGTTAAGGAGTTGCACTGCCAACCCAAGGCAGACAGTTCAAATCCACCAGCTGCTTTCCAGGGGAATAATGGACCATCTCTTGTCATGTGATTTACACTTCTGAAACCCACTGGAGTTTCAGCTAAGAGTTGGTTCTGACTTAAGAGCAATAGGTTTTGAGTTTTGGGGTATTTCTGTTATAGCAGCACAAGAAAATGGAAACAGTCACCATGATCACTGATTGTCAACGGAATTCTTCCCTCACATGGAAGGTATCATTACTAGATCCCAGACTCTTCCCACTGCTACTGGAGAAGACACCAGTGCTGTATCACAGCACCTTTCCCTCACTAAGGAAAACCTCCTCTAAAGATCACTGAAGCTCTGGTGGCCTAGTGGTAAGAAGCTAAGCTGCAATCCGAAGGCATACAATTCTAATCCACGGGAGAAGGATGGGCAATCTCCTCCTATGTGATTAACTGCCTCTGAAAACCCGTCGGATGGTCGGCTGCAGGTGGATTTTGACTCAGTGGTATACACAGCAACAACAATGATCACTGAGGGAGCAGTGAAAAGCACACAGTGATATGCGCACAGTGCTGTGGAGACCGTCCCATCAGTCCGATTGAACATATTCTGAGAACATTCACTCCACCTTCAGCTGCTGGCTTGAATATGATGTGATAGGATTTCAGCCTCCACTGACATGGAAGGAATCCACGTCTCCAGCTTGCTGGAGCCTCAGCTCCCTGAGGAAAGAATCTATTTTGCCTCAGAGGTTATCTCTACTCCACAACACCCCCAAACCCCTCAACGCTGCAGATGTGCCTCCAGATTCTAGCGTGCTTCCTTGGGGAGTATGGACACTAGCTACTCAAGCTTAATGCCAGGAAGGATTGAAAGCAGTGGGGCCTTTTCTTCTCCAAGGTTTCTAATCATTTTCATATGTCTGTTTGGCTGGAAAAGCTGAGGAAGGAGCCAACTGAATCCAAAAGACTTGTACACTCATGTTTGACATTAGGTCCCTGGAGTCGGCCAGGTGTCCGGAGAGCGCTCCTGACACTGCCGAAACGCTGATTGGCCTCTGTGGCACAGCCAGGGTTTTCATTGTAAAAGGGCCTCGTGGTGGTGGGCCTCTGCCAAGACGGCCCTGGCCCTGACAGTCACTACCTGCTGGCCCCTGGATCCCCTGAGAGGTGCCAAGAGAATTGAAATTCTATTTAGTTTGTTTGTCTTTCTGGACGCTGAGTGGTCTGGGGCAGGCAAGTTCCAGGAAAGCACTTGGTGCTCTGCAAACATGGCTCGCTTTCCTGACCACGTCCCAGCTCTAGGCTCTCAGGCCCCTTGGCATTATCACAGGACAGAGCAGTACCCAGGGCAGGCATCCACTGTGCAGCCGTTTGGCCACCTCCACTTCCCCTCCCTCCACAGTGAGGCAAGGAAGACGACTCTTCTTGCTGAACCCAGGAGCTTTATTGTGTTCACGTGGTCCCTGGCTTGGGAGGGGCTCCCAGGTAATTGAAGAAAGGCCAGCAGAGATGCAGATTGAGGACATGGCCTCAGAGGAAATGGGCTGAGCTGTTGGCATGAGGCATAGCCAGCTCGAGGCTCAGGTGAGAAGCTCAATCTCAGGCAGGACTGCCTTCAGTGTGTGTCACCGCCCTCAACACCTCTCCAGGAAGCCCATGGGTGGGTGGACTGCACCAGCTGTGCAGACCAGCAGGGCTGAGCTGTTGGATCAACATCTTCCAGAAAGAGTGAGGAAAACAGGGCCTTACCTCCCCACCTCTCCCCATCATGGGCTCCAAACAGGCCCAAGAAAGTCTTATGCGAAGCCTCCAAGAGCCGGCTAAGGACACATGAATGTGGGGGGCCCAACAAGAGAACGTAACCCATGGTGCTGCTGGACCAGAGACTTGATGGAGGGGGTGGGAGGCAGCTGCAGGCAGTGCCCTTCTCCGGGCCTGTGCCGGTGGACACTGCTGAAGCCAGTGTTGAGAGGCAGGACTGGATTTGTGTGACAGGGACCACATGGAATGAAATCCCAAGGTTTTTGCCAGATGACCCAACTCCCAGCTTGCCCTTCTGTTGGCTTCCTGGAGGGCAGCCTGGCCGAGGTTCTCACCTGGCTGCCTCATGGTTGTCACAGACCAGATGAAGCCACACTCTGGGAGGAGTGTTGTTAGGGAACGTTGGGGTAGAAGGGAGGGCCTCTGGCCAGGACAGATCACCTAGCTCTGGATAAGTGCAAGCCTCCCAATGGCCTTTAATACTGGATAGAGAAAACTCTCCTGTGTTAGGCCAGAGTGGTTTGAGAAAGCTCGCCACCTGGGAAGATGACTGCCACATCTGTTGAGCTGGGGGTGGTCCACACGAGGCTGAGGTTCTCCCATCCAATCCACATGTCCCACGTCTGCAAGCCCACCCTATCTTGTCCTCCTGTTTTTTATTTGCTCGTATATAAGTGTGCTGCAGCCCCCAGTAAAGTTGAGCTGGATCGACTCTTTGAACAGCTCCCAGAGTCGTGTGTCTCTGTCGTGCTTACCCCCATCAGGGTGTCGCTGTTCATTGCCAGTGAACGGACAGCAACAGAGTGTCCTTTCTGCATGCTGTGACTGAAGATCTTCCCCACATGTTCAGAAGTTTCACAGTTTGTGGGGAAGCCTTGACCATTTGCCATTACTTAGAGAATTCAAAGTGCAGGAAGAAGGGTGCACCACTTTTATGCAAATTACCATGTGAGGTTTGGTTGTCAGAGAGACAAACATCCACCTTCCTGTTTTTGTCTTCAAAGAACAAAAGGTAGACATACTTTAGATAGCCTTTTTTTCAACAAAATTTTAAAGCAAAAAGAAGTCACTAGTCATGCTCAACCTGCCAAACAGGCTGGTCTAGGGAAGAGCTAGCCACCCTTCTCCCCAGCCCCAGATCACACAGTCCCCTTGTTCTTTCACCATGGCCTGCATGTCATCACGGTGGTTGCCCTGAGCAGATACAGGGTCTCAATCAGCCCTTGAGGACAGACTTGGGGAGGAGGCCCACCTTAGACATGGGCTACTTGAAAAAGGGGTTCCAGGTCCATGAGAAGGTGAGTGGTTTATAGACATACTCTTATGTGGAGAAGCCTTTATACCTGGCCCAGTGTGATGCAAGACAGACAGCTCTGGGGCCCCTTGCTCTAAACAGAGGGCTGTGCATGAGTGAGGATATCTCCAGGACTGTGGTCTAAGACTGAGTGCACAACCGGGCCAAACATATTTGCTTCCCTGTCTGTGCTCTCAGGCCGTGGTGATCTGAGGGAATGTTACAAATAAGGAAGAAGACACAATCAACATCAAAGCACAGAGCTGGCACCACACCGCACAGTAAGGACATCCAAGGGCCCTGACAAGGCTGGGTGAAAGGACAGTTCTTGGGCTGGATCCAGAGGGGGCAGGATTTGGGTCTCTTGTACATTAGGTGGTGTTCCTGGGGACAGTCTGGGGTCTCTGGTAGGTGAGGCAGTGTGCCTGGGGATAGTGTGGGGTCTCTTGGAGGTTAGGTGGTGTGCCTGGGGGCAGTGTGGGGGTCTCCTGTAGGTAAGGTGGTGTGCCTGGGTTGAGGCGGTATGCCTGGAACAGTGTGGAGTCTACAATAGCTGCAGGTTTAGCTGGTGGCATTGCATCCTCTTAGCTGCTCAGCTTATGTTTCAAGACTCTTTGCTCAAGTCCCCAAGTATGGTGGGTAGCACCTGTGAGACCTCACCTACTATTTCATCCCTCCAACCCCATGACACTGGTGATCTTGCCTACCTGTTACCGCCTACCCATCACCACAATAACATTTCACAGCAACCATCAGCAGAGCTTACTTGGACCACTGAGGATGTTTCCGGTTGGACCTATCCCTCTGGGTGCCTGCCCTTCTGCTCCTTCCACCTGCTTCAAGCATCATTGAACTTTTCTCCTGCCTAGTGGACACCCCTGAGGTCCAAGTCATACCAGATGACAACCAGGCAAGACTGATGACACAAAGGAAACAGCTCAGAGTCTACAATGTTCCTTCAGTACCACCACCATCTGAAACAGGCAAGAGTGTGAATTTGGCTGGAAAGCAGAAGGAAGGGACAGGTAGGACACAGGACACTCCTTGGTGTGCCATCTTTGAGGGAAGAAAGGGTTCTCTACTCCCATTTGCTCATGTAACCAGTGCTGCCCTTGTGGGAAGGTGAGCTCTCTGCTCTTGGGACAAGATCACGATGCAAGGAGGTAGAGTTCTTTGTCCTCACTTACTAACAGGATGAGTCCTGTCCTGTGTGGAGACAGAGTTTTCTGCTACCACCTGCTCTACAGCGAATTTTGTCCTTTACCAGACACATGGTAACGCCTGTCCTGAGAATGCAGTCATTAAGCTCTGCAGTCTTTGAACTCCGGTGGAGGGGGAGATGTTTAGTGGTGTTCCACAGGAAACACCTAATTATCTGCTACATTGAGGATCTATTTTCAAATAAGACTCTGGATAGTCAGGGACTCCAATGAAGGAGACAAAGTGCCTGTCACTTATATCCCAGGATGGGGGAGGGGGAGGATTCAAATATATAATAGTCAGTAGAGAGCACAGGTTCTGGGATTTACCATGCAAACCAAGACAGAAGCTCACCAAGCAAAGGTACCTCCACCGCTGCAGTCACATTCACTGCTCAAGCACTCTTCACTGCACAGAAAAGGCTCTGCTGTATAGAGCAACTACCACCACTGCACAGAGACAGCTCCACTGCACAGAGACAGCTTCACTGCACAGAGACAGCTTCACTGTACAGAGACAGCTTCACTGCACAGAGACCGCTCCACTTCACAGATACAGCTTCACTGTACAGAGACAGCTTCACTG
>NW_006399957.1:515027-524934 GCF_000299155.1 Elephantulus edwardii | reverse complement strand
CTTCACTGTACAGAGACAGCTCCCCTATACAGAGACAGCTTCACTGCACAGAGACCCCTCTACTGCATGGAGACCCCTCCACTGCATGGAGCAATCAGCCTGGATTTTTTAGGTTTTTAAATTTTTTCCTGAACATTATTGAAGCATGTTCCCACCCTGATCAGTGTGAATACATCAATCAAAGTAGTGTTCCAAGACTTGCACGTCCACAGGGACTGACTGCCTCAAATCTGCTCTGCTCCCTGGGTTAAGACTCGAGTCTGGACTCATTAAACTTATTTCACAACCAGCTGATGGGTTGTGGCCTGCTTTCTACACTCTGCCACGTCCCCACGCCCTGGCTTTGCAGGAGCCCACGCAGCACTCCTCTTTTTCTGGGTTTTGTTTTCTGCACCTGCCTGGGGTCCCTGTGCTCTCCTCCAGATGTTCTTTGCTTTGTATCTGGTTTATTGTGGTAAAAGACATATAACAAACATTGGCCATTCCAATTGGTATTGAGTGTACAATTCAGTGGCATTAATTACATCCTCCACATTGTGCAATCACCACCACCATATGTTGCCAGATGTCTGTCATCACCCCAGAGAGCAGCTCAGTGCACCTTCCACAATAACTCCTCAGCCTATACTCACCTACCCTCATAATCACTAATGAATCTTTGTTTCTGTTCATTTACTTGTTGTGCAGATTAAACAAAAGGATGGTCACAAAGGCTTGGGTTTGGTCTCCTTACAGAGTGAAGTACCTTAGGGTCAAAGTGTGATCAGAGTGTGTGCGCATTAGAGAAGGGAGAGGCAGGTCTCTCATCACTAGCTGGCCTTGCTTCTTCACTGTCCTATGTCTGTCTGAGCACCACACTCTTTCTCAAGAGTGATGATACCAACCAAGTGAATATGCAATTTCCTGATATAGATCTAGGCCAAGAAACAGAAATCCTCAAGTAGTTCATTCCCCTACAGAGCTACGGCAGCCCCCAAACTAGATAAGGTTTTGAGTTAGGAAAAGGGAGACAGAGGTGAGGGATTGGACTCTTTTCCCATTTTATGTGCCATCTTGTTTTCTTATCTTGTCCATTTGTGTACAGAGAGGAAGCACAGAAGACAGATGTAAGGTCCTTGGTGAATCACACATCATATTGTGGAATGTAGAGCAGGAATAAGAGACTGTCTTCAGTGCTAGACCAAAGGAAATACTTCTTCAATAAGATACAGAAAACTCATGCAACAAAAGAATATACTTCTAAGTCTGACTTCATTTAAACTAAGGCTTTTTGTTTGTCAAAAGAAAATTTTGTTTATCACAAAAAGGAACAGGCAGGTCACAGACTCAAAGAAAATATTTTCAGTTCATGCATGTGCCGCTGTTGTTAGGCATCGTTGAGTTAACCACGACCCGTATCAACCCTACGAGCAGAAGATCAGTACCTTGGCCTAGCCAGTGCCATCCTTGTCGTCTCTGACACACTCGAGCCTATTGTTAGGGTCATTGTGTTAATCCATCTCATCAAGGGTCTTTTTACCTTTGACTGACACTCCACCTTTCCACACACTTCCCAAGGACTGACCCTTCATAGCAACATGCCTAAATTTTGTGAGATGAAGTCTCACCATTTTGCCTCTAAGGGGATTGTATTTTCTCCAAGATATGTTTGTTCTTTTGATAGTCCATGAGCTTTTCAGTACTCTTCTCCAACATCACACTCAAAGACATTGACTCTTCTGTCATCCTTATTTACTGTCCAACTTTCAGATGTATAGCAAATAATTGAAAATATCAGATTGAATCAAGTATGCTTTACTCTTTAGTCTTTAAATTGACACCATTGCTCCGTAGAACTTTGGAGAGATCCTTGACAGCAGATTTTCCCAATGTGATACATCTTTTGGTTTCTTGCCTGCTGCTACAAAGAGTATTGATTGTGTATAAAAGTAAGATGACATTTTTTACAATTTCACTCTTTTCACCATATATCATGGTTTTGCCTGTTGGCCCAATGGTGAAGAGTCTTGTTTTCTTGATGTTGAAATATAATCCACATTGAAGGCTGTCATGCTTGATCTTCTCTAGCAAGCATTTCAGTTCTTCTTCCTTTTCAGCCTATGTAAAGACTTCCTACAAATCAATAAGAAAATTAATAATTCAATTTGAATAATAGGAAAAAGTCTTAAAAAGACACTTCAAAAGATTTGCAAATGACCAGTAAGTCTCTAAAAATGTGCTCAACGTAATGATTCATTGTTGTTTTTGTTGTTGTTATGTGCCTTCAAATTGCTTGTATACAGTAGCCCTGAAACTGCTCTATTCTGTGTCAGCCTTATTGTCTCCGACACACCTATCCCCATTACCCCAGTCACTGAATCGATCCATCTCATTGATGGTCTTCCTATCTTGTGCTGTCCCTTCACCCTTTCAAGCATAATGTCCCTCTCCAAGGACTGGTCCCTTTTTGCAACATGCCCAAAGAATGTCAGACGAAGCTTCAGAATACTTACTACCAAAGAGTAGCCTGGTTTTCATTTACATTAGGAAATAGAAATGAAAACCACAGTGAAATATCACTAACCTGTCCATCTCATCCCCTAACTGGTGGCTGAAATGAAAAGAACTTACTGACAATTCCAAATGTGGGCAACTGGAAATCTAATATTTCACTGCTGGTATAACTGGTACCAGATACAGTAATTTCAAAAAGTGGTAGTACTTTCTAAAACTGAATAAAAGCAAAGCAACTCCACTCATGAGTGTCTACCCAACAGAAATGAGTTCTGATGTCTTATACACACAATCCTGCATATGAAAGCTTACAAAGATGTAAAACCACACAAGAAACAATCCTGATGTTACCTCACAGCAGAACACACAGAGAATTTGTGGTATGTCTACATCCAAAACACACATGGCAATAGACAAACATACGTTGATTTACACAACAATATAGGAGACTGTCACAGAGGAAATGCTGAGCAAGAGGAGCCGGGTAGGACAGACACACAATGTGTGGTTTCAGTTTCATTCTTGTCAAAAGTAAGGTAGAAAATCCTTGGTGATGGAAGTGGAAATGGTGGCTTGGAGGAGCACATGGAGAACCCCAGGGGACTGGCTGAGAACATTCTCTTTCTTATCCTTGGTGGTGGTTTCATGCATATCTGATAATTTATTATTATTATTGTTACTGTATTGTTGTTAAATGCCATTGAGTTTACTATGACTCATATATGACCATATGGCCAACCCTGCCCTATTCTGAGCCAGTCTCACTGCCTTCCATACACCTACCCCCATTATCTAAATTACTGTGTCAGTCCGTCTCATCCTGGGCCTTCCTGCCCTGAGCTGTCTCTCCATCCTTCCAAGCATGATGTCCTTCTCCAAGGACTGGTCCCTCCTGGCAACATGCCCAAAGTATGTCAGATGGAGCTTCAAAACCCTCGCCTCCAAGGATTGGCTTTCCCCTCTCCAGGACCTGTTTGTTCTCTTGGCAGTCCATGGTATGTTCAATACTCTTTCTCCAGCACCACAAGTCAAAAGCATCGATTTTTCTTCTGGCATCCTTATTAGTCATTGTACAGCTTTCTGATGCATAGCAAGTAATTGCCAAAAACCTGGCCTAGGTCAGGTGAACCTTAGTCTCTAGACTGACATTGTTACTCTTTAGCACTCTGGAGAGTTCCCTAACAGCAGATTTTTCCAATGCAATTAGTCTTTTTTTTTTTTCAATTAGTCTTTTGATTTCCTGACTGTTGGTGCCAAGGGTGTTGAGAGATAAGCACAAGATTTAGAATTTAGAACTACTTCTTATGCTAGGAGGAAAATTCGTCTTATTCATCACCTTAGTTATGCAAATGACACAACCTTCCATGCTGCAGGAGATCAAAGAAAACAGCCTTCAATATTGATTGCGTCTCAACATTAAGAAAGCAAAAATTCTCCCCACTGGACCAATAGGCAACATCATGATAAATGCAGAAAACATTGAAACTCAATGACTTCATCTTACTTGGATCCACAATCAACACCCTTGGTACCAGCAGTCAGAAGATCAGGAGAAGTATTGTGTACTAGGAAAGTCTGAGAAGATCTCTCCAAATTATTGAGGAGCCATCACATCAGTTTGAGGACCAAGGTCTGCCTGATTCAGTTAATAATCTTTTCAATCATTTGCCATGCAACTGAAAGCTGGACGATGAATAAGGATGACAGAAGAAGAATTGATGACTTTAAGCTGTGGTGTTGGAGAAGGGTACTGGCTATTCCATAGACTGCCAAAAGAACAAACAGCTGTGTCTTGCAGAAGGTGTAGAAAAGTGACCCTTGGAGGCAAAGCTTTGTCTCATACTTTGGGCATGTTGCTAGGAGAGAGAATCTCTTGGAGAGGTAGCTTGGAAAGATAGTGTCCGTGACAAGAAGGAAGACCTTCAACCAGAGTGACATAGCGACTGCTGCAATGGGGCTCTAGTGTGTCAGAGATTGTGAAAAGGCACAAGACAGAACAGGATTCAGATCTCTTATTCATAGGGTCACTATGGGTTGTACTCAACTTGACAATACCTAACAAGAACACAATGGTCTTATGGTAGTAGTTTTCTCAGGATGAGATTGAGAAGAGAACTAAAGTTGGAAAATCAAGCATTATCCATCTCAGAGGGAAACAAGGAATACTTCCTTCAAAATTAGTAAACTAATATTCGAACCAAACATATCCCTGATCCAAACCAACATCAGAATTAATCAACCCAAGCAGAGTTTTACAAAACAAGCAGACAGACCTCCAGGATTATCATTCTATGTGAGAAACCACATGATACTTGATGACTGGGGTCCATCTATCGTGCCACTTGGTGCTTCATGTATGCTAGAGACACAAGTTGTGCCAATTCCATGTTCCTTGCTGTTTCTGGGGAATTTGTGACAAACTTCCTGTTGAGTCTTTAGATATGTTTGAAGCTAACAGGCATCTCAAGTTGGGTGAGAAACTTTAATGTAGTTCTCTATGCTTGTTCCAGGAAGGAATCACCTCATCAGCACCTCCTTCTGGCCTTTAGGGAACTAGGAGGCTGTTCTGAAGTCCTGTGAGGGGCTACGTGAGTGTGATTGACATTAGAAAGCACATTTGAGGTGGTCTTGTATTCTGGAGCCGTAGAACCAAAAGCCAAGCCCTTCACTGCAGGGTTGAGGCTGATAGCAATCCTGTAGGACTGAACAGAATTGCCCACAGTGTTTCTAAGGTCGGAAATCATTATGTGAATATATCACCCTATCTTTCTCCCACAGAACTAATTAAGGGTTCAAACTGCCAACCTTTCTCTTACTAGCCAAATGTTTTAATCACTATGATATCGAGTTCCATTGGGAGCCCTGTTGTTGGTAGGTGCCGTCAAGCTGAGCACAGCTCATACCCACCTGAACTCTGCCCTATCCTGAGCCATCTTCATCATCTCTAGTGCATGAGATGTAATTGCAGAAGTCACCATGTCAATCCATCTCATTGGTGGTCTTCCTATCCTTCATTGAACTTCTATCTCTCCAAGCATGATATCCCTTTCCAAGGAATAACTTCATCTCGCTACGTATCCAAAGTGTGCGAGATGAAGCTTTGCCATCTCTGCCTACAAGGAGCACTCTGACTGCACTTTTTCCAAGATACATCTGTTCTTTTGGCAGTCCATGGAATATTCAGTACTCTTCTTCAGCACCACAATTCAAAGGCATCAATTTTTCTTCTGTCATTCTTATTCATTTTTCAGCTTTCAGATGCAAAGCAAGTGATCGAGAAACCCATGGCCTGAATCAGACACACCTTAGTCTTCAAACTGAAGTATTTGCTCATCAGTATTTTGGAGAGGTCCCTGACAGCAGACTTTCCCAACTCATTATGTCTCCAGACCTCTTGACTGCTGGTACCAAGGATGGTGATTGTTGATCCAACAAGATAGTAAATGAGCCAGAGAAAGGAGATTGGAATCACAGGTGCCACTCCACCTGCCACTGCAATAACATGAGTTCAAAGTAGAACAGAACAGATTTTTGTCTCCACAAAGCCCAAGGGACAATCCAGGAACCTGGCTATTTGCTGTTTCTGCAAGTGTCTGAAAAATGTTTGCATGGTAGAGACTGAGTTGTTATTAAAACTAAGTAAATTGGACTCAGCCATATAAAAAAAGTCAGCCTCACTGAAGACAGACTCATCAAGACCTTTAAAATAGTTTTGTAACAAGTGGTATGAACAAACTGGGTCCAAGGCCTTGACCACAAAAGCTCTTCAAATGAGCTTCTCAAAGATGCTTCAGTCAGCCGGGGGTGTGCGTCATCAAGCTTCACAGCAGTCTGTGGGAGCCACAGCTCATTCAAATGTTTTACATTTTTACTTGATATGTTTATGGTGTTGCAGTGAAAGCCATCGAGGTCACATAATTAAAACTAATGGGCAGAATGTTCATCCCCTCCTCTACGGCTGGGCAAGGATGGAGGGTGTCTTTATCTTCTACTTGACAAAGATCAGCTTTTCCAGAGGCCTTCACAGACATGGTGCTGATGTCCTCATCGCCAGAGCAAACCAGCTCAGACGATGGAACCTCATCTAGGGCAAGGATGCAGGGCTTCCACAAACCCCAGAGCATGCCTTCCTGTCATCTCATCCAGGCACAGGGTCCACAGGGCTTCCATGTGTCCCAGAGTGTGTCCATCTTCCATGAACCCTATCCAGGAGAAGGCACAAGGGTCTCCACAAGGCCTAGAGCATGTCATCTTCTGGGGTCACTGGAGTCTAGCAGACTGATGCCAGCAAGCTGATGGTATGTGTTCTTGGCCACCAGGCAGAGCCTTGGCAGAGAGATTGAATTAGTCATCCCACAATTAGTCATCTGGCAGTGCAGTCTGATACTTGAGAAATGTGATCTTTATTTCAGAAATATCATTTGGCCATTGTCCCAATCCTTGACTGTTCTGGTTTTTCCAAAATTGCAATTAGGAATAGTTTGAAAAAAATGAACATGCAATTTTGAGCACTTTCTGCTGCTCGTGGTGGAGCAGTCCCGCTTGCTCCTTGGCTGTTTTACATGGCCTCTGGCCTTCGTCTACAGTTCTCTTGTTCATCATTCTTTCCTGCCTGGTCCAGTTCTGTCTAGATATCCCAGGCCCTGCTCACTGGTAGGAACAGCTCACATCAAGACTTTACTGGTCAATCAGGATGACCTACATTGGCTGTGATGGCCAATCAGAAAGGACCACACTGAGGCTCTGCCGGCCAGTCAGAGCCAATGACTCACACTTGAGGAACTCTTGATTTGATGGGACAGTCAAGACACCCCATACCCAAGAGCCTCTGCCGACCAATCAGGATGACTCACAGCAAGAAGTTGGCAACACCTCGTTTGCTGTAGACCTGGGCTGGGTCCTGGCCAGCAGGTCTGGGAGAGCGAGGACAACTGTATGACCTCTGTTGACTCTGTCATCGCTGTGACTCTTGACTAGACTAAAAGACGAATCCTAGGCCATCTACTCTCCTCACTCCACAGGCTGTCAGGGGCTTGACCACTGGCATCATATCTCTTGCTCTTGTTCCTCCCCACTTAGTCAGTTCTGACTCACCGGTGACCCCGGGTGTGTGCTCCAGGCATGCCCAGCCGGTGGCTTTTCAGAAGCAGATCACCAGTCCTTTCTCCCAAGATACCTGTGGTTAAATTTGAACAAACAAGTTTTGGGCTAATAGTCAAGTGCTCAATTTTATGTAACTTGAAGAGGATTATCACCTCTGATCAGGAGGAAACTCATAAAAAATCTGTGTTATGCAGATAACACCATCTTGTTCACCAAATCTGAGGACTTGATGCATTTGCTGCAGAAGGTCAAGGACTGCAGTTTTCAATATGGATTGCATCTCAACACCAACAGAACAAAGATCTTCACCACCAGGCCGATAGACAGCATCATTATAGATGGAGTAAATATTGACGTTGTCTATTATTTCCTTTTGCTTGGATCCATAAGTAACACCCTTGGCACCAGCAGTCAGAAAATCAAAAGACAAGTTGCATCTGGGGAAATCTACTGCCAAGGATCTCTCCAGGGTGCTTTAGAGCAACAGTGTCAGAGTAGAAACTAAGATGCACTTGATCTATACTATGATCTTCTCAGTTGCTTGCATCTGAGAGCTGGACAATGAGTAAGGATGAGAGAAGAATCTATGCCTTTGGGTTGTGATGCTGGAGAAGAGTATTGAACATTCCACAGATGGTCAAGAGAACAAACAGGTCTGCCCTGAGGAAAGTGACACTTGGTTGCTCTTTGGAAGCAAGGATTTTTTAATTTCATCTCACATACTTTGGGACTGCAGCACAGCTTCGTGCCACTAGGCCACTCCAGAGCTCCAACATCTGACATACTTTGGGCATGTTGACAGAAGGGATCAGTCCTTGGAGGAGGACAGTATGTTTGGAAAGGTGGAATGTGAGCACAGGAGAGGGAGAGACCCTGGATGAGATGGGTTGACACAGTGACTGTGGCAATGGGGTTAGGTGTGTCAGAGATGGTGAGATCAGCTCAGGATAGGGCAAGATTCAGGGCCACAGTTCCTAGGGCCACTACAGACAGGGTTAACTCAACAGCTCATAACAGCAATATCACCTCTGACCAGAGGAAAAAGGACATGGCCACCAAGACAGCAAGTTGTCCCCAAGTGTGCAGCAAGTGGTCATTGTACATCTGTGAAAAAGGACTTTGAGAGTCCAAGAAGACACGTTGGTCTGTACAATATGTACCCAATTCAAATCCCTGTTGCCTGCAGGCCAGATGGATAGGAAATTGGTTGTCAGGTGACTGTTAGCTTACTCAGGAGCCCTGCTCCCCAATTGGTTAAGTATTGGGGTGCTAAAGCAAAGATCAATTGCTGGAACTTGCCATTTGGTTGCAGAGAAAGATGTGGCAGTGTGGTTCCATGAGGAGGACATTCTTCCCACCCCCGGAGGTAGTATTTTCTCATTTTATTTGAGTCAAAGTTTACAAATTATATTGCGTTTTCATCCCATCAGATGTTTTGTTTTAGAATATTTACAAATTACAATCTCATAGAAACCCTTTCCCTTCACCCAACTTGAGTATTACTTTTTCCTCCACTCTCCCTCCCTAATTCCTGTTAACCCTCCCAAGAATGATTTAGTGTAAACCTTTCCTTTTTATATTCATGGTTTCATCGCATAATTGGCCTTTTGTGACTGTTTTACATAACTTGGCATAGTTAATTCTAGATTTATCCATGTTGTACAGCATTTCACAAATTTATAATCATTTTTTAATTTATCAACTTTCTAAGGAAGTATCAAACTGTCCTTCACAGTGGTTGTTCCATTTTGCATTCCCACCAGCAGTGCATGAGAGTTCGAATCTCTTCACACCCTTGTCACCATTTGTTGTTTAAAGTCTTACTACTACTCTTTTTGCTGGGGTGAGATGGTATCTTGTTTTGATTTGCTTCTAACAGCTAATGGTCTTGAGCATTTCTTCATGTATTTATTGGTCAAGTGAGTAGTTTCCTTTGGTGAAGTGTCTTTTCAGGCCTCTGGAATCATGGAGTTAAGTGAAGAGGACATTCGTATAAACTCAATGGGGCAATTCTATCTATTATACATAGTCACTTCTTTTTTTTTTTATTCATAGTCACTTCTAATCAAGATTAACTCAATAGCAACAGGTTTAATAGATTCATTGAACTGTGTGTGATAATAATAATAATAAACATTAAGAAACTAGCCCTTACCTGTGTTTTTGTCTAGATTCGGTCCAATGAACTATTTTCCATAAGGGCCCTATGAATAACAGATTTTATCTTACCTAGTTGAGGTTCAATGTCAAGAAGACAAAGATTCTCACCACTAGACCAATTGGCAGCATCAGGATGGATAGTGAAGAGATT
>NW_006399957.1:477677-513848 GCF_000299155.1 Elephantulus edwardii | reverse complement strand
ACAGCTTCAATCCTTACTCCATCTATCATGATGTTGCCTATTGGTCAAGTGATGAAGATTTTTCTTATATTGATGCAGATATATAATCCATATTGAAGACTGTAGTCTTTGATCTTCTGTAGCAAGTGCTTCCAGTCCTCTTCATTTTCTGCAAGCAAGGTTGTGCTATTGGCATAATACAGGTTGTTGAGGAGTCTTTTTCTAATCTTGATGCTACATTCTTCTTCAGAGAGTTCAGCTGTACTAACGAAAAGAAGTGGTCAGCGCTGAACTGTTTCAGTAAATAGTATATTTACTGCCAAGAACCAAGGCACTGAAGAAAGACGTTCAAACTAAAGTGTACTGAAGCATTCATTGATTACAAATAAGACCTGAGGAATCGATGCAATCCCAGGTGACAAGTTTGAACAAACATATGCAACCCTGGACTTACCCAACAGTCTAAACCAAGAAATTTGGAAGACAGCTCCCTGACCAAGTGACTGGAAGGGATCCATATTTTTTCTCATTCCCAAAAGAGGTCCAATAGGCGTAAATAAACAACATCATTATCATTAGCATCATATGCAAGCAAAATCTTACTGAAGTTATTAAAAGATGATTGGAACTGTCCTACCAGAAATTTAATTTGGATTCAGAAGAAACTGTGGCACAAAGGATACCTTTGATGATTTCAGATGGTTCTTGACTGAAAGCAGAGAATCAAAAGATGTTTACTTGTGTTTTATTGATTATGCAAAGGTATTTGATTTTGTGGATTGTAACAAATTACAGCCAACAATGAATAGATTGGGAATCCCAGAACACAAAATTGTGTAGTCTTAGTCCAAGAAGCATTTGTCCAAACAGAAAAGGGAACACTGCATTGTTTAAAATCATGACAAGTGTCCATCAAGATTATATCTTTTTTCCATATCTATTCATCTGAGACATTTTCTCCTTAAATAAATAATTTGAAAAATTATACCATATGAAGAAGAATATGACATCAGGATTTGAAGAAGACTCATCAACAAATTGTGTTATGGCATTGATACAACCTTTCTTACAGAAAGTGAAGACTTGAAGCACTTCCTGTACATGATCAAAGACTATAGTCTTCAATATGGATGATATCTCTACATCAATATAAGAAAAATCCCAGCACTGCAACAACAGGCAACAACATGATAGAGAAGAGATTGATGCTGTCAACAATTTTGTTTTGCTTAGATCTAGAATCAACATCTATATTAATAATAGTCAAGAAATCAAAAGACCTTAAAGAAACCAGAACTTCCACTCAAGCAGATACATGCACATCCACATTTATTGCTGCTTTGTTCACAATAGCAAAGAGTTGGAAACAACCCAAGTGTCCATCAACAAATGAATGGATGGAAAAGCTGTGGTATATTCACATAATGGAATATTATGAAGCACTGAAAAACAAAGAATTCATGAAATATTATACATAATGGGTGACCCTGGAGGACATTATGCTGAGTGAAATATCTGTCACAAAAAAAGACAAATAGTGTATAATTCCAGTGTTATAAAACAGGACTGAGATGGGGGGAACTAAGAGGGGATAAATAATGTATACAACATTGAAACAGACAAGAGAGAGAACCATTTAAAAGGAATATATGATTAGGTATTATTGGCATGACAAGAGTCCAGAATAAGAGCTGCATAGCAAAGTGGTCCGGAGGGGGACTGTATAACAATGAAAGAATTTTTTTTCCAAAGAAAAAAGTTAACTGGGGGGGAGGGAGGACAAGGAGGAAAATGTACAACAATGAATGAATGGAAATCCAAGTTCTTTATAAACTTACAATAAAATCTCAATCAAAAAAGAAATTTATCAGATTAAATGAGCAAAACAAAAATATTTTCAAATATAGAATATCTGTGTAAGGATCAAATGTAAATTATTTAATAGTAAATTGACATGAAATACTATATAGAGATATTCCTTGAACTCAATGTTTAAGATATTATAAGCGAACTGGGGAGAGCAGGGAGGAAAGTGTGCAATAATGAATGAATGAATGAATGAATGAAGATCCAGTCTCTTAAACTTTCATTAAAATTTTAAAAAAAAATTTCTGAGAAAAAAAAAGACATTAAAAAAATGTTGTATTGGCAAAATCTACTATCAAGGACATCTCCAAAATGCTAAGGAGCAATGATGTCAATTCAAAGACTAAGGTGGGCCTGATCCAAACCATTTTCAATTGCTTCCTATGCATCTGAAAGTTGAATAATATATAAGAGTGACAGAAGATGAATTGATGCCTTTGAACTGTGGTGTTGGTGAAGAGAATGGAATCTCACGGACTGCCAAGAGAACAAACAATGTTGTGTTGGAGGAGATGCAAACGGGGTGCTCCTGAGAAGCAGATTGTGAGACTTTGTCAAGAAGAGTCAGTCCTTGGAGAAAGACATCCTGCTTGGAAAGGTAGAGAATCAGGATGAGAAAGAACCCTGGCTAGAATAACGGGCTTGAGCATATCTCAGATCATGAGGACAGTGGTAAATAGAGTGGAGTTCAGATCTTCTGCATAATGGGTCACTATCAGAAGCAGTAGGCTGGATGGCAACTAACAACAACAATGTCCATTTCTTAGTATGCCTATAACTTTCACACAAATCAGTTTTTGAAAAAGAAAAAAGAACGGACATTTCCTAATTAAAAAAAATGTATTGCTTTGATAAACATAAGAATTGATAAAAACAATTTAGTGATAGAATAAATCTTGGTAAAATGAGGAAGACTTGAATCTCCATGTGATTAAGAAAGGCAGTAGCAACTGGGGGCACCTCTGACCAGGGGCAGGATGAGCCTGCGGCACTCAGAGGCCTGTCTGTGGGGTTGACCAGAAGGGGTGACTGGTGCTCCCAGGTAGGTGGACAGTCCCTTGGCTCCCCTGTATGACTGCAGCCCCTAGTTTCAACTCCGTAGCTATAAAGCTTGTGTTCTTGAAGGGCCTGTGTTGATATGCTAGTTTTCTGCTCAGTGGGTGCAAAGGAGCCCAGCTCTGTCAGATTTCCAAGTATGGGCCATAGTGACAGGGTTAAGTTTCTATCCACGTGGCTCAGGTTTTTAAAGGAAGCCTGGCAAGCAGTTAAACTGAATTGCAAGTCTAGATGCTTTCACTTAAAATATATATGAAAGTGAATGTGGTCGTGCCTTTAACTTGGAGGAGCAATGCCTTTGGCATTGGGGTTCTGCTTTTTCAGCAGGGAGGCCTTCGTCCCACAGACTGCTCACACCTGATACCAAATAAAGCCCTCAGTGTCTTTTGAGGTAGGCAAGTGCTTTAAAATGAGTTGCTGGTCACTTAGGCTCATGTTTCTAGGTTGGAAGCAAACACCTAGTCAGGTTAGGGGAGTGTCGCATGTTCTGCACACCTCTGGTTAGCAGAACTCCCATGTGTTCCAAGTTTAGTGTGGCCAGAAGTCCCTGGTCTGAATACCTCCAGCTCCTGAGGCACCAGACATGGACAGAGATCCACTGCCCCCCTCCTGGAGGGACCCTCCACTTCCAGTCATGCTGAGAGGCCCTCCGATTCCAGTCATGCTGAGAGGCCCTAGACGAGCCAGAGCCCTGGATCTGTAGAGCTGAGGAGGGGATGTGAGCTCCAGAACCGCCCACACAGGGCCTAAGAGACCATAATCACCCTCTAGATTCTGGCCAAGCTAGTTGGGGTCCAGTAAAACTTCACCTCTCGGGCCTATGGGTACAAGATGGCTGCAGGGATAGGGCCTGTGCTGGAAGGACAGTTGGTAGATGGCAGGGTTAGATGAAGGCCCAGACAAGAGGGGCATGGATTATCCTTGGAACTGAAGCCATGGGAAGAGCCACAGAGTGAGAGCCGAGATCCTCATGCCTTCGGTGGCTGTGGTCACTTTTACAGGGTCCCTTACTCAAGTCCCTGATGCAGCTGTCCCCTACGTAGCATTGAGGTCTCAGCCTAGAGCACTTTGCAGGTAGACATAGTGACAGAGAAGCAGCTGAAGAGGCTGGCTACTAACAGTCTCAGGGTCACTGGAGGAGAGAAATAGGTCAGGTCTGGTGGTAGATGAGCTCCGTTTTCACTGGTGCTTCTTCCTTCCACATCTAGTTTTCAGTTTGGAAAATATTTTTTCTACATTCCTGGCGGCTTGGAGATGGCCTAGAAACGATGAAAAATGTAAATGCTCTTTTATAAGAAGACTTAAATTCCAGGGAACTAATCTTCATGAATCAAGCTGGCCTCAGGCCTTGTCTTATTTAAACAGAATGATTTCCTTTAACTTTTCTACTTGATTTGCACCCTGCACTTCCAGCCCAGAGCAGACATGCCAGGAATGGCCTGCCTGGGAGATGGGATCCAGGCAGTATATGGCGTTTCAGAATGTTGTGACACAGAGTTGAGGCTGCCCTCTGAGCAGGAAGGATTTGAGGTCCTGTGAGCAGAGTACTATGTCTGAGCAAGGAATAATAGAGAAGCTCCTTGTGGACAAAGGAAAGCATGTATTAGTGGCCAGCTCCCTGGACAAGAGGTAGATCTGAATGTACAATGCCCCAGACCAAAGGCTGTACTAAGTCTGGGGCTGACCCTGCAGTGTGGGAACTGCCCTCCACCACCTAGTGCTTGACTGGAGTGTCAAAGCCCTGCTGTGGCCAGTGTGCTCCTTCTATATAGCTGGTCCCTGGCCTGGAGTGTTAGCTCCTGATTCAGGTGTGTGAGTCATCCCAGGTGTGTGGGCATCTCACCTGTGCTGAGTGTCTCAAATATGCTGCGAGTCCCACATGTGCAGTGCCTCAGGTGTTTGAAGTGTCCCAGGTGTCCAGTATTGTCTCAGGTGTGCTGTGTGTTCTAGGTGTGCTGTACATCTCGAGTGTACTGTGTGTCTGAAGTGTGCTGTGTGTCCCAGGTGTGCTGTGAGTCTCAGGTGTGCTATGTGTCTGAAGTGTGCTGTGTTCCCCAGGTGTGTTTTGTGTCTGAAGTGTGCTGTGTGTGTGAGGCCTCAGGACTCTTCTCATGTCCATAGGGAAGGGTGTTCCCAGAAGTAGGGGCATTTGGTGTGCTTGGCCCTTAGTGGGCCACTTCTCTGGAATGAACCCTCAATTCTCAAGACTGCCCTCAACTTTCTGTTTCCCTGTGTCTGAAGGAATCCCCACATCATTCCCCCATACCTTATAGTTCCACACCTCTTGTCCCTCCAAACCTTCACAAAGGAAGGAGACCGTGGAAGTGGTAGGGGGGGTAGAAGCTCCAGCCAAGCTGGCTGATCCCTCTCTGCAGTTGCTCCCCCCACTCCCCTAAAGCCAGCACCCAGAATGTTTTACTTCACTTTGTTAAACCTCTGGGAATACAACCAATTAGAGATCTATTTATGTTAAATAGAATCCTATTTAAAAATGCAAATACAACTGCAACCCTTAAAAGGCCATCAATCTATCACACATTAGTGTGAATACGCTTCATGATGGTCTCTGTTCCTTTTGTTTTGTTCCTCACTTTTATCAATTTTTTTAAAATTCATATACATTGTGTTTCACACATTCCTCCATTGATATTTTCAGTCATCCCCATACATTGTGTTTTATAAAATTAATCACCATTGAACTATGCCCACCATTATTCCATATTTTCATGTCCCAGCCAGATCTTTCCCATTTCCTTTAACCTCTCCCTCCAACCACCAAATTGTGCCACCCTGTGAATTCCCCCATGCCCTTCCTTGCCCCTACGCTCGCACACCTCCCCACTTGGGCCCCATAGACACTTTACTAACCATTCTTATATTTTTACAATAATAATCTTATAGATATTTGTCTTCATGAGACTGAGTTCACTTAGCATAATGCTGTCCAGTCTCTCCCAAGTTATTTAGTCTTTTTCAATATCATTGCTCCTGAATGCTGCATAGTATTCCATCATGTGAATGTAACACAATTTTGCAATCCTTATGGTTGGGCATTTGAGCTGTTTCCATGTTCCTGTGATAGTGAATAGTGCTTGCTATGAAGGCTGGTGTACAAGTCTTTGTTTGTGTCTCAGTTCTAATTTCCTTGGGGTTTATTACAAGCAGTGGAATGGCTGGGTCATACGGAATTTTTATGTTCAGCTTTTTAAGGAGATGCCAAATTGCCTTTAGAGTAGTTGTGCCATTTTACAATCCCAACAACAGTGTTGAGAGTTCCTATCTCTCTGCCTCCTCTCCAAAATTTATTACTTGATGCCCTATTAAACTTTGTCACTTCTACTGTTGTTTTGATTTGCATCTCTCTTATTGTCATTGATTTTGAGTATTTCCTCATGTGTCTGTTGGTCATCCAAAGGTCTTCCTCTGTGAAAATCTTTTCATGTCTTTCGTCTATTTTGTAGTTAGGTTATTCTTTTTCTTGTGGAGACCCTTTGGTTGTTGTTGTTATATGCCATCAAGTCGCTTGCAATTCATAGCGACCCTATGTACAACATCCCTAAACCCTCCTCTGTCCTGTGCCAATCGCACCGTCTCTGACACAACCACCCCAATTATCCCAGTCACTGAATCAATCCACCTCATAGAGGGTCTTACCCTTCTGCGCTGTCCCTCCACCCTCCCAAGCATGATGTCCTTCTCCAAGGACTGGTCCCTCCTGACAACATGTCTAAAGTATGCCAGACGAAGCCTCAGAAACCTTGTCTCCAAGGAGGCACATGGTTTAACCCTTTCCAGGACAAATCTGGGTTTTTTTCCTAGCAGTCCATGGTATTCTCAATACTCTTCTCCAGCACCACAGCTCAAAGGCATCAATTCTCCTTCTATCCTCCCTAGTCATTATCCAACTATCTGGCGCATAACAAGTGATTGCAAAGACCATAGCCTGTATCAGACACACCTTAGTCTCCAGAGTGACACCATTGCTCTTCAGTACTTTGGAGATGTCCCTAACAGCAGACTTTCCCACCACAATATGTCTTTAATTTCCTGACTGCTGGTGCCAAGAGTGTTGACTGTGGAGTCAAACTAAAGCTGTGAACAATCTCAATCTCTTCACCATCCATCCTTTTGCTGCCAATAGGTCTAGTGGTGAGAATCTCTGTCTTCTTGATATTGAGTCTCAATCCATATTGAAGGCTGCCATCCTTGACCCTCTGCAGCAAGCACTTCAGGACTTCCTCAGTTTCAGCAAGCAGAGTTGTGTCATCTGCATAATGCAGATTGTTGATAGATCTTCCACCAATCCTGATGCCACACTTCTCCTCACAGAGCCCAGCCTTCCAGATAATTTCTTCTGCATACAGGTTGAAAAGATATGGAGACAGGACACATCCCTGGCATACATCCTTCCCAATTTTGAACCATACAGTGTTCCCTTGCTCTGTTCTGACAATTGCCTCCTGGTCCAAGTATAGGTTTCACATTAGAATGATCAAGTGTTCTGGGATTCCTATTCTTCTCAGAGTCAGCCACAGTTTGTTATGATCCACACAGTCAAACACCTTTGCATAATCAATGAAACACAGATAGACATTTTTCTGGTATTCCCTGCTTTCAGCTAAGATCCATGTAACATCAGCTACAGTATCCCTAGTACCACGACCCCTTCTAAACCCAGCCTGGGCTTCTGGCATTTATCTGCCGATGTGCTGTTCCAGTAATCTTCAGCAGAATCTTGCTCACATGTGAAATCAGTGATATTGTTCTGTAGTTTCCACACTCTGTTGGGTCACCCTTCTTTGGAAAGGGGACAAATATAGATCTCTTCCAGTCAGTCATCCAAGTGGTTGTTCTCCAGACTTCTTGGCACAACTTGGTGAGCACATCCAGGGCATCATCTGTTAGCTGAAATACGTCGATTGGTATACCATCTATTCCTGGGGTCTTATTTTTTGCTGTTTCCTTCAAAGCAGCTTGAACTTCTTCCTTCGTCACAATAGGCTCTTTCTCATAGGATTCTGTAAACTTTTTTTATGAGACCCTTGTTTGAGATGGTATTTTCAAACTTTTTTCCCCCCAGTCAGTAGGGTTTCATTTCACCCTACTGGAAAAATATTTTGATGCACACAGGGTTTTAATCTTTAGAAGGTCTCATTCATCAATTTTATCCTCTCCTAGTTGTGTATTTCTGGCTGTTTTTGCCAGCCTCTTTATACCATATGCTAGACCTTCTAAGCTTGGTCCCATTTTGTCTCTTATGCTCTTTATGGTTTTGGGCTATACATCCAGGTCTCTGATCCACCTTGAGTTGATTTTTGTGTATGGTGTGAGGTGTGGATCCTGTTTCAGCTTTTTACAAGTAGCAGTCCAGTTTTGCCAACACACTTGTTGAAGACGTATGTGCAAAACCTGTTTGTGTATATGCAAGAGTCAATATAATTCTCAATGAAGAAAGACTAAAAGCATTTTCCTTGCATACAGGGACCAGACAAGAATGCCCATTCTACCGCTCCTATTCAGTATTGTATTGGAAGTACTTGCTGGAGCAAAATAATAGGAGAAGGAAATAAAAAGCATCCATATAGTCTAAAAGATGGCTAAACTGCTGCTATATGCAGATTATATGATAGTGAGCATAGAAAATCCCAAGGACTCTGCACACCCATGTTTATTGCGGCTTTGTTCACAATAGCAAGGAGTTGGAAACAACCTAAGGGCCCATCAACAAGTGAATGGATAGAGAAGCTGTGGTATATTCACACAATGGAATACTATGCTGCATTGAAAAACAAGGAACTCATGCAATATTGTTCAAAATGGGTGACCCTGGAGGACTTCTCAGTCACAAAAGGACAAATACTGCATGATGCCACTGTCGTAAAACAGGACTGACCTCTGGGTTGGGGGGAGACTGAGAAAGATGGGCTCAATAATGTATACTGCACTGAAACAGATGAGGGAGAAAACTGTTTAAGAGGGATATGTTATTAGGTATTTTTGTCATGATAGGAGTTCAGAGCGAAGACTGTATAGTGGAGTGGAACTGAGGGGAGAGATTGTAAAACAATGAAAGAATTTTTCTTTTACTTTTCCAAGAGGGTAGTGTACTAGGGGGGAGGGTTGGGAGCAGAGAAAAGTACAACAATGAATGAACGGAAATCCAAAGTCTCTGTAAATTTTTATTGAAACTAATAATAAATTTTTTTTTTAAAAAAAGAAAATCCCAAGAACTCGAAAAATCTTTTAGAGTTAGTGGACCAATTTAGTACAGTGTCAGGTTGTTGTTATTGTGCCATTGAGGCTTTTGTGACTCATAATTACCCTATGTACAACAGCTCTGAACCTTGCTCTATCTTGAGCCAATGTCATTGTCTCTGACACACCCACCCCCATTACCCTAGTAATTGAGTCAATCCATCTCATCCCGGGTCTTCCTCTCCTGCACTGACCCTTTACCCTTCTAAGCACGATGTTCTTCTCCTCAAGGATTGGTCCCTTCTGGCAACATGTCCAAAGTATGTCAGAAAGAACTTAAAAATCCTAGCTTCCAAGGAGCAACTTGGTTTCACCCTCTCCAGGACAGAACTGTTTGTTCTCTTAGCAGTCCATGATATATTCAGTACTCTTCTCCAGCACCACAACTCAAAGGTATCATTTTTTTCTCTCATCCTTAGTCATTGTCCAGCTCTCTAATGCATAGCAAATATCTGCAAAGACTGTGGCCTAGATCAGGCACACCTTAGTCTCTAGACTGACATCATTGTTCTTCAGTATTCTGGAAAAGTCCCTGACAGCAGATTTTTCCCAATACAATTAGTCTTTTAATTTCCTGGCTAATGGTACCAAGAGTGTTGATTGTGGAGCCAAGCAAGTTGAAGCTGTTAACAATCTCAGTCTCTTCTCCATCTATCATGATGCTGTCAATTGGCACAGTGGTGAGAATCTTTATTTTCTTGATGTTGAGCTTCAATCCATACTGAAGGCTTCAGTTCTTGACCTTTTGCAGCAAATGCCTCAGGTCCTTCTCAGTTTCAGCAAGCAAGGTTACATCACCTGCGTAATGCAGGTTGTTGATGAGTCATCCTCCAATCCTGATGTCACATCTCTCCTCATATAGCCCAGTCTCCTAGGTAATCTATTCTACATATAGATAGAAAAGCTCTGGCATACACCTTTCCTGATTTTGAGACATGCAGTGTTTCCTTGCTCTGTTCTGAAGAATGCCTCCTAGTCCAAAAATAAGTTTTGCATAAAGGATTCCCATGCTTCTCAAAGTTAGCCACAGTTTGTTATGATCCACACAGTCAAACACTTTTGTGTAGTTAATGAAATACAGACAGACATTGCTCTAGTACTCTGTTTTCAGTTAAGATCCATCTAATATTAGTTATAATGTCTCTAGTCGTATGCTAAACCCAGCCTGCACATTTCAGTCTTTTATGGATGATTTTCAGCAGGATTTTGCTTGCATGTGATACAACTGTTACTGTTTGATAGATTCCACAGTCTTTCAAATCATCTTTTTTTTAAAGTGGAAGGAAATAAGATCAATATAAAAAGCCAATGAGACTCTTCTACAGTAAGAAAGAAAACACAGAGAAGAAAACCAAGAAAGCAATACCTTCACAATAGCCAGTCACAGGATGAGATACTTTACGACTAAACCCTACCAGATGCACAAAAGACCTTTACAAGGAAAATTACCAAATACTTCTGCAAGAAACAAAAAAAGACCTAAATAAATGGAGAAATGTTCCCTGTGCATGGACAAGAAGACTCAATATAGTGAAAACAGCAATCCTACCAAAAGCAATCTACATGTTTAATGCAATGTTTAACATACACATACCAAATTCATTTATGAAGGAGATCAAAAAGGCAATTGTCAAGTCTATTTGGAGAGTAGAGACCCTGAATGAGCAAAGTACTTCTGAAAAACAAAAATTAAGTGGGAGACATAGCACTCCCTGATCTCAAATCTACTGTTGTTGTTGTTAGGTGTCACTGAGTCAAGTACAACCCATAGCACCTCTATGAACAACAGATATGAACTCTGTCTTATCCTGTGCCATCCTCACACTTCTTGACACTCTAAAGTCCATTGTGGCAGTCACCATGTCAATGCACCTGGATGAGGGTCTTCCTCTCCTTCGCCAAACTCTACCTTTCTAAGCATCATGTCCCTCTCCAAAGAATAGCACCGCCTACTAAATGGCCAAAGTATGTGAGATGAAGCTTTGCCTCCATAGAGCTCTTCAGCTGCAGTTTCTCCAAGACATGTTTGTTCTTTTGGCCATCTATGGGACGTTCAGTGCTCTTCTCCAACACCACAGCTCAAAGGCATCAATTCCTCTTCTGGCATCCTTATTCACTGTCCAGCTCTCAGATACACAGCAAGTAATCAGAAAGACCACGACCTGAAATCAGACCCACGTTCGTCCTCAAACTAATATCACTACTCCAATACTTTGGAGAGGTTCCTAACTACAAACTCCCCAGTGCAATACACCTCCTGATTTCCTGACTGCTGGTACCAAGGGTGTTGATTGTGGATCCAAGTAAGATGAAGTTGTTGACAGTTTCCATCTTGTTTCAATTTATGATGATATTTGCCTATCAGTCTGGTGGTCAGAATTCTTGTTTTCTGGACATTAAGATGCATCCATATTGAAGGCTGTATTCTTTGCTCTTCTGTAACAAGTGCTTTAAGCCCTCCTCACTTTCAAAAGGCAAGTTTGTGTCATCTGCATAATGCAAGTTATTGGTGAGTCTTTCTTTGATCTTGATGACACATTCTTCTTCATTGAGTCCAGCTTCCTAAATAATTTGCTCAGCATACAGATTGAGTAGGTATGGAGAAATAATACCATTCTGACACACTCCCTTCTTAATTTTAAACCATATAAAGTTCCCTTGCTCTATTCTCACAACAGCCTCCTGGTCTGTGTATAGGTTTCACATGAACACAATTAAGTACTCTGGGATTCCCATTCTTCTCAATGTTAGCCATAACTTGTTATGATCCACACAGTCAATAAATGCTTTGCACAGTCAATAAAGCACAAATAGACATTCTTCTGATATTCTTTACTTTCAGCCAGGAACCATCTGATATCAGCAATGATATTCCTAGTGCCATGGCCTCTTCTAAATCCTGCTTGAAATTCTGGCAGTTTCCCATCTATGTACTGGTCTAGCCATTTTTTAATGATCTTCGCAGTATTTTGCTTGCTTGTGATATTAATGATACTGTTTGACAGTTTCCACATTCTCTTGGATCACCTTTCTTGGGAATGGAAACAAATATGGGTCTTTTTCAATCTGTTGGCCAACTATCCTCCAAATTTCCTGGCATATACTGGTGAGCACATCCAGGGATGAATCTGTTAATTGAAGCAAGTCAATTGGCATCCCATCGATTCCTGGGGTCTTTCCCCCCACCCCCAGAGACCTTCAGTACAGTTTCTATGTCCCCCTTCATTACCATTGGCTCCTGCTCATATGGTACTTCCTGAAATTTTTCAGTATCAGTCAGTTCTTTTTGTATTCCCTCCATTTTCTTTTGATTCTTTCCGGGTCATTCAATATATTACCCATAGCATCTTTTAATATGGCAACTCAAGGCTTAAATTTGTTTTTCATTTCTGTTAGCTTGAGAAATGCAGAGCAAGTTCTTCCCTTTTTATTCTCTAATTCCAGATCTCTGTACATTCTATTATAATACTTTGCTTTGTCTTTTTGAGCTACCCTTTGACCTACTATTGTTGTTGTTGTTGTTATGTACAGTTGAGTCACCAGCTACTCATAAAGACCCTATGTACAACAGCCCTAAACTCTGCTCTTTCCTGTGCCAATCTTATTGACACAGCTACCCTCATTACCCCAGTCATGGAATCAATCCATCTCATCAAGGGCCTTCCTCTCCTGCGCTGTCCCTCCACCCTCCCAAACATGATGTGCCTCTCCAAGGACTGGTCCTTCCTTGCAACATATCCAAAGTATGTCAGACAATGCTTCAGAATCCTTGCCTCCAAGGAGCAGCCTGGTCTCACCCTCTCCAGGCTGAACCTGTTTGTTCTCCTAGCAGACCATGGTATATTCAATACTCTTCTCTAGCAGCACAGCTCAAAGGAAACAATTCTCTTTCTATCATTCCTAGTCATTGTCCAGCTTTCTGATGCATAGCAAGTAATTGCAAAGACTATAGCCTGAATCATGCACACCTTAGTCTCCAGACCGACATCATTGCTCTTCAGTTGACCTACTACATGACTGTAATAACCAAAACAGCACAGAACTGGTACCATAGGCACATAGACCAATGGAACAGAGTCGAGAACTCAGAAACTTACTCATCTATCTTTAGTCAATCTATATGAGACAAGGAAACAAAACCTATCAAATGAGGAAATAACAATCTTGTCTCTCGGTTTTTGTTGGGTTTTTCCTCACTTGCCTCGAGGTTGGGCTGCAGATGAGAATCAACACAGCTAGAGGGACACCAGTCAGGACTAGAGCTCTGTCAATAGGCTGTCTTCAGTCTCCCTGCACCCTAGCTCCCTCTTCCTGTCTCCACTCCCCCTGAACTCCATGGACTGTCCCCACAATGAGTAACGAGAGGAATGGGCAAGGTGGGGGCTTCTACACACATGCACTCCATTACATATATATGCACACAGAGACAACAATCACACACTCACTCTCACACTATATACATGTACATGCACATTCATGCATTCACATATAACACTTACGTGACTATATGCACACATATACACATGTAACACACACCCTCATATGATATACACATGCATAGGCATATCACATGCATATGCACACATATAACACCCTCAACCAGGTGGACTGACACGGTGACTGCTGCAATGAGCTCTAGTGTGTCAGAAAGTGCGAGGATGGCACAGGATAGAACAGGGTTCAGGTCTGTTGTCCACAGGGTCGCTGTGAGTCATACTCGAGTCAATGGCACCTAACAACACCACCCACACACTCACTCTCACACCATGCACATAGACACATAAAATGCATACATGCACACAACACTCACACACATGCTCATACGTATGCAAACACTCACATGCATATAACATTCACACACATGCACACATGTATGCACTACATACCCTCACACCATACACGTGTGCACAGACACATAATGCTCATGTGTGTACATGCACATGCATATACAAACTCTTGTATGTGACACACACATGCAGATACACACACACAACACTAGCACATATGTACATAACACACATGAGTACACATTCACAAACATATCTATAACATGCACACATGCATAAGCCTAGAACATACATGCACTTCCACGGATGTATATGTACTTGCATGTATAACATACATATATGCACACATCTAACACCTTCACACTATATATGTGCTCATACATATGTACACATGTAAGACTCACGCATATACATACCCCATCACTCATAGACTCACCATTACAACACACATAGATAGCTAACACTCACATGTGTATATTCACACATATATGTATATAACACACATACACATGCACATGTATATACACACAACACTCTCATACCAGATAAATAAATACATGGACATATATACACACATAACACTCACACCATACATACATACACTCATGCAATACACACGCCTACCCTCGCTCCATATACATCTGCATGTGTTCATACAGTATGCACACTATCACACACCCTCACACTCCACACGTACATTTGTATATATACTCAGACACTCATAAAGCACCCATTCACTTGTACACTCACACACATGCACATACATAACACAAACACATTCACCTTTACACACAACACATACATCATCCATGTACAGGTGCACACAAATATAGCATGCCTTCGCACTCACTCAGCATCAGCGCTGCATCTCCGGAGCTTTCCTCAGCCCAGCTGAGTTGAGAGGGCACTGACCTGCTTCCTTGATGCAAAGGGACCTGGATGGCTGCCTGTTTTTAGCCTCTAGCCTTTTCCTCCACAAATGCTTTATTAAGAGAAACTTAATTGAGAGCATTAAGCAGTAACTGAACAAACTGTTGGCTTAATAATCCTAATGGCTCTATGCTGACTTGCTCCAAGGCCTGGAGCAAACCCATCACCCCCTTCCATGTCCCCTTCACGAGGGGCCCCAGGTAGCTAATGGCAGAGTTTCAGGAAAGGTGTCATCTCAACACCCCTTGAGGAGACCTGGAGCTGTAGGTTTGAGGGAGACAAAGTCAGAAGACAATTGCCTCCTGTACAGAGCTTGGCCTGTGTCCCCCTCGGCACTCACCCTGGGCACCTCTGCATCTTGTCAATGTGTGTAGTCTGGAGCATGGGGCCAGGACTCCAGCACTGAGCCAGGTGGACACAGAACCTTCTGGAACTATCCAAATGCAAGTACTGGAGTGTTTTGCAAGTCACTTGAACATGGGGGCTGAGCACTGACCCACAAGTCCTCCTTGTGGATGAAGCAGACGCAGCCTCACCCATACCCCATGAATCAGGAGCTTGGTTCCCACTTCCCAGAAGAGAGCACTGAGGTCACCAGTGGAGAGGCTGGCAGGACTGGGTGTGAACCCAAGCTCCTGATCAGACAGAGTACCTCTTGCCAATATTAGGCTCAGGTTTGCCTGCAGTCCATTATGTCCAGTCCTGTCCCACCTTCTCTAGTCTCAGATTCGGAAGCTGTGCCATGCAGGACCAGGAAGACAGCTCTGCAAACACATCTTCACCTTCCCATAAGAGTGTGGGTCAGGCTTCTAAAGTACTTCTGATAGGTGTCGCCACCAACTATGAGCCACGAGTCAGCAGCCGAGAATGTCAGACATTGTCTTCAGTAGGGGTCACTGTGGAGACAGTAAAACACAGGTAGTTCCTCTTACCTTTAACAAAACAGCACAGCAAACAAAGCTCTATGCCGGGTGGCCCATGCATCCACAGCTGTGGAAAGCCAACAGGGTCTGAGTTGTGACGTCTGGCTCCACTGTCCTGCTCCTGACACCTATCTGGGGAAAGTAAGATGCCAGGTGCTAGACAGGAGTCTCCTGTGAAATGGCTAGTGGGGTGCCCACTCAGCCCCCAGGAGAGAAGACCACTGCAAGGACTTGGTCTGATGGGTCAGCCACCGTGGGCAGCAAGGCCCTGAGACCTGGGACCCAGGCAGGAAGGTCACATGTACGTTAATGAGGTTTTCCCTGAGCACAACTGGATAAATCTAATGAGCAGTGTTCAAACTCAGATCCACTGCTGTCAAATAGGAACCAGTTCATACCCTGGTTTTTCAGACACTGTAAAGTCCAGGGGAGGAGACTGCCCATCTTTCTCTGCAGACAGCTGGTGAATTCAAACCACTGAAGAGACACTGCCTTTGAGGGAACCATGCAGCTCCTTACCAACTTCACCACCAGAGCTCCAGTGCAGAAGGGCCAGGACATGGCATGTGGAAGTTCAATTTATGGAAAAGACCTGAGTTGGCACCTTGGTTTCATTTCTGGCACCAAAGAATAGACAGGTATGCAAGGTGAGGAATAACACCAGGGAGACACTCTCTCCTCAAGATGAACAGCCATTTAGGGCCAAGGGGACAGCATTTCCCAGGGAGAAAGTCCAGAAGGTAAGGAGGTGTTGTAAACTGGACACAGAAAGGAAGCAGGGACACGAGGAAATGAATTCTGAAAAAGAGAGAGGCTGAGGCCGAGGTCCTCTCACAGCTTAGCACTGTGAAAAGGCCCCTTTCTTACTCTCCCTGTGGTTTTTACTTAGTTTAAGCCAATCCTCCTAAAAAATTCGATCTCTGGAGACTATATTTTCCTTATACTTACATGTTGCCAACATAACAATGGGTAAGCTTAATCTTTAAACTAAGAGCAAAGTTCAGATACAGGCATCCCCTCCGGTGGGAGGCTGGGCAGAATTCTTTGTTTGCAGAGAGTGCTCAGTGCTGTCTGGACTCTGATCTCAGCTGCTGCCTGGCTGTCAGTACGCCGGGGAATCCACAGGGAGGGGTAGGATAGAAGGGTTGATGGAAAGGAGAATCACAGGAAGAGGTGGGGGAAAAGCACTTACAATGTGGTTTTCAAAACTAATAATTTAAAGCGAACCACATAGGAGTGATTTCACGGAGACCAGTTTGCTTTGTCAGCTGTCACTAAATCCCAGAAAGGAGAAATAACAGTCTCAGGGCTCTAGGGAGTCGAGCATGCTGCTAGTTGGAAAGAGGCCCAAGGCCTGGGTTCAGAGGGAGAGACACTGGCCACCTTCCCCAGTCTCTGAAAAAGGCCAGGGTTCCTGCTTCTGACAGAGGGATGCCGCCCAGCGCCAGCCCAGGAATCTGGTTAGAATGCTGCCTTTGCCCAGGTGGGAGTGGTGTCTGTGCACTGCTCGCCACGGACCGGACCAGCCGTCTGCAGGCCTCCCGTTTGGCCTGTTGCCCTCACACTTGGACGAATAGGTTGCTTGTCTGAGTAAGTGTAGTCAGGAAGGCTGGCCGTTCTCTCATACGTCCATTCTGTCAGCAGATCTGGTCTCTGCAGGAGCCCTCCGCCTTGGCACCATCTCCACCCTCCACCTGCAGTCACCTTTATGGGGACACCCTGACTAAGGGTCAAGACGACCTAAAGGACAGATGTGAGGACAGTATGAGAACCAGGACAGACACGAGGATAATGCAGGGATTAGGAGGGCAGATGTGGAGACAGTGCAGAAGGTAGAAGAACAGCAGTGGGGAGCAGCACAGTAGGTACAATACTGGACAGAGATGCAGGGCTGGCACGTGCCCCTGTCAGGGTCTCTTAAAGGTGGAGGCCAGACGTGACGTTGGGACTGTCCTGAGAGCAAACAGCACTGCTGTCTGAGGTGTCCTAAGGACCCCTGAGGCCTCCCAGGTGGCAATGACGATTCCTCAGCCAAATGTGACCTTTGGGTCTCCATACCCTCAGAACCATAGGCCCCGCCCCGCCCTTGGTCACCTGCTTACTCAGGAGAGCTGGGGAGGCACTTCAAAAGCCCACCTCCAAGGCTGTGTGTCCTTCCTCCAAGGCTGTGTGACCTGTTGGAAGCGGGAAGTTCCTGCTGAGAGATGGTTCCTGGCGAATGCCACAAGCCTAGTCCCTGCTGGCTGTGCATCACCCCACCCTTCCCAGTCTGGTCCAGAGCTGCCTATCTGGAGCTGTTCTCTCTCATCTCTAACAGACGATTTACAGAGCAGGCAGCTCGGAGCCAGAGTCTACAAAGTTCCGGCTCATTTTCTCACAAGGCAAACCTTTCCTTACACCTCCGAGAGGTCTGTCTTGATGGAAGTGACCCCAGACATTCTGAGGGAAATGGGCAGATGAGGCATTAGTGGCCAGGAGCCTCACCTGTCCCTGGTGGCCCCAGGCCCCCTGGCTTCTGGCAACATAAGCATGCGCCCTTAGCACCTGAAGACCTGGGAGAGGACAGACCTTTGGTCTGGTCATGACCATTTGTGGGGCTCCTCAACCCTGAACAGATCCCAGCACCTGTGAGGAACCCTGGAATCTGAGGCCAGTGTGTAGGAAGAATTAAGCAGGCATTTGTGGAGTGTGTGCACCCGGGAGGCTAGAACAACGCTGGTCTGTCCCTCCCGCCAGCAGCCACAATTGAAAGCTCAGACAGGGCTCACAGTGGGGAAATCTGAGAAGGTGAGCCCCTGGCAGGCTGTGATGCAGCCTCTGTAGGGCTGGCCTGGTCCTGTGTGTGGCCAACTGCCAGCACCGGGCCAGCAGGGAGTCCCAAGGGCTCCTCCCACCAGGCCCCTCAACTGCCCTCAGCATCCCTCTGCACAGGCCCAGCTCAAGCAGAGTGGTCGAGTGGTCATGGCCAATGGGGGTTTATGAAGGGTCTGGGCCTCATTGGCCTTTATGGCAGCAACCAGCAAACAACTGCTTCATCACTGAAGTGTGGCTGGCCGAGGAAACACGTCAAAGGCAGACAGTAGGAGTCTGTCTAGACGCTCTGTTTTGGATTCTGCTGTTTCTGTGACAACCGTCACATAAAACAGCCCTCTAGGATTATTATAAAAAGCATCGTCTTCTCCATGCTTGGTGCCTGACAAATGGCCTGTCCAGTGGCTGTCTTGGGCCCACACCCCCAACCAGAAGACCGAGGCTGCTCTGCTCAGGAGAGACTCTGGGGGAGGCCGGGACACATGAAGACCTCCAAGGACAGTGGTCCGACAGCTGCTGGAGGACACAAGGACCTTCCTCCAGTGCCGAAACTGAGAGAGGGCCTGCCCCTGGAGCACACGTCCCTCCACATAAACTGTAGGAAAGTGTGTTCGTTAAGTCCATCCATAGTGGTATCGTAGCAGCATGGAGAACTAGGACAGGTGTGGATGGCCGTGGGGACCAGGATGCTGCTCAGGACGATAACTCCTCCTCACCACTAGACCGTTCACTCACCTGAGGGGAGAGGGAGCTGAGATTTGGAACAGTGGGGAGTAGGGAGTGATTCATCTGAGGAATGAGGGAGTGGCTCCTCAGGGAAGTGAATGCCCTCCAGAGTCCACCTAGGACATGGTGACTTCGCAGAAGCCAGTGCTGAAAAGGGTCAGCTTCTCTAAGTGATTCTCTAAGAAGTCCATTAAAGTAATCACATTTTCATAAAGGCAGCACATCTCCAATTAGCACTGGCAGGTGGGGGCTGCCAGTTTATCTGCTCTAATAGGCCCAATCACAGCAGGGGGCGGCCGCCTTCTGTCTCCCCAGGCCCAGGAGGTCCTGCTCACCTCCGAAAACAAAACAAAGACCAGCAATCCATGTGTCTGCCAGGGAGGCCAGTGCGGGTGCTGTGTCCCACAGGGAGCCAAGACCCTAGCCCACCCTAGGGACCCCCAGGAGGACCCAGGCACTTCTCCTGCGAGTGTGCCCCAGAGCAAGCCAGCCCACTATTACTGTCCACCCCCCACCCAACCCCAGAGGATGGAAGATGCTCCCAGTAGGAACACATTTGGAAACTCACATACCCTTCCATAGAGCCCAAATTAAATCAACTGATCTTTTCCAACAGCAGAAAGCGGAGTACTCCAAATCTAATGGAATCCCATCAAATTCACATTTCGTTTCCCCAGAAGAAATTAAATACTTACAGCTGGTTTCCACCATCGACGCGTTTCCATGGAGGGCTCCCTTTACCCCCTTGTCCCCTCCAGCAATCTGCTGGACCTCCGCAGACCCACTACAGCCAGCTTCAGCACTCCACCACCCACCCCACCCTCTAATCCCTACCCCACCGAGCCCCCAGCCTCGGGGCACCTGGAGTCCCTGGTGGTGCAGACAGCTAAACACTTGACTCCTAACCAAAAGACTGGTGGCTCAAGTCCACATGGGGCGCCTCCTCGGGACAAAGGCCTGACCATTGCACGTCAGCCACTGGAAACCCAGCTCTCTCCTCTGCCACAGACTGCAACTTCTCCACCTGCAGTCAGTCCCTACTCATTATCTTTCCTGGCCTAGACAAGATGCAGGCAGCGCTGGGTTCCTGGGGTTTGTTTGTCCCCAAAGAAGCTTTCAAAACTGGGTGGGGCAGTGGTCGGGACAGCCAGCAGGCAGCTGGGGATGAGAGGACGAGGGAGTGAAGGGAGACCTCCACAGACGGCAGCCCTTCCTGGCGACTCATGGAGCCCAGAGCCAGGACACAGCTCCTCTGCAGTAGAGGGTGCCCCAGACCACAGCAGGTCCACGTGGAGGAGCTGCGCTGGCCTGGCTGCACCCCTGCGTGGTCCTTTCCCCTCTGCTAGGGCCGCTTACTGGGGCCAGCGACAGCTGAGTGGGTTTCCAGGTCAGGAGGTCCTGGTGAGATCGCCTCTGCCAAGTCTCGCATCCTAGCTCCACGATGGCAAGAAGGAGCAAGGAGCACACCTGTCAGTTTCAGGTGGGGAGGAGGGGCCGCCCGTGGACATCAGGTGTAAGGGACAGACAGCGTCTGCGGTCACCAACACAGGGCCAACAGGCACTCACCCTAAGAACTCAGGGCCTGCCCCCCCAGGTCATGACCTGCCCAGCATGTGGGCGTGACCATACCTGAGTGTGGGCGTGGCTGTCCTTGGATGGGTCTCACTGATGGTGGGCGTGGCCCCCCTGCCCTTCTCTCTGCCAGGCCTGCACCACACATAGCGTGGTCTCCTCCTTGTGTGGCTAGGGGTACCACCGTCCCTGGGTGTGGGTGTGGCTGTCCTGGACGTGGGTGCACCGTGGTCCTCCCACTCTGGATCCGCCATGGGTGACCGCAGAGCACAGAGGGTTCCTGAGGCAGCAGCATGACACAGCAGGGGACTGGGTCTCAAGGTCACTCCCTACTGAGAGGCTGCACTGTGAGTGATGGGACAGTCCCACTGTAGCTGGAAGGTGAGGGTGGTCGGTACAGCCGCAGGGCACTCTCACAACCACATGGCGTCCCAGCTTTGTGAGGACACCACCAGAACCAGTTAGTCTCCAGGGGTGTGTCCATCCCAATGTGGGAAATGAGCAGGCCATCCCCTCCCCTACAGCCCGAGGGCACCCTCAAGCCTATCCTCACTGTGCAGTATACCACCTTCAGGGTAGGACCCCAGCCCAGGGCCCTACTGTCTACTTGGATTGGGGCCACCCTGAGCTCATTTCAAGCGGCCTGCCTAATGTGGGCCAAGGGTCTTTGAATGTAGAGGATGTCTAGAGTCTGTCCGCCCAGGCCCACCCATGTCCGTTTGCTGCACTGTGGCTGACATCTACTGGATGCTTGCTTCACTTTTAGCAGTGGAAGGTCGTGAGGGGTCAGCCTGGGCCACCTCGCAGAGAGCCGTGAGTCCAGGCAACACCGTGTGGGGTGAGACTGTAATCTAATATGCCCTCGTCCGGCCATCACCTGCTGTGAGCTCCTCACTCTTCATTACCCATTTCACCAGCCCACCAGCCTCGCACGCTGCAGGCACAGCATCTTTCCAAATTAGCTTCATAGCAGGAGAAGCGCAAGTGCCTTAATTAACTTAGAGTGAGCCGCTCGGAGCCCCTCATCAGCCGTCTTATCTGCTGTCCAGGGAATGCACATTCATCTCATGCAGATGCTGCTGCAGGCCCTGCTCAGGCACGGATGGGCATTAGCCGTGATCTGCGAGGACTCCCAAGGGCATGGACCCTTGGGAGGCATGAAGGTTCTTCCTAGGTCAAACAAGGCATCCTGGGCTCAGGTACAAGCTGACTCCACTGTCCAGTCTTCACGTAAGCAATGTAACCCCCTCTGTCCAGTCCTCATCTATGCTTTGTCCAGTCTTCAACTATGTAAACTCACCACCTAGTCTTCATCTATGTATCCCCACTGTCCAGTCCTCGTCTATGTAACACCCATGTCCAGTGTTAATCTATGTATCCTCACTGTCCAGTCTTTATCTATATAATCCCACTGTCCAGGCCTTCTCTATGTAATCCTGGCATCCAGTCATCATGCAGACAGTGTAACCTCACTGTCGAGTCCTCATCCATGTAACCCCATCACCTAGGCCTGGTCTATATAACCCTACCATCCAGTCACCCTCCAGTGTAATACCACCCTGTAACTTCACCGTCCAGTCCTCACGGAGACAGTGTAAGCCTAGTCCTCATCCAGTATGATCACACTATCCAGCCCTCGTCTACGGAAGCCCACCCTCCAGTCCTCATCCATGTTATCCTACTGTCCAGTCTTCATTCAAGTAACCTTGCCATCTATTCTTTGTCCAGTTGTAATCCAGTGTGACCACACTGTCCAGTCCTCATCCAGTGTAACTCCACAGTCTAATCCTTGTCCATGCAACCTCACCAGCCACTCTTTGTGCAGACAGTGTAAGTACTCCCTGTGCTGTAGTCAAAGAGTTGACCCCACCAGCCAGCCTTCATCCAACAGTGTCTGTCAGCCCTGTGTCCTAGCATCAGACAGCTTGCATTTTGTCTGGAGTGTGGACCTAGTCCTGAAAAAGATGGGAGAGTGTGATGATTTAAAAAGCAGGACTTGAATTATCTTTGTGAAGGGCTGGTCCTGATGACACGGTGTTTGTTCATCTGCTTAATGCACTAGTCCCCTATGATGACGCTCACGGCCCTTTGTGGCAGCTCACAGCTACATTACAAGTACCTGTTTGTCTGTCTTGCCTGCAACAAGAGGAGGAAAAGTGGCATAGGTTGGACTTCTGAAGTGCTGGGGGAGAGGGTGCCCATTTCTGAAGGGTCTCCATTTCCTAATGAGCCACACCACCAAGAGTGGCCTGAGCCCAGGACATCATCAAATGTTGACCAAACCTGTACTATCACTTTTAGAAATGTAGCATGCTATCACAACAGAAATGCAACAAACTAAGGAGAAAATACAGAGGCACTGTACCAAAAAAGAATTGGCTGACACAGAAGAATTTTGTGAAACAACATATGATCAAGAGCCCTTGGTAATGAAGGAGGAAGTTGAAGCTGCTCTAAAGGAATTGGCAAAAAACAAGGCCCCAGGAATTGACAGCAATTGACTCCTCCTAGAGTCCCCTGTGGCAGGCTCTGTGTTCCTCAAGTTTATCCTCCATTGCCATTTCTCACCATCACAGCCTTACCAGCTCTGGTCTGCTGGAAATGTGTCCCTGTCCTGCAGACTGACCAAACATCCCCAGATTAGGATCTGAGACTTCCCGGAAACTGGCAGGACAGCATTTAGCTTTCGGCCGTACCATGGTCCTAAGCATGGGGAAATTTGGCCATCCCCTCATCAAGAGGGTTCAGGGACCCAGCTCATCTTGGTGTCCTTCATATGTTTTCTTTAGTGAAGCCAAAAAATGTACAGCATTCAGATTCATAATTTAAAAGAAAATCCAGGGGGAAAAAATGATGGCTATTTCTGTATTTATATAATTCTATAAGATTGTAGTGGTGAAAACTGGGCAATCTCCTTCCATGTGATTAACTGCCTCTGAAAACCCACTGGAGGGTCAGCTATGAGTCAGTTCTGACTCTACAGTATTCAACATAACAACATAAGATTTTAAGTCTATGGTATATAAATACATGTGTTAATTACAGATCTTCATAGCAAAGACACATTTTATTCATACAAACATCATTACGTAAGTCAGGTGTATTATAATCACATACATCACACACATCAGGAGATAAATTCCATGCTCTCTGAAGAGCTGTACTCTGTTATCAACTCAATATTGGCTCATAGTAGCCCAGTGTACAGAGTAAAGCTTCCTTATACCATTTCCAAGGCTGTAGATCTTTCTAGAAGCAGGCTTTCTTACCTTTCTCCCATGGATCAGCTGCCAAGTTCAAATTGTCAGCCAACTGCTTAAATACTGCACAACCAAGCCTCAAAAAATCCCACTGCTGTAGAGTCAGAATCAACTCCTAGGTGACCCTACAGTGGGCTTCTGGAGGCTGACAATGGCACGGGAGGAGACTGTCCGTCTTTTTCTGTGCAACTCCCTGCCAACTAAGCCACCAGAACTCCCTCATTGTACAGCATAGAAATGATAGACCTTCAAACAAAAAAATGACTACATGTGCATATAGGGAAAGTACATCAGAAAATAATCCAAACATCTAATGAGATTTTCTGCAGGAGAATTTTTTTCCCTTCTTTTCTTCCTCCCTGTCTCATTCCTTCTTTCTTCCCCCCTCCCGCTTTCCTTCTTTCTTCTCTTCCTCCCTTTTCTGGAATTCTCATAATTTTATATGATACTATGCTCAGGATAGAGCAGTGTTCAGAGCTGTTATACATAGGGTCGCTATGAGCAGAAAGTGACTTGACAGCACATAACAACAATATTCAGAGAAACAAGTTTCTAAAGAGAATGCAAGGTTGCTACAGCCATCTGAAAAAATAAGTGCATAAGTTCCCTCAGAGCTGATTGGGCTGCAACCATGTGCTCCAGATGAAGACATTCTTTCCAGACACAGACACCTCCTCTGGATAAAGACACCCTCTCTAGAAACAGACATCATCTCTAGATAGAGATGTGATACTGAGTTTATTATTCAAAATGGTTTCTTTAGCCATTGACTAACTTTCCCATATGGATGGACGGGAATACGCAAATAGAGTGTGTTAGCCTATCCACCAGGGGACTGGATAGTCTTGATTGAGTGGATCCAGAAGCAGACCAGGGGAAGCTCACCACCAGCAAAGATGCAGCAAGAGAATGCACCACGTCCTTTGGGGCCAGAGACTCTTACACCAGTCAGACAAGGACCTATGGGAGCCACAGTGAACCAGAGACCTGACATGAGATGGAGCGATGGGACCGCTACCCCACAGAACCACAACTAGGAGCCTCTGCCCAAGTTTGTCTCACAACCCACCAGAGGGGGCAGGAGGGGAGAGTAAGCCTTTATTGGTAAGACAGAGAGATTTGTAACCCTGACCTAAAGCCATAAGATCCAAGGATAAGCTGCCTGCAGGCATATTTTGGAAGATGTCTTGACCGAGTGATTGTATTTAGCTACTAACATGAATTATAGCCTTTTGACTTCCCTGATACGGTTCTTTGTGGTCTATGAGTTGTCACACTGGATATTGGACCCAGTAGAGTGGTAAGATAGGTGTTGAAAGGAGCAAAAGGTGATGCAGGAGTGTGGGGGGGCATGCTTGACATCATGAGAAATGATTTTGTATTGTTGATACTGTTAATGGGAACAACTCTCCTTTGTGAAGTTGATAAAGGTCAGATATGGCTGTCTCCATGTGACCCTTGCTCTCTTTATGAGAGATAGCCTCTCCATACACAGAAATTCTCTCCAGATAGAGACACCCTCTCCAGGCAGAGACACCCTGTCCAGACATAGACACCCTCTCCATACACAGATATTCTCTCCAGACAGAGACACCCTTTCCAAACACAGGCACCATCTCAGATACAAATACACAAACGTCCTTTCCAAACAACACCTTCACCACACACAACACCCTCTCCAGTTTCCAGACACCCTCTCCAGATACACACACCTTCTCCAGTTAGACATCCTCTCCAAACATAAACACTCTTCTCCACACACAATGCCCTCCCCACACACTATGCCCTCTCCATACACAAACAGCCTCTCACACACAACACCCTTTCCACAGATAAACACCTTCTCTAATATAGCACCTTCTTCACATATAAACACCCTCTCCATCTATACACAACACTCTCTCCATACACAGACACCCTTTCCACACACAAATATGCTCTTTACACAGACATACTCCATACACATCAGCTTCTCCACACACAGACACCGTCTCCAATACAAACATCCTCTTGAACACAGCACCCTCTCCACACATAACACCCTCTCAACACAACACTTTCTTCACACACAGACATCTCTCTAACACAACCTCCTTTTTACACAGACACCTTTTCCATTCACAGTACCCTATCCAGACATCAACACCCTCTCCAATACCTCACTCTCTTCACACATAACACCCTCTCCATCTACACAAAATACCCATGCCTCACACACAGTCTCCACACATCAACACCCTCTCCACATAAAAGCATCCCCTCTACACACAATGCCCTCTCCATACATACCATCCTCTTCTCACGCAAACACCCTCTATGCACACAGTACACTTTCTAACACAACACCCTCTCCACACTCATCACCCTCTTCACACTAAGTATCCTCTACACACACACACACACACACACACACACACACACACACCTTCTTCACACACAGGCATCCTCTTCACAGAAAACATTCTTTCCACGCACAACGCCCTCTCCACTCACAATGCTCTCCTCACACCCTCTCCATACACAGCACTCTCTGCAGTCACAGACACTCTGCACATACAACACCCTCTCCAAACATAATGCCCTCTATGCCCACAAACACCCTCTCCATGCACACACACCCTCCTCTCCAGATACACATACCTTCCCCAGGTAAAAAAAAAAATCTTCCTAAAGATACAAGTACCCTCCATAAATAAGAAGAAAAACTTATCTTTGACCTAGAGGAAGAAGCCAGCCCAGCCTCAGGGCCACATGGATGGTGAGTGAACAACAGCAGGAGCGTTCTTACAATGGTAGTGCAGGGAGAATAATGAGCAGAGGACAGGGAAAAAAAGAGCAAATCAATTTGTTGTTCCCCACGGCCTCCATGCTTCACTTTGCAGATGTTGTGACATGGGAGACTGTGTGTATAGAACCCCATCTACTGTACCAGCAGATACAAAGGGTGCTCTGGTCAGGAATCAGTTAACATTGCAAGGTGGGGCTCAGAAACTCAATTCTGGAGCCAGGGTTGAAGATTGTTGTTGTTGTTGTTGTTGTTGTGTACCACAGAGTTAGAAATGACCCACAGCTGACCTTCCGGCAAGTTTTCAGAGGCAGTTCATCGCACAGGAGGAGACCGCCCATCCTTCTCCCTTGGAGCAGCTGGTGGCCTCAAACCGTGTGCCTTTGGGATTGCAGCACAACTTCCTGCCCCTAGGCTACCTGGGATACGGTCCAAGGAGGTTGTAACTTCCTCCTCAGGGAGGCCTGGGGATGACCCTCGACCATGGGTAATTTGTCTTGCTCCTTTCCTGGGGATCTTCCCATGACTTTTACTCCATCATTTCCATCAAGTCAGTGCTAACTCATAGTCAGTCAGACCTTCACTGTTTAACAAACACCTTCAGAGGGTCCCCAAGCCCATAAACAGCAATGGGAGAAGATTGCTCGTCTGTCTTCTGAAGAATGGCCTATAGATTCAAACCACCAGAGGTGCCTGCATTTAGGCTAGCATTGTAACTTGCTAAGGAATATGCCACTGCAGCTTCTTCTTTTTTAGTATTTTTTTAATTATTATTAATTTTAATGAAAAATTTACAGAGACTTTGGATTTCCATTCATTCACTGTTGCACTTCTCTCCCTGCCCAACCCTCCCCCTCCCCATACACTCTTCTCTTTGAAAAGTAAAGGAAAAATTCGTTCATTGTTTTACGATCCCTCCCCCAGGTCTACTCCACTATGCAGCCTTCATTCTGGACTCCTATCATGACAATAATACCTAATCACATATCCCTTTTAAACAATTTTCTCCCTCATCTGTTTCAATGCAGTATACATTATTTACCCCCTTTTTCACTCTCCCCCCAACCCTGATGTCAGTCCCATTTTACAACAGTGGCCCTATGCAATATTTATCCTTTTGTGACTGAGATATTTCACTCCGCATAATGTCCTCCAGGGTCACCCATTTTGAATAATATTGCATGAGTTCCTAGTTTTTCAATACAGTGTAATATTCCATTGTGTGAATATACCACAGCTTCTCTATCCATTCCTTTGTTGATGGGCACTTAGGTTGTTTCCAACTCCTTGCTATTGTGAACAAAGCTGTGATAAACATGGGTGTACAGCCACTACAGCTTCTTATGGATTCCTTAGGACGAGATCTTACAATCACAAGTCATCCCTCCTGAAGAAGACTGTTTTCTCTCGTCACCACTTTTCACAGCAGCTTCTTTGTGGTGGTCAGTATGCTTTCATTATCCCCAAATATTGTCTTCTTCTAAATGGGGTGCAAACAAACAACAGTGAGATGAGATGATGCCTTTGCTCCAGTCTTCGTACATTCTCCACTCTCTAGAGCTAATACAGCCAAGATACCACACTGGGGAAATGTCTTCTCTCTTACTTAGGAGTCCACATTCAGGATGCTGGTTCTCAGGCAAGGGTACTTGCCAGCAGGGTGCTGGCTCCAAGTCACTTTCTCTGTGTCTTCTGTTTCTAGGAGTTTCCCGCACAGGGGCCTGGCTCTAAAAGATGTACACTACTCCCAGTTCTCTTTGTTGTTGGTACTGAGCCTTACCCCACCCCTACTCCAGATTCTACTCACTTCTTCGTATTTTTATCTCCCTTAAAACAAAAGATGAAGCCACACCCTAGAAAAATTCCCCTATTATAGCCCACTATTAGTCCTCTTACATGGGAACTCTGGTGGACTGGTGACAAGAAGTTGCACTGCAATCCTGAAGGGCACACAGGCGGAATACAACAGGTACTCTGTGAGAGGAGGATGGACAATTTCCTCCTATCCACTAACTGCCTCTGAAAACTCGCTGGAAGTTCAGCTAGATGTCGGTACCACTCAATAGTACACAATAACAACAATCCCCTTACAATTGCTGGGTTTATCAGATAATGGAGATCATCACAAAAATTTCATATTACATCATTACACTTTTTTTTTGGTAGGATCACAATTCAAGCAATAACAATTTCTGAATTAACACAACACTGTAGGATTACACCTGAAGACATCCACTATATATTGTGTGTTTGTGACCTGTGTGGGTCACTCTGTCCTTCTGAGAAGCCCCTAGAGTCTCTTTCAAGAGATTCTAAGGCCAAGAGGGACACTCCCACAACACTGGCCAGTATGTGCAGGAGCCAGCCACCTGGACGTAGGCCTTATCCTGGACACTCCTGCCTCTGCCAAGGTCTGTCCTTTGTCTCACACTTTGTTGCACAAGGCCCCAGAGGAGATTATGGGGAAGAGGACCAGATGTGAATGTGCACTAAGGACTATGGTATCCTCCCTGAGAAAAGATCCCTTTGTCTGCAGCTAAGTTCTTCCCCTGCTAGTGACAGACGGCCCTGCTCATAGACAGATGGAGACCCTAATGAGCTCTGGCCACAAACACAGGAGAATCTTCTTCCCTTGAACAGCCTGTTGCCTTGTTAGGTATCATCAAGTAGAGTAAGACTCACAGCAACCCTATGAACAGCCGAACTAAACCTTGCCCTACCCTGTGCCATCTTCATCATCTCTGACACACTGGAAACCATTGTTAAAGTCACGGTGTCAATCCATCTTGTTGGGAATCTTCTTCATTGGCCTTCTATCTTTCCAATTATTATGTCTCTTTCCAAGAAATAACTGAAAGTATAAAAAAACGAAGCTTCACTGTCTTTACTTCCAAGGAGCACTCTGGATGCACTTTTTCCAAGACATACCTGTTTGTTCTTCTGGCAATCCATGAGATATTTGTCACTCCAGGACTATAACTCAAAGGCATCAATTCTTCTGATTCTTCTGTCAACCTTATTGATTTTCCAGCTCTCTAACGCACAGCAGATGATTGAGAAGATCATGGCCTGAATCAGGCTCATCTTAGTCTTCAAACTGACATCATTGTTCCACTGCATGCTGGAGAGTTCCCTGACAATGAACTTGCCCAGTGCAATATGTCTCCTGATGCCCTGACTGCTAATACCAAGGGTGTTGGTTGTTGATGGTAGAAATAATCTATTTCCTCCTTTTTGGCTCTGGTTGCTGGTGCATAAATTGGAGTAATAGTGGTATTAACAGGTCTTCCTTGTATATGTATGGGTATTATCCTGTCACTCACAATATTATATTTCAAAATGGATCTAGAAATGGTTTTTAACTATGAAAGTGACCCCATTTTTTTCTCACATTTTCCTCTCCAGTGTAGCCGATAATATGATTATCTGATTCAAAATGTCCCATGCCAATCCATCTCATTTCACTAATATCTAATATGTCAATATTTATGTATTCCATTTCTTTCTTAACAATGTCCCATTTTCCTACATTCATACTTCTCAAATTCCATGTTCCAATCATTAGTTTCTGTTTATGACTGCTCCTCCTCCTTTGTGTTTCCAAATGTGAGGGCTCAGCCTCAGTTGTTGATCCAGGCAGACGAAATCATTGATGACTTCAATTCTTTCTCCATCCATCATAATGTTGATTGTTGGTCCTGCAATGAGGACTTTTGTTTTCTTGATGTTAAGATGCGATTCATAATGAAGGTTATGGTCCTTGATCTTCTGCAGCAAGTGTCTCATAGCCTCTTCAATTTCAGTAAACAAAGTTGTGTCATATGCATAGCCTAGGTTGATGAGTTTTTGTCCAATCCTGAGGTTACATTCTTTTTCAGAATCCAGCTTTGCAAATTATTTGCACAGAATACAGACTGGATAACTATGGAGAAAGAATACAACTTTGACACACAACCTTCCTAATTTTAAACCATGCTATGTTGCTTGCTCCTGTTTAAACCATGCAGCTGTTCAGACAACAGCTTTTTGGTCTAAGTCTGCAGCTTGAAGGCTCCTGTGAAGTGGTTGGATTCTGGATAGTTTCTCACAACTTTATGAGGACTGGATATGGAACGTTTGGCTGTTTTTTGGTTGTTTTCATCCACAATCAGGTGCAAGATGATTAGATATGCTGGATTTAGCTACCAATGAGTTGCGGGCTGGAATTCTCTTGGTTTACAGTTAACCAGCACCTCATGGGCATGCCTGTACTTAAAAAGTGATAGGACCCTCAGCCTGCAGCCCTCAGGCCTAGTGTTAATTGATTTGGGGATGAACGTTCTTCTAAGTGGTACAGCAGTGGTCTATTTGCTGTACTGAAGTAACTTGGGGTTGCTGTGATGCTGAATGCCATACCACAAGTGTGTCAAATGCCATAATGGTTATCCACTGTGGACCTCCCAGTTTGATTCAGGTTTGGAAGCAGGAGTGGCATCCACTTCCTAAACCACATGCCTCTAGAAACTATCAACATAGAGAAATGATGATGGTTATAGAACAAAGTTCTGGTCTTTTGTTCATAGGGTCGCTATGATTCGTGCTTGATGGGATGGCACTTGAAAACAACAACAACATAGATTCTATATGGGTACAATTAATTATTCTAAGATTCCCATTCCTCTCCATTTGAGCCATAATTTATTATGTCCCACGCAGTCAAATATCTTTGCAGAGTCAAAAAAACAATCTTAACAGCTATTTCCATGGCTGATGATTGTGTAGCCAAGTAAAACTGAAAAGTAAAATCTGAGTAAAATTCTTTACTTCAATCTTTTCCCCATCTAACACTACGTTTTCTATTAATCCAGTTGGGAGGATGTTTGTTTTCTTGATGTTGAACTGTAACTCAAATTGAAGGTTGTAGTCTCTGATCTTCTTCACTCAATGTTTCACGTCTTCTTCATTTTCTGTAAACAAGGCTGTATCAGCTGCATAATGGTTATGATGACTCTTTCCCCAAACATGGCACTACATTATTATACGTGTAGTCTAGCTTCTCTGATTATTTGTTAAGCATACAGATTACTATTGTTCAATAATTTCCACCCTTTGTCAGATCAACCTTTTTTGTAATAGGAATAAATATGGTTCTCTTCTAGTCAGCTGGCCAGGTTTCTTGGCACAACTTAGTGAGCACATGCAGGGAAGCATCAATTTGCTGGAACATGTCAACTGTATACCATGAATTCCTGGAGCCTTGTTTTTATGCCAATTCTTTCAGAGCAGCTTGAATTTCCTCCTTCATCACTGCTGCCTTTTGGTCATATGCTGTCTCATTAAATTCTTCTGTGTCAGCAAATTCTTTTTGGTACAGTGACTTCTTGAATCTTCTTTTGATGCATCCTAGATCATTCAATATGCTGCCCATAGCTTTTTTAAAAAAAATACAAAAAAAATTAAAAAACTACAAAACAGAAAAGAAGATTGAATCAGTGGAGAGAAAGACCATATGCAATACAAGTCTCAATGTTATAAAGTTACATTTTCCCAAATATTCTTGTAAGTTTATAAATTAAATGACAATTTTAAAAATTGCTGCTGTATTAAGCAAAGTATAACTATAAGGAATAATTGTAGCACAGGAGGAAATATTCTATCTGTGAAAGAGAGCGGGGTGCTACGCAAACAGTGACGATCTGAGAATACATAAGAGTTTTAAAACATGAAAAATTAAATTAAAATTTCAACAGAAACAGCATTTTATTTGACATAGATGGTTGTATATAGATCTTATCATTGTTTTTGAGTGACCCTCTAAAACAAGAGTCAAACTGACACACAGGATTCTCAAAGCTACAGCTAGTTATGGGAAGAGTAGCTGGTAGGCTTGAACAGTGGACCTTTTGGCTAACAACTGAGAACTTGAACTCTGTACCACCAAGACTCCTTTGCAAGTCAGGAAAATATTTTAAAAATCTAACATTGGAAAATATAAAAAGAAATTAAAAATATTAGAGCATACTCACTTGCTCACTCATTCTCAGGTCAGATCCCTCTTATACTCACCCTAACCCACTAAAACTAACTCTAACTCTAATCCCTCACCCTAACCCTAACTCCCTAACCCTAACCCTAACACTAATCCCTAACTCTAACCCCCTAACCCTAATTCCTAACCCTAACCCTAACCCGACCTCTTACACTAACCCTCCAGTGGGTTCCAAGACTCCTGTATGAGGAGATTGTTCATCCTGCCCCCCTGGAGCAGCTGGTGAATTTGAACCACCGGAGAGGCATGACCGCAGGCAGCACAACCCCCAGGGCTAGACTCTCAGTGGTCCCTAAGAAACACCCAGAAGGGATGTGCCAAAGAAAGAGCAGGGCTAATACGAGAACATTAGTCAGAACCGAAGAACATGAGTTTCCAATTCAAAATATCCATTCAGTGCCAAATAATAATAATAATTATTATTATTACAAAGACTGAAACCAAAATCACACCAAAGTAACAGTTGTGAAATTCAGAATCCAATGGCCCCTAAAGCTTCTCTGTAGAAGCAGAGGTGAGTAGAGTCTAGGGAGTGGAGTCCTGGGCTCTGTGGCTGTCCTCCTAGGAGCCACAAGACATGGAGACCACAGTTAACAGCACTCTGGGGAGAACACCACCGGGATTCGTTCTCAGAAATTTACATCCAAGAAATCACCATGATTGTGTCCACCAAAATGAGGAAGTGATCTAAAAAGAAAAGGAGAGATACATGCCCCAAGAAAACAGGGACCTCCCGGCAGTGAAGAATGAAGATTAGCTCTCAGAATAACTGCATTGAGGGGCCTCCCTCTGCAGCCCTGCAGCAGGCTGGCAGAGCAGCCAGCCAGGGTGGCCAGCAGGACAGTGATGCTGAGAGAAAGGATTGCTAGTGCACTTGATCATGTGGAAAATAGTTCTCAGACATGGTCCTGAGTCTTCAAGAGAGTCTGAGCAGACATGCCTAATCAAAAACAAATTAATAAAACAGAAAAAGCTACCAACCTGAGAAAATGACAAGGCTGTAATCATAGGACAGGGTGGTTATTTGAGTCTATAAACTCAAGTGACTGCAGACGAACACAATATTGGTGTCACACTGCACTACCTTTCAGGAAATGTCTGTTTCCAAATATCACGGTCATCCTGAAGACTGCTTGGCCATGCAGTGAACAAAATTTGCAATGAGAGAATAATGTCAACACTGCATATTGAGTCCACAACCAAATCAAGACCGAGGTGCCTTTAAGGAAATGCAGTGTGACTGCTGGGCCATGGGGGCGGGAAAGCAGGCCTAGAGAAGGACAGCAACAGACACTGGCTGCAATGGCCCCATTTGGCATAGCAGAGCAGTGCGAGCCTTCTCTCTGCTGATGTAAACACCAGATGAAACAGTAGAATCCAAGCTGTGTTCTGCGGGCTGTGGGGAAGCGTACTAGAGGACTTTTCTTAGTAAATGTTGCAGTTTTCATCATCATAATAAAAATATGAAACAATTCTGAAAAAGGAAATGTATCTGACCATCTTCATCCCTGGGAATGAAGTTTCCATTGTTTTCCATCACCAATAGAATCAAATTTCAGCTCCTTAGGTCTTCCCTCCCAGGTCTCCACTTTCCTGCTCGTTTCTGGATTCTCCAGCCTGGACTGAGCACCTTCTCACTGAGTCCGAAGGTAAATCATGACACAGCACTGCTTACTGCAGTTTATGACGCACATATGAACAACTTCTCCAAAGCACAGGCTACAAAGTCACAAAGTCTCCATGGAAAAGATCGTTTGAGAGGTTTGCTTTCAAAGTCAGATGGTATGGCTGCATTAGTCCTGCTGGTGAAGGAAGCACCATTGATGGTGATAATTTTATGAGAACGGGAAACCTTCTCAAAAGGTTCCAAATAAATAATTTACTACTGACTCCCTCTCTCAGGGACAGTAAGTCCTACTCATGTGTCTCCACCCCCTTTCAGAACAGAGGTTCCGTGGGGACCCAGGTGCACTCTGGGGATGGAGTCAGGGAAGAAGGGGAAACACTGATTCCTAGGTGTGTGCTCTGTCTAGAAGCACAGGCCTGGGCTCCACTGCCTGACCTCTGGAAACCCCAGGGCCACTCAGTGCTCAAGACCGAGTCGCCATCCCGTCGCCACAAAGAAGGGGTCAAGTGTGCATTTTAAAAGGGTGGCAGGGAAGGGCTCTGGGTCAAGGAGCAGGAGGCACACAGGCCAAAGAAGCCTTGCGCTTGGTCCTCATTACCTCGCCCGTAATGGAGTGGCTGTGGGCGGGGTGCATAATGTGGAAAATCTCGTGCCGATCAATATGAGCAGCAGGGAGGACAGACAGCCCACCGCGGCCGCCAGTGAGGCTTCAGAGGACTGAGCCGCTGAAGACCCTTTTGGATGTGGGCCTTCCTGCCGGTGGCCACTTCAGAGTCTTTTCTCATAACCCTGAAAGACACCTGATAGGACTTCCGTAGATGCCATCTTATCAAGCAAGGGGACATAAGGCAAACAAAAAGTGCAAATCAATGTGTAATATTTGCTGCAGGAGCAGGAGCTGTAATAAAAGCTGCTAGGTGCCCACTTCTGGTGTCAACGATTTCTGAGCTGTAGCTACTAATGTGACTGTTGATTTAATGACCAGAAGACAAATGCCTGCGCGGTCACACTACTTGTTACTTGAGTTTGATTTCCAGTACTTGCTGAGGCCTAATTTAAGAACGTCTCATATCATAAGGTCTAAATGAATTTGAGAATTTAGCTTCAGAAAATTTTCTTTAACCAAAGCCTTCATTACTATTCCCAGAGGGCCTTCCGGACAGTGAATCTGGGTGAAAAGATAGTCTAGTGAGACTGTATCTACCTTCCACATCTCTTCCGTAAGAGGGACACTTGTCTTCTTTTAAAAGGAAAAGTTGGCAACCATAAATTTTCATTAAAATCACAAAGATCTTTGGTTTTACAGTTTTCTCTTTCAGCATTTTTGCATTGAGACTAAAACACTACATTAAATGGGGCAAATAAATCCAAGAACGATGTTTTGAGGGTATACAACTAGCCCTTATTTTGCAGAAAGTCTTTAACCTAATAACTCTGAATTTGTACTTCTGGGGTCTCCTGTTCCTGGAGTCCGGGAATTCCAATTGCAGAATAAGACTGACCAGTGCAGGATAGAACAGTGGAGGACTGACCAGTACAGAATGGAACAGTGGAGGACTGACCAGT
>NW_006399957.1:451968-477037 GCF_000299155.1 Elephantulus edwardii | reverse complement strand
GAGCCAGTGCAGGATGGGCCTGTGCAAGATGGATAAGTGCAGGACGGACAAGTCCAGAAAGGAACAGTATATTTCTGCTTTGACAAGCACTCCCACCAGTGTGTGGGACTTTGTCATGGGAGCTCAAGGACACAAGCACACTACTTGTCAACAAAGTGGCTGTAAACATTGGCCTGGGGACGCCCCCACATGCTCTGTTCTAAAAGGAAGAAGCAAAGAATGTGTTTTCTTCTATGTAGGCGATGAACTCTTAGATTCCAGCTCCAAAGACTTGCTAATCAAACTACCCAAAAACCAGGCAAACTAGCAGTTTACCCAGCTGTCTGCCTGTTGTCTGTCCAGTTATCAGTCCACAGTTCAGCCATTTGTCCACTGCCTATCCACCTGTCAGTCTGCTATCTGTCCACTGTCTGTCTACCAGCCTGTAGGAGGAGACCTTTGCAGCAGCCATGCAGGCAGGAGGCACAGGTGCAAAGACAGAAGAAGAAGACAAATGTCTGGGGCCCTGTGATGCCTGGGGCCCTGAGGAGGGGGCAGTGTGAGATTCAAATGAAGGCAGGATAAGTGAACTACAGGACTCCAGGTTTCTTCTTAGATGACCATTAAGTCAAGTGGAGGAGAGAAGTGACCAAAATTGGGAAGGGGAAGGGCCAGGAAGGAGAAGAGAAGGGGCCCAGAGAGGGGAGGAGGATGGGTCAGGAAGGAGGAGGAGGGGAGGGATGAGAAAGGAAGAGGAGGGGCCACGAGGGAGAAAGGAGGGATTCGACAAGAGGGGAAGGAGAAGGCAGGAGGAGGGGAGGGATGAGAGAAGAGGGGAGGGGGAATGAGGGAGGAGGGAAGGGGACAGGAAGGAGGGAGTAGGGACAGTAGAAGGTGACCCGACCCCCCTACTCCCCCACATGCGAAAGGAGGAGGAGACACAGAGGGGACCACGTTCTGCTCCACAAGCTTGGTGCTGCCTGGGCTCTGCCCTTGCTGTCAGTGTGGCCTGCCCTCCTGGTCTGAGGAAGTCCCAACTCTGGCCTTGCTACTCCTCTCTTAAGGGTGCAGGCATGTAGGTTCCCCCACCCACAAGAAGCAAGGACCTACCATGACTCCATTTCTAGAAAGGGTCAGAAGAAGCAGGTCACAGGCAGGGTGAGGACTAGCAGCTGCCGGCTAGAAGGAGGGAAGAGGGCTGGGGGGGCAGATAAGGCAGGATTTGGATTTCTGCCAGAGATGGTGGACATGTTCTGGTGTGAGCGTGAGCGCTAGAAACTTCAACTGCTCGCTTTCAGCAGCATGGTGGGTGGGCTGGGCTGTATCACAGCTGTTTAGAAGCAAGAGGACCACCTCTCACACCAAGAATGCAGTTCTGTGATTTCATTCCATCTTCTTAGTGTGACCTGAAAAGACTGGGTAATGATGGGCATAATCCAATGGTGATTCGTTTTATAAAACACAGTGCATTGGAATGATTGTATGAAACACAATGTGAATAAAGAACAGTGTGAAACACAAACGTACACAAACTTTGTAACCGAACCAATATAAAATTTAAAAAAAATTACTAAGCCAGAGAATCATGTCCAAATGAGAGTAAAGCACAAGGTAAACAAAAATCAACTTAATTTTGACAATTAAGTTTACAAGTGACAAAGGAGGATGTTGGTGGTGAAATTTATCTGGATGAGCCCAGGGCCTTAACAGGGCCATCAGCAAGGTGTGGCCATGCACCTCTTTTGCTCCAGATACATCTCTTACAATGAGTCTATGTCACTTGCAATCTACCAATACTAGTGATCTACAACCCTCCTAATGAGAGAGAAGAAAGGGAGTTTTTTCAGACAGAACATATATCAATAATTATGCTGCGAGGAAACAACTTATTACAAATGAACTTGAAATGTTACTTCACAAACTTTCTCAAGGTTTGGCATCCAAAAGGTGGCAAGGTGGCAATTCTGAAGAACAACCCATGTTCCTTCCTTAATACCTTTTTCTACCATCTTCATTGCTATGAGTCCTTGGCCTTGACCAAGGGATAGAGAGCTAAGTTTTGTTCCTCCATAGCCCTGCGTACAAAAATAGTAAGAGGTTATTAAATCACATTTTAGAAGAGTAAAAAAAACATTATTACAGACAAACAGGAGCCTCAAATATATGAAAATACAATAATCCAGCATCATGCAAAGATCTAAGCATGACAGTGTTGCTAGAGTTGCCAGGCACGGTTGAGTTGACTATGACACAAAGCTACCCTATGAACAACAGAAGGAAAACTTGCCCCAGCTTGTGCCATTCTCATGATCAGTTGGTTGTGATATAGATACATAAAATGAATTTTTATAAAACTAAGAATCCTAAGAATACTTAGATAAAAAAACACGTCAATTTATGTATGATATACATTCATGGTTATGAATGTAAAGCTGTAAAGGTTTTTGGACAATGGAAGTTAGAAAACATTAAAACATTTCTAGCATTCTTAAAAAAAAAAAATTTTAAAAAAGACTGTGGAGCCAGTGCTGACAGCAAGGGTCTGGCCTTGTTGGTCCAAGGCTCCAGTGCTGTTTGCTAAGTCCTCGGCTGGTTGGTGGTCAGCTAGGCCTGTCGGAGTGCCCTGGACCAACGACTCCCACCACACAAGCTGAGGGGACAGATGCTACCAGCCCTGCTCTGGTCCAGCCTCAGGCTGCACAACTGGCCACATTGTAGGACCACACTGTAGGACCACACTGTAGGACCACACAGTGGCCAGACAGGCAGGGTCAGCCATGACAATCCTGGAGCCAGTGGATGAGGACATGCCTTGGCACTCAGAGGTACTATGTGCAGGGGTGTGTGCACTTGTGTGCTGGGCATGGTTGAGTGTGGTTGACATAGTCAGTCATTGTCTCTATCAAGAGCAGAGAAATGTGGAAACATTTTTCTGTCTGGGCTTATCAATAATGCATTTTTTATCAATACATTCCATCCAAACTGAGACTGGACTAATTGCTGATGGAAAATTCCAACTAAAATTCCACAGCCTGGTTCTCTAATGCCTCCAACAGCTTCCAGGTACCTTACCCGTCTCCAAAATTCCCCTAAACGCAGCTCTAGAGACCAGAAAGCCAATCTCAGTCCTAGCGGGAGTTTCAGTCTCTGCAGCCTGTTTAGGGCTCAGGGAAGGGCAAAGGACGTAAGGTACCCATGGAAAGCAGAGAAATGGTCTCTCTGGCACAGAGACTGTCTTGTAAGAACACCATACACACTCCACTCCTTTCCTCATACACACAGAGTTTGAAGACGATGTTTGGGCTGAACATAAACTGTCTTCCAAACACATGGGTTTGTCGGTTGTCACTGCACCTCAACAATATCCCAACGTCGCTTTTTTGCACAATTCATTCCTGTTCAGTTTATTTTCTTATTGTTTCTTTTCGCATTAAAAGGTTTTCTCGTTCATATGCATTGTATTCCACATCCTTTCATTCACATTGTGTTTCATATGATCATTCCCACACGTTGCGTCTTATAAAGTTAACCTCTGCCCACTATCACCCTGCCTTTTTCAGAGAGCACTCGATATCTACTAATTCCTTCATCCCGTCCACCCACCGACAGTTACCTTACTCATATTGCTGCGTAAGAAAGCTTGGCAGGGATGAGTGACGTGAAACTCCGTCAACTCCATTTCCTTTACATTTTTACTCTACATAGTTTATTGGGATACAGAACTCTGTTGGCTTAATCCATAGGAAGTTATGTTCCTAACGCAAAGGTTGTGCATCGATTCAAATCCACCAATCGCTCCATAGGGGAAAGACTCTCCATCTCTTCCCAGGTGATTTTCAGCCTCTGAAAACCAACCGGTCAGTCGTCTGTGCACTGATTCTGACCTTATGGCAGTGGGCAAGTTCATGCAATGGGTGTACGTGACTTTAGCAGGTTCACTGTACTCTGTTATCGACAATGATTTGTCTGTCTGCCTGATGTCTTTCCTTCTGCTGGACTCCACCTTTTTATTCCTAGGTGGCTGATACTGCATGGTATAGACAGAGTTACAGTATAACATCATTTAGAAAATCCTAATGAGATTACACAGAGCACTAACAATATATTTTAAGGGAAGCACACATTGGAAAGTTTGTCAATTTACAGACCCTTAAAGCAGTGGCTTTAACTGGTGTCCCCAAGATCACATACACTTTGGTTTTCTCTGGGTGAAGACCATTAACTGTTGGATTAATTTCTTCAACAGAAATTCAGCTGTATGAGATTTCTTGAAGTAACAATCTGTATTAGAGGAGATATTTAAAATAACAACAATGCTGTATTTTTAGAACAAATCTCTGATCAAGCCCCAACTCAAAAGTGACCCATGAGTTCTGTAAATCTTGCTGCTTGCCCCCTAAGGAGTGGACTGAACATGAGACCCAGCAGCTTGAACACAGAGCGGGACTCCCCCCGGTGAGTGTCCCGTCTGCAGGCCAGCATGTCTCACCAACACAAACTATTTCTGCAGAAAGCAGAAATGGTACACTAACTGGCAATACTCATGATTGATCCAAACTTCCTCTTTCTCAAAAAAAAACTGGAAGTGCCCCTTCCTCATTCCCATGGAAATGCGTGCAGGTGCAGAGGCACAAGGCCAGTGTCCTGAGCAGGCAAGCCCAGTTCAATGTGTGGCCATGACCCACCCTGCCCACTGAGTCATGGCCAGGCCACAAAGTGACCTCAAAGCTCCCACAAGGCTGAGTGTTGGGCCCTTCCAGGCCCCATGGTGTGGAATCCAAGGTCCGGATCCAGGCTGGCACCTACCATGTTCTTCCTGAAGGGAGAAACCCCAGTCTCTCTGTAGGTCTCTTTGAGAAACCCCAAACCCTCCAAGGGACACATCTCAGCTCTCCACCTTCGCATACGCACTGCAGTCCACACTGCAGCACTCCGTCCCTATTCCCTGATCCTGGTTCTTGCCTGTCATTTTTTTCATGCAGTTCTTTGCCCCCTCTCGAACCCCTCCCAGAATGACCAGTGACCACAGTGACTGCCTGAATTGAAACTGCGCTGAGCTAGACTCACTTTCAGGTTGACAAACCCCCTGGATACAGGAGCTTTGGAGAGAAATCCCGGAAATTCATCAGAAACCAGGGTGTCGAGTAGGGATTTTTTGCTGCCTGTTATCCACTGGCTGGAAGGACAATGTGAAGTGTGTCAGCAGAAGCCACGTTCAAATGTGCACTTTGCAGGAACAGGACTGGGCAGCAGCTGGTGCCCATTAGTGCCCACTCGGCCATTCCTGGGGGTGGGACCTGCCATCTGAGAGCTGACCATGGTGGCATGTCCTATGGGTCTGTGTGTGGGAGAAGCACCATGTTTAAGGGCTCCTGACAGACAGATTGATGCATGTGTCCACCACGGTCCGGTGCTACCCAACCACGCTGAAATGAAGCCACCAGACAGGCTGGCAGGCCCAGTGTCACCCATCCGTCTGTGCCCAGATGCAAGCCATGGAAAGGCAGTGGGCACAGCTGACCTGCTGAGCAGGGGCGCTGAGACTGCCCATCCATGAGAACCGCCTTCAGAACCCAAAATAAGCACCTGCCCCCTCCCTGCTCGATTTCTTGTTGGGCTCTGGCTGCTCCTCCAGGCAAATGCAGCAGTCGGGGATGACCCCACAGGGCTTGGGCACAGGACAAGGACTTGGGAGCTGGTACGGAGGGTGCTATGGGTGGTGAAGCTGCCCAGACCTAATGGAAGCAGCTCAGCTGACTTCAGGAGGGAAATGGCCAAGGGCAGAGTGTGGAAGAAACCTCAGAGATGTGGAGGACAGGCAGGAAGAGGGACTCCACTGGGGTGAGCTGGTAAGCCAAGTGGACAGGCCCAGTGAGGAATGCCAGGCAGTGGCCTCTCTGAGGGTCTGACAGTCAGGACAGAGTGCAGTAGCAGCACCCATTGGTGTCCCCCACGGCTGCTCTGATGGCACTCATGGGTCTGGTCACTGACCCTCAAGACCAGCCTCCGGTGGTATGGCTCTCATGCCTGTTTTGGGTGAGGGAGGGTCTAAGACCAGCCAGAACTCAGAAGATGTCCTCTTGGGATTTCCTCTGTTGCTCCTGACCGTGGACTTCTAAGTCTGTCCCCTGACTTGTGCCTCTGGACCTCCAGTCTATCTCTTCAGTGCTGACCATGGACTCTCAGGTCTGTCTCCTGATGACTGTGGCCATGTCTGTGTCCTCATAGTGTTGGACACGTCAGATGAATAAAGGCAGGAGTAGCTTTACTCGGGAGCTCTTACTGCTCCCTTGAGCCCTGGCAACCCCACACCTCAGGGCTTCTAGTGTCACATGTGTGTCTAAGCACATGGGGAGGACAAAAGCCATCTCCAGCGAAAGTTCCTCTTTTGATTGTCTCTGTGTGTTGGAAGCTTGGAGGATACAAAGTGCGAGATGTAAGAAGGACTATCATAGCCGCTGGCATGGATCTGCTGAGCAGAACACCCTATCATGAGATCCGATGTCACACACTGAAGTTAAGCCCCTATAGTGGGACCTGACACCCCTGAGAGGTGGACCACTGCCTTCTGGTGGCTGCTTCTTGGAGATCACTGACCTTGTATTTCAGTTTCCTCTTGTAGAAAGTGAAGGCCAGCACTTTGAGGAAAATGTGTTCCAGGAATTGTGGTTTAAAATCCTACCAAACATGTAACTGGACTCCATTCTTTGTGGCCAAAGCACCATAAGCTCCCCCACCTACTGTGAACGAGACACTTCAGTCATCAGAGGCGCTCACTGCAACCTCCAACCTGATGTGGCTCTTCCTGTGGCTTTTCCAGAGACACACGCCCAAGGCCAGGGCCAGGGTTCAGCAGCAGTGATTCTGTGTCTACACAGCAAAGAGATGCAAGAGGCCTCAGTGCGAGTTGGTATTCTGAAGGAAGCCGGGGTGGCTGGGTAAAGTCTGGCTCTCGTTCTCAGAAGTCAGTGAGGCAAGGCTTGGCCCACTCCCCCACTTCTCTGCTGTACTCAGAAATGCTGGTGAATTCAAAGTGTGTTTCCAGCACTTTTTGCCTTGTTACTGTTCAAGAATTGATAGCTAGAGTGAGGTGGTAAGGGTGGTGTTTCAAAGGAAAGAACATGGAAGAGAAGAACATCTCTTTTAGCCAGCCACTACCACAGAGCTTGAAAGACAAGGAAGCTAAGCACCCAACAGTGCCCACACTGCTCTGCCCCCTGATTCCTTGGTCAGCTAGCAACCCAAAGGCACTGGCTGACACATCACTGTGGACAGTCTTATCTTAGTCCTGGTGGAAGCTATAATTCCATGTGTCTCCACCACATACAGACCTCTGTGAATCATCTAAGTCTAAAATCTCTTGAGCCCTTGTATAACCAGTAGTTGTCTGTATTTCATAAGGCCCTGTGAAAGTGGCTTTGAAGCCCTAGATGCAGCAAGAACATTCAGGGCACCTGAAGCCTGTCCTCAGTGTGTGGTGATGAAACTCTTTGTCAGGATTTTCATAAAGGACTAGAAAAATGGTGGAGTAGAGCACCTTCTGAGTTTACCTCAACACAGAAAAGCACGAGCACAGAACCCTCTCCAGCCAGCATGAGGCCTGAGAGTGCCCACAGGCCTTCCCACGCCACTGCCTGCTGCTGTGGGATCTCTACTGTGATGGTGACCTCACTCCCTAGTCAACCCCCAGGTCTTACCCTGGAGTGTGCAGAGCTATGATCTTTCTTTTGGGCAAATAGTGAGTGAAGTCAAGACCAGTGTGCAGGCACCCAGCCAGGACCTGAAGGGATGGGCAGAGCATGTGGACCTGGGCACAGACGGAGGTGGAGCTCTGGCCTCCAAGGTCACTTGCTTCCTTAGCAAATGGAAGAAAAGAGGGGCAGTGACCACTAAGAGGGAGAGGCACTGACAGCGGCACCACTGCCGACGGGCATCCCAAGCACTGGCAAGGTGCATCAGGAAAGATGAGACTGGGGGCTCCCACGGTGAGCCAGTTTGGTGAAGCCTCTCCACACACTGGCCCTTCATGGAGTCCCTCCTGAGAGGTGCCTGGTGTGATTTCTCACAAAGAGCACAGCAGGCCTGTCTCTGTGTCTCAGCTTATCACTCTCTCCAGCTCTCAGAGCCACTCCAGGGTTTGCTCTGCTGGCCTATGCGTTAGCAGTCCAACACAGAACCCACTGCACTACTGGAGCTCTTCGGACAAGTGTAAGAGTAGAAACTGTATAAAGGATTTACCGCAGCCTAACCTGTGTGGTAATGGTTTACTCCCAAGAGTGCTCCACATGGTACCACTGTGTTAACACAGACAGCAAGCACCATTCAGTACACAACCAGTCAACACAGGCATTATCACACAGCAAACTGTTACAACACAGCGCTTCAGGACCTGGAATATGCAATCATCTTGGTGAGATAGTAGGTTACTGTTTGTGTTGTTATTGAGAATTTACACTAACTCAACAAAGACCTGGTAATTGACAATTATTGAAAAGTCTATGAATTCTCCATGAACAAGTCAGTGACAATAATTACATTCTTCACATTGTTACCCTCTTTTTCTGAGTTGTTCTTCCCCCTTTAACATAAACTCACTGCCTCTAAGTACCTCGTTAACCTTCTGAGTTACCGTTGTCCTTATTATCCTATATAGATAGTTCTTCAAAAGAGCACGTTGCTCCAGGTATGTTCTTTACAGACTGAGGAGGATTGTGAGAGCAGTACAGGATCTATATGTGTCAGACAGCAACTTAGACGGCTGTTGTTGTTGTGTACGGTCAAGTCGGGACTGCCTCGTAGCTGACCCTCCAGTGCATTTTCAGAGGCACTTTTCAATTGCGTAGGGGAAGATCTCTTATCCTTCTCCCACGGAGCAGGTGGTGGACTTGAACCATGTGCCTTTGGGATTGCAGCACAGCTTCTTACCACTAGGCTACCAGAGCTCCCTGTAGGGGTGTGAAAATACACCAGATTTGCCATCTGTCCTCAAACCAGGTATCAAGTAGTTGGGTTCAGACAGTGAACCATGATGCAATAAAATTCTGTGCTCAAGTTAAACCGTGCAGGAAGGCTGAGACAAGAGTGTTCCATAGCAAGAGCATCATGTTGGCCACGCTTATGCATTCCTGGGACTCCATTCTGCCGGTTTGGAGCCTGAGATAGGAGGTCTCACTGAGTTCTCCCACACACTGAGGTTTGCCTTAGAGGTGGCGGGAGACACTGCGATTTTAAACAGGGGAATCACTTGCTGACAGCTGCTGCTGCAACAGAAAACAGATGGCAGGGCCAGTTAGGAGGCAAATCTTCAAGGAGTACAAGATGCCTTGAGGTCTCCTAATGCAGTGGCTATGGGGTGGGGCTGCCAAGAGAAGCCTGTGCTGTGGGGTCTAGCATCCCGAGAACTTAGGTAAACTATGTGAACAGAGGTGAGTACTGATGACTGACTGGTAGAAAAATACAATCAAGTGCTGCCATGCAGCTTAGGGGTAATCCAAGGTCTGAATGGCGGTGGCTCAGACCTCTGGTCTGAATGGCATCTGTGTGCACAAGGTATCTGCTGAAACCTGACAGTGAAAACCTTGCAAGTAGAGAGGATTTTTTTTTGCTGCCATTTTTACAGAGCCCTTGGTCTGTGGCAAACACTCTTCTGAGCACTACCTGTTCTCTACAGCAGCTGGGGGGTGTTGTCATCACTGCTTTCCATGTCCATGACTATCACAGTCACTCTCTGCAAGCACGCATACTTACACCCTGAACAGTGAGTGAGTCCCAACTGCACTAGGATCTGCCAGCTCTCCTACTAAGAGCCCAGAATGTACCCTCATTGTGTCCAACTGAGAAATCTCAGGATGGAGATAATATCAAGCACAAACGAGCCCCATTAAGAACTTCTTCCCAGCTGCTGAGCAGTCCCAAGGGTTTTCTTTTACCTGGATCCACAACCAACATTCACGGGAGCAGAAGTCGAGACATCAGACGACGTGCTGCATTGCGGCGGGGAGGGTTCCTAACAAGGACTTCTCCAAAGTGCTAAAGAGAAGCACCACTTTAGATCAGTTTAAAGACCTAAGTGTTTCTGATTCAAGCCATGGGATTTTCATTTGCTTCCTTCACATCTGAAGTTTGGAAAGTAAATAAGGAATACCAAAGAAAAATTGATACCTTTACATAGTGGTGTTGGAGAAGAATACTGAATATATCACGGACTGCCAAAAAAACAAACAGATATGTTTTAAGGAAAAACGCAAACAGTACTCCTTAGAGGCGAGGATGGTGAAACTTTGTTTTCCACAAGAATGGAACGCTGTCAGGAGGAGTCAGTCCTTGGAACAAGACATCATACTGAGAAAGGTAGAGGGTCACAGAAAGAGAGGAAGATCTTCCACGGGACAGATGGACACAGCGACTGTAACAATGGGCTTGAGCAGCTCAGAGATGACGCAGACAGCGCAGCCCAGGAGGGATCTGCTGTTCACAGAGCTGCTAAGAGGCGTGGTTGACTCAGTGACACTTAACAATTATGACCACAACATGGATAAACATTTGTCTATTTTATATCTTTTCAGAAGTGTGTATCATCTTTATCCCATCACTTACTAATTTTTCTTTCTGAATGTTTTCTAATGCACGTACCTGGAATGGAACACTCAACTTTTACCCCCATCCCCCACAGATCAAATGGGGTAAACACTCAAGCCTCCTCCACTGACTGTGACTCGGAAAATGTGGAGGACATTCCTGCCGCCTCTTCAAACATCCACAGAACAAAGCAGTGATGGTGAGATGGGTCAGACGTGCTGACAGTAACTCAGTTCTGGCCCACAGCTCCTGGTCTCCCTGCTCCTGCCGGTCTCTAGGCCTTCACTATCTGGTCCACACCACCCAGATCTCGTTCTTACAGTGCTTCCTCACTGTCCAGTCTCCCAGTCTTTGATGTTCTTCCACATTTCTGGTCCTTACATCCTGTCCTTGCTGCCTGTGGTCATTACAGTCCCAGCATATTCCACATTGTATCCTATTCTGTCTGAATCTGAAGCTGGTTCATTCAGTGTGAACATCATAGGCACCTGTGTCCCAAGACATCCCAGCCATAGCCAACACCCTCGCTCCCTGTCCTGGGCTCAGCCTCGTAGCTTCACCTGGAGCTGGCAGTGGGCCACTGTGAGATGGAACCTGGCCTGCACAGGTTAGGATATGCCAAGGGACTTTCTTTTATCGCTGTGTGACTGTGCCCTGAGAAGTTCTTGTGCTGAGGAGAAATGAGATCAGGGCCCAGGGTGCCTGGGGAGGAAGCCCACCGTGCTTAAGAGGAGGTGCAGAGGCATGTGGCAGAAGGACAGATGGAAGGACAGCCCTTTGTAGATGCAGCCAGGTAGGACCCTGTGTGGGAGTGAAAAGCGAGACCAGGAGCAGTGGTGTGACCCCCAGTCAGCATGTGAAGCATGGTGTCTGTGGGCCCTGGATGGTCATTCCTTGTCCTGAGGGGACGGACGCTAGAGTGAATGCCAGCCACCTTTGAAGCAGCCACACACTTTCCTCCCTTCTCTCCCGTCCTCCCTGAGGACCGCATCCGCCTGGGACAGCCTGGGATTGTTGCTATGTCGGCTTGTGAATGGACGCACTGAGCACCCAGGCCCATGGCCATCCTAGATGTGAGAGGTGTTCTCAGAAGGCTGTCCACACCGGGAAAGGCGTCCCCAGTTTCCTTTGCTGCAGAACCTCACTCACGTCGGAGGTTGTCCTGTCTGTGCCCTCAGTTCAGAGGAGGAAAGGTCCTGGTCCTGGAAGTGAATCGTGCCTGGCCAAGTGGGTCCAGGTGGCCCTCACAAGCCCCCAGGGCTGCAGGGGTCAGTGTAGCCATGGCAGTCTCCACTACAAGGGCAAGGACTGAGGAGGCTCCTCCAAGTGGTCCAGGCCAGTTCCGCAAGAGCTGCCGGTGGGCCCCACGCCGGAGTGCGCCATGCACACAGACAGGAAGTCTGACTTTGGAATGCTAGTCAAGTACTCTGGGCGGTTCACACCTATATCATCCTGGTCTGCCTGAATTGGGCCTCTCTGAGGTTTCTGGTGTTCCTAGCCGAGAGCCACCTCCAAGAACAGCCCTCCACTGAGTTTGCCCGGACTTCTCTTTAGGCCAGAATCTGAAATCAAAGTGCTGAGCGGGACAGGAGGGCTCTCTCCAGCTGCTACCAAAAAGAAACAGTGTCAGTCTTTGTTTTCAGAAGAAAAAACTCAAACGCAATTTACTCACTCACTGGGCCTGCAGGAAGCAGGGTCCAATAGAGATTCTCTGACGACTTGAACATGTCACAAGGGCATCTGGGAACAGCACTCATGAGACCAGGCATCTAGTGTCCAGAGGAAAGGAGCCTTTGTCTCTCCTCCAACTCTGTGCAGGGAACCCTGCCCCACACATCACAGATGAATGGAACGTGAGCTTCTTGTTTGGGGTGGACCCGTGCTTACAACAGGTCTTCAGAGTGACAAAGACAGAGTCGGCTTCCTCTTTTCAGTGGGAGGTGAGGTGTTGGATGACATGGCCTCTCTGAGCGGAGCCTCTGTAGCCCCTGTGTGTGGGGAGGACAATGGCCATATTCTGTACTGTGGTTCTGGAGAGCCCACTGTCGTTCAGGCAAACCCGAGAGTCTGCCGTTGTTCTGGAGAGTTTGCTCTCACCCTGCAAAGCCTGCTCTCCCTCTAGAAAGCTCCCTCTCATTGTGAAGAGCCCACTATCACTCTGAGGAGCTGGTTCTTGATCTAGAAAGCTCACAAGTGCATGTCTGTCAGTGAAGAACTGAGGTCTTACTGGAGAAAATGTGTGTAGACTAAAGCTTCCAGCGACTTTGTAGCCTCAAGCTCTTCTTTCCCAGGCCTACCCTGTGGGACAGTGTACCCTCTGCATTGATCCTGGACTAGACACCGGCCCAGGGAGAGCATGCCAAACCAAATGAGGGGCAACTACTGTGGCGGCCTTGGCCCCTGCCTGTCACTTTCTCTCCCACAATCACTTGGCATCTGCGCTCATAGAATGTAAGAAACTGGTTTCTGTAAGTTATACAGCCTCCGAGACCCCACAAGCTGTTCGGTTTTGTCCTATTACGTTGCCTAACTTGATGGCAGTGGGGTTTTAAATCTTGTTAATATACCTGAAACTACCACTTTCACATCTACAATGGTGTCATCTTTGGACAAGCTTCTTGCTAATACACATCTCTATGTGTTCAAACTAGGAGAAGAAAGGAAGGTGAGAGAGTAAAAAGGAAGGAGAGAGGAAGACGGGAGGAAGGAGGAGAGAAGGAAGCAGCAGGAGGAAGCAGTGTGGCCCATCTCGGTGCCTAAGCCCGGTCCCTTCAGGAAGCCAGGTGATAGCTGTGAGCCTACAGATTGTTGTCCCTTCCCCACTCTTATCTTCTAGTGTCTCTACTGTATGACCTGGCTGCACCTGCAGCCTCCTGTCCCCGTCCTCCTGTCCCCATCCTCCTGTGCTTGTCCTCCTGTCTCTGTACCGGTCCTCCTGTCCCCGTCCTCCTGTCCCCATCCTGTCTCCATCCTTCTGTCCCCGTCCTTCTGTCCTCAGGCTGTATAGAGGCTCAGCAGGCAGCCTTGTAATGACTGTAGTCACCTGAGCCCCCTGGTATCTCCCTAAGCATTAGTCTCAGACCACTAACTCCCAGGGTCAAGGTGAGGACAGGGTCATCCCTACATTCAGCGTCTCTGGGTGTGGGCACCTCTGTTGTCCAGTTTGTCACTGGCAGCCCTCACATCTGGACTTCCCTCAACACCTCTGTAGTTACAACACACCCTGTTTCCGTGAGCCGTAGTCTAGGCCAGTGCATGCTCACTAGCCATAAAGCTTGTCTTGGAGTCATGAAAGTGGTCTCAGGGTAATTTTCCCAGAGCAGTGGGCTCAGACACATTCAGCCACTCTTGGTACCACCCCAGCCAAAACCCCACCTGATCTCCACTCGTTGTGAATCTCACTCCCATCTCCTAAAGCAAGGCTTTTCCTCCACTCACCAAGTTAGGGGTGTGGAAGGTGCTTAGAAACAAGGAAAACTAGAAACTATCATCTTGCAAGAGTTTGAAGGTCCAAGTGTGGCCCCATGTGGTGGTGAACAAAAATGCAAGCACAGGAACTATAGAGCTACATGCAGGGGGCTTGAATGTAGTTCCAAGAAAACACAAATCCAAACAACTCATTGCCTTCAACCTACGGAGGACACTCTCATGGGCTTCCAAGGCTGCAAATGACACAGGCAGAGCTTTCCAGCCTCCTCCTGAAGCCACACCCTCAGAGCAACAGCAGCTGCACTGCAATCTCTCTCTGGAATTTTGATTGTAGAATACTTGATGGAATACTTTATGAGTGTGGTATTTCATTTTACTTGGATCCACAATCAACACTTACGGTACCAGCAGTCAAGAAAACAAAAGACACGCTGCACTTTGGGTATCTGTGGTCAAGGACCTTTCCTAAGCACTATAGAGCAAGAATATCAATTTAAAGACTAAGATGCACTTGATCCAAACCATGGTGTCTTCAGTTGCTTCCTATGCATCTGAAAGTAGGACAATGAATAAGGAAGACTGAGGAAGAATATATGCCTTTTTACAGAGGCGTGGTGGAGTACAGCATATCCCATGCACTGCCAAAATGCCCAGAAAGGTGTCTTGAAGGAAGGGCAACCAGAGTGCTCCTTTGAAGAAAGGATGATGAAGCTTTATCTCACTTACTTGGGGCGTATTCTCAGGAGGAATCAGACCTTGGAGAGAGGCATCATGCTGGGAGGCAGGGGGCAGAGAGAGAGGAAAATCCTCAACAGGATGGAGTGACACAGTTGACTATCACAATGGCTTGAGCAGAACACAATCGTGAGGAAGGTGCAGGGAAGGACAGGTTTCAAGCTTTCTTCATCAGGTTGCAATGAGTCGTAGTTGACTTAACAGCACCTATCAACAATAACATTCATTCTTTAGGACCAGGAACTGTGTTTATGGCCTAATTTATCCATTAACTTACTTCAACAAATACTGAAAGATCTCCCTCTTCTGCTCCGCACCACATGCTTGGAGCAGACACTCACTAAGGGTGGATAATACCTCCTTTGTGTGAGGTGACTGTGCAACAACCTGGTCTGTCCTTATGATTATTCAGGACATGAATATCAGCCCCCAACACTGAGCCCCGGCTGATGCAGAAGCACCTGTGTGGCCCCGAGTTCTCGTCTCAGTGTCCCTCCCAGGACAGGTGGTAGGCGCTCTCATAGGTACCATGTGTCTTTTTTGCTTGGATCAAAGAAACTCCTAAAAAGTCACATCTGGAGCCAGGAGCGCTGGCACTGGAGACTTCCTGGACACCTTGTCCCCCAGGATCCAGCACTTATAGCTAAGAGTGTGTTTTTCTTCAGGTTGAAAACTCAAACAATGCAACCCACTACCTCACAGGATTGCTCCTGAAAGGGCATAAGAGAAGGGAACTTTAAGAACCCTGGTGTACAAGTCTCCGTTTGTGCCTCAGGTCTCATTTTCTCAGGGTATATTCCAAGTAGAGGAATAGCTGGGTTATATGGAATTTCTATGCTCAGCTTTTTGAGGAAGCACCAAAGTGCCTTCCAGAATGGTTGTACCATTTTACATTTCCATCAACAATGTGTAAGAGTTCTTTCTCACTATGTCCTCTCCAACATCTATTACTTGCTGCCCTGTTAAACTTTGCCACTGTTACTAGAATGAGATGGTACTTCATCGTGGTTTTGATTTGCATCTCTCTTATTGCCAGTCATTTGGAGCATTTCTTCATGTGTCTGTTTGCCATTCAAATATCTTCCTCTGTGATAATTCTTCCCATGTCTTTTGCCCATATTTTAATTGGGTTACAGTCTTTTTATTGTGGAGGCCCAGAAGTATTCTATAAATTTTCATTATGAGAATTTTGTCTGAGGTGGTCTTACCAAAGGTTTGTTCCCAGTCAGTAGGTTTTCTCTTCACTCTGTTGGAAAAAGGTTTTGATGTGCACAGGGACTTAACCTTTAGAAGGTCCCATGCATCAACATTATCCTCCTCAGATTGTGCGTTACTGGTTGTATTTGGCAGTCTCTTTATACCTTGGACTTGTGCTTCTAAGCTTGATCCGATTTTCTCTCTTATGAATTTTATGGTTTTGGGCTTTCCTCCCATGTCTCTGATCCACCTTGAGTTGATTTTTGTGAACGGTGTGAGATGTGGATCCTGTTTCAGCTTTCTGCAGGTGGAAGTTCAGTTTTGCCAGCACCATTTGTTGAAGAAGTTGTCATTTCCCCATTTGATAACTTTTATTTCCTTGTTGAATATCAGTTGATCATAGGTAGCTGGGTCTATTTCTCGGTTCTCATGACCACACCAGTATCAGAACATCTGTCACTCACACTGCTTAATATTTTTCTCTAAATCTTTTAAATACAACCCTTTCAGCTTTCTTTTACCTTGGCCTAATCCTAAGTATGTTTATCAAAACTTTTTGGACACAGCAAAAGCATTGTTCCAAGAACAGTTGTAGCAAGTGATACTTGGGGTGGGGGGGGAAGAATAAAAATTAATACCTTAGCCAACAGTTAGAACATAATAGAAAAACACCAAAAAAATCTACAATTTGTAGAAGAAAATAATAAATGATTAGCACACAAATAAATTAAGAATAAAATAAGAAAATGGTTAAAAGAATAAAATTAGAAGGTTATAATTTGGAAAAATGAACCAAACCAACAAACCACAAACTAACAAAAAGAAAAGAGAGGCAACACAGAAATAACATGAGTAAGAAATGAAATGTGCAATGTCAAAACAGAATCAGATAAAATAAAAAAAGAAAATAATAATAATAATAGACAATCTGAAGAATTCTCAAAAACTCACTCATTTTCTCGTCAAGACTAACTCATAGCTGACTGTCCAGTGGGTTTTCAGAAGCTATACATAATGCGTTAGGGTTGCCAGTCTTTGTGCTGAGGAGCAGCTGGTCTGTCTGTGGGTTGGCAACTGTCTGCCTCTGGGTTGGTAGCACAATTCCTTACTTACTAGGCCACCAGAGCTCCAATAAATTTGAAAACTTAGACAAAATGGAGACACATTCCCGGAAACATACAGTCTGCTAATTAAACAGGTTGGTAATTTGAACAGACTCATAGTGAAGAAGGAAACTGTCTAACCCATAAAACATCTCCCAGCAAAAATAATCCTGACCTAGACACTGAAGAATTCTACTAATATTCAGAGAACTGGCAGCATTCACCCTATCCCATAACATAGAAAAGGTTGAAATACTCCTGAACTTATTCTGTAAAGCACACATTATTGATACCAAAGCCAAGTAAAGACAGACCTAAGCAAGACAACTACTGAACAGTATCCCTCAGGAACACAGATGCAAAGATTCTCAACAAAATCTATAGTAAAATGCAATGCAACACTAAAACAACAACGACAACAAAAAATACTCCAATACACCACAACCCAAACCACATCATAAAAAACAATACATGCAACGCTAGATTTATACCAGGTATGCAAAGTTGGTATACTATTAGAAAAACACTCAGTATAATTCATTGTTTTTGTTGGTTGTTAAGTGCTGTCTAGTCCCCAAAGACTCATAGTGACCCTATGTCTTATAGCCGTAACCCCTGCTCTGTCCTGTGCCAATCTCACTGTCTCCGGCATATCTACCCCCACTACCCCAGTCACTGAATTAATCCACCTAATAGACAGTCTTCCTCTCCTGTGCTGTCCCTCCACTATCCCGAGCATGATGTCCTTCTCCAAGGACTGATCCCTCCTTGCAACATGTCCAAAGTATGTCAGACAAAGCTTCAGAATCTTTGCCTCCAAGGAGCAGCCTGGCTTCACCCTCTCCAGGATGAACTTATTTGTTCTCCTTAGCAGTCCATGATATACTCAATACTCTACTCCAGCACCACAGCTCAAAGGCATCAATTCTTCTGTCCTCCCTAGTCATTGTCCAGCTCTCTGATACACAGCAAGTGATTGCAAAGACTATGGCCTGTATCAGGTGCACCGTAGTCTCCAGAATGACACCATTGCTCTTCCGTATTTTGGAGAGGTTCCTAATAGCAGACTTTCCCATTGCAATTCATTTTTTAACTTCCTGGCTATTGGTGCCAAGAGTGTTGACTGTGAAGACAAGCAAACTAAACCTGTTAATAATCTCAATCTCTTCACCATCCATCCTGATGTATAATTCATTACATAAACAAAACAAATGACACACATAATCAAACATATTAATCAATGCAGGAAAAATATTTTACAAACTCAACATCATTCCTGATAGAAATTATTAATAAAATGGGAAAATTCACAGCATAAAGCATATACTTGAAAGCAGGAGTAGCATCCACTTCCACAATAGCTTGCCTCTGGAAACTCTATGAACTTGGAGAAAGGACAAACCAGGACTTTCATTCATAGGGTCACTATGAGTTGCCTAGGACTCGATGACACGTTACAACAAAAAAACGAGAGAGAGAGAGAGAGAAAGAACACAAACACAAGCTGTTGGCCTAGCGGTCAGAAAGTCATGCTCCCAAGCCAAAGGTGGTGACTCTACTCCGTGGCCCTCCTTTAATTGTTTTTGGTGAAACATTCTTCTAGGTAGTGTAACCCCGGTATGTCCACTTGCTGTACAGAGGTAATTCGTGGTTGCTGTGAAGCCGAACACTGTGACACTGATGAGTCAAATGCGAGAATGGTTACCCATGGTGGACAGTGTTAGGAGGAGCTCCCTGATAAAACAAGCTTGGAAGCAAGAGTGGCATCCACTTCTGTAACAGCTTGCCTCTGGAAACCCTATGAAGTTGGAGAAAGGACAAACCAGGACTTTCATTCATAGGGTCGCTATGAGTTGCCTGGGACTCGATGGCACTTAACAACAACAACAACCACCCTAAGTAAATGTGTAACATTTAATATACTTGTTTTTTTCCCTTCTATGACACAGAAATGAGTAGATATCGATATGTAATACACATATATGGCACATACGTTGAGATTGTTGTCAAGAGAATTGTTGTTCATAGAGAATGACAGACATCATGCTTAGAAAATTGAAGAAGATTAAGAACCTCCAGAAGACAGGCCGACCGTGACACAGCTGTGGGTTAGGTGTGGAGGGGGCTGTAAGGATGACGCAAGGCCTGGTGGGGTTTCCGTTCTATTGTGTACAAGCTTAGGAGGAGCCAGGCCCATCTAGATGACATCCAGTGTTCACAAAAGGGAAACATTTCCGCATCAAAATGGACTGGGGGAGGGGGAAGAGAAGAGGGAGGAGAATGTGCAACAATGAATGTATGAAAATCCAAACTTTCTGAAAACCCTCATTAAAATCACAGCAAATATGAACACACACACCATTCTGTTCCCATGCTTATTACTAGGCCTCTCCAAGTTTGCCAGGTTGGGGTGACATATAAGCTGTTGAATTTGTGTGGTCTTGAGCCTCTCTCTGTGTCCAGTCTTATGGGCTTATACTCCCTGCCTCAGAGCCTATCCCTGGACCTAGGCCTCTATCTCCCTGCCTCAGACCCTATCTCCCTGCCTCAGACCTCGTCTCCCTGCCTCAGACCTCGTCTCCCTGCCTCAGACCCCATGTACCTGCCTCAGGCCCTGCCTCCCTGCCTCAGACCTCGTCTCCCTGCCTCAGGCCCCATCTCCCTGCCTCAGTCCCTGTCTCCAGACTGTCTCAGGCCCTGTCTTTAGCCTCCTGCCGTAGGCTCCTGTCCCCTCATCCAGGTCATTGTCCCCAGTCTCGAGCCTCATTCCTGATCCCCTGTTCCCAGGCGCCTGTCCTCTGCTCCTGTACTCTTATCTTCTTCCCCAGGCTCCTGTCCCCTGTCCCCAGAGCCCCTGTCTCCAGTCCTAAGTACCTAATCCAGATCCTTTGGTCCCAGGAAGATTTGCCTGAGAATGTCTCCACTTTGTGGCTACCTCCTAGCATTACATTACACCTGTCCTGCTGTAATGGCCGGGGAGCTGGGTGGGTAGACTGGGAAGAGACTAACTGGCCTGGATGTTCAGCTTCGGGGTAATATGTGTGCTAACCAACTGCCAGGGCTGCTTTCAACAAGAACAGAGAAAGCATCTTCCACACCTTTTTATGGAAAACATGGCTGGGGTCTCAGTCCTGTTTGAAGGACCTCAATCAGAAACCACCCGAGCCTCTGAAGCCTCTGAAGCCACAGGTGTCTCTCCCATTAGGTGTGGTCTTTAAGCACTGACTTACTGAATAGCCTAAAAAGTTGCTTCTTTTTGAGACCACTTCCCCTAAGCAGTGGAGGTGTCTATAGGGAGGTGTGCTGTTTAGCCAAAAGCTAGCACCTCTCTGGAGGTTCAAATCCACCAAAAGGCTCCAAGAGAGAAAGGTGGGCCATCCCCTTCCATGCAATTTTCTTTCCAGCCTTGGAAACCCAGTGCTGGGGGGCGGGTAGGAGTTGTTTCCAAGTCTACAGCAAGTTTGCAAATTTTGTTTTCTCCCTGAACAGATGAGAAGGGGCAGCGGTTCAATGATGCTGTTTCCTTCCGAGGGAGCAGAGGGAACAGCTGCTTCCTGCTGGAAACCATCTGCCTGCACGGCCATGACGTCGAACACCAGTTCAAGAGCTGGGACTGACAACCACACGCACCGCAGAATGCCTGCTAATGTTCTTACCACGCACCAACTCAAGGGTCCCCGGCACCTCACAGGGGATTGATCAGTGCAATTATTTTGTAAAGGTCTTTGTCAGTGAATTCAAAATAACCAGAAACAGTAATTATTATTATTTAGGACCCAAGTGTTAATTTTCCAGCTGAGATGCAGCTCAGTTTTCACAGCTACAGGTGTGGCTGGTGTGACAGCAGCTTGGTGCAGTTCCCTCCCCCGCAGGAGGCTCCCACCTCCACCAGACAGGATCACACAGAGGCTTCCTAGGACGGGGGCAATGCTGATCTGTCTCGTCCCAGTCATATGTGCACAGCCTGGATGCTGAAGGCTAGGGATCTATTCTCATGGTCTGGGATGCAGCAGACAAAGGCATGTCTATCCATGGCATGTCTGGCCATGAGGTGCCTCTGCTGCAAAGTTCTTGCCTCATGGCAAACACTCCAGCTATGCAGGAAGACAGTGATCAAATGTTTCAGGACAGCCATAAAGAGCTCCTAGTACCCAAAGATCAGTTGTTCCAATCCAGTAGCTTCTGAGAAAGCTGTGGAATTCTGTTCCTGTAAATACTATACAGCCTTGGTCACCCTGTAGGGAGGTTCTGTTCTGTCCTTCTAGGTCACTATGCATCAAAATGAACTGATGGTAGTAGGTCGACTTTGGTGGTGTTGGCCAACTGTCTGGAGGAGACCGGAGTGGACTAGCAGGCAGCTTGCAGCTCACTCCTGCTCCTGGTGTTCAATTTCCCAGGACTCACTCTACCCTAACCTTCCATCCCCTGCCCACCTGAGTGCTGGCTGCCCTCAAGCTCACCATCTCAGAGGAGGAATGCTGGAAATGTGGTTGATCCCTTTTTTTTTTTATGAACTCTATGAACTTTGTATGTAAGCCAGTATAAAAAAAACATTTTTTAAGTGGTTGATATTGAACTAATTGTTCTTATTACTACCTGCCCAGGTTGGTTTCCCAATCGTTTTCCTCAATTGCAGGATTCCATAAATACACCCCTCGCCCTGAGTTATAGAACAGAAAGAGAGGAGGTTGGAAGTTCCGCATCTGAGAGGCCAGGTCTCAGGGTCAAGGCAAAACATGGTCTGCGACATAAAATACAGGACTTGAAACTCCTGTCAGTAGAAATCAGAATCAACTGGGGGAAGGAAACAGGACAATCTGTTAAAATGTTCCCACTATCACCAAGCTTTAAAAAGAAAATAAAAAGATAGTGAGTGCCTGAAGCTGAGAAGTGGGGTTGGGTGCATGGCATACATTGGGATTCAACGTTTCAAGTGCTGGTGGGGTTCCACTTGGCCCAGAGATGCCCCAACCGAGGACAAGGAGGGGTGAGGAAGTGGAGTAAAGCTCAGGTGCTAGTGACTCCCACAAAGGGAGTCGTGTCTAGGGTACAGAACAGGAGTCAGGAGCTTGGCTGGTGGTGTGTGGATCACGGGATGGGAAGAGTCATGATGACACATGCCTGCTCGTGAGTTCCCAATCCGAGACAAGGACAGTGAGGACAGCCAGTGAATGTGTGTGCAGATGAGCAGCAGTTGAAGTGGAACAGGAAGTCCTCTCCAGGAGCTCCAGTGTTCCCTGTGGTTGTTGCAGGTAAGTGTCGGTCAGTCACTTCTGACCAGGCCCTCCCATATGCCACACAACAAAAGCCTGCTGACACTGTCCACCCACACAATTGACGCTGTGGCTAAATGTCCCATTATGCTCAGGGCCTCCTCTCTTTTGCTGACCCTCTACTTTCCAAGCATGATGTTTTTCTCCAAGGACTGGCCTCCCAATAATGACTCCTTCCAACACAGATTTGTTCTTTTGGCAGCCCATGATATAATCAATATTCTTCACTAACACCACCATTTAAAGGCATTCATTTTTCTTCAGGGAATCTGGTGGTCTAGTCCACAGCAAGATGGGTTGCTAACCTAAAGATTGCATGTCTCCATGAGTTCTGGTCCACCAGCTCTCATCCTGTTGTGATTTACAACCTTAGAAACCCAGTGGAGAGTCATCAGAAGTTGAAATTGGTGGAATGACAGTGAAATGGGTCTTTAATTTTTTTCCTTTTTTATTCATTGTTGCACATTTCCAGACACACACGCACACTATTCCCCTCCCACCCCCCCAATGCAACCTTTGTTGTTGTCATATATGTAATGTCTAATCATATACTCCTTTTGGATTGTTCTTCCTCTCTTTTGTTCTAATGCAGTGTTTATTATCTATCAACTCTTTCTCCATTCCTTCCCCAAACCTCTCCCATGCCTGTCCTATTTTATAACAGCAGTGTTATGCAGTATTTGTTCTTTTGTGATTGAGATATTTCACTTAGCCTCATGTCCTCAAGACTCCCCCATGTTGTATAACATTTTACTATTTCATTGTTTTTCAGTGCTGCACAGCATTTATTGTTTTTCAGTTCTGCACAGTATTCCATTATGTGAATGTGCCATCGTTTTCTATCCATTTGTTTGTTGATGGCACTTGAGTTGCTTCCATCTCTTTGCTATTGTAAACAATGCAGCAATAAACATGGGTGTGCATATAGCTGTTTGAGGCATGGCTGTAGATTCTTTAGGGTATGTTCCAGTAGTGGGATTGCTGGATCAAATGGCATTTCTATTTCCAACTTTTTGAGAAAGTGCCAGTCTGCCTTCCATAGTGGCTGCAACATTTTACATTCCCATCAGCAGTGAAGAAGAGCCCAGTCTCTCCATAACCTCACCAGCATTTGTTGTCTGCTGGACTGTTGAATTTTGCTATTGTTGCTGGGGTGAGATATTTCATAGCTGTTTGGGGCAGTGAGTTTGGGAGCTTTTCCATTTGGTCCCCTTACCCATTGTTCACTTTTATAAGCATACAAGGTTGCAGAAAAGACCACAGCAGCCCTGGCCAGTGGAATGAAGGTGTGCCACCACTGTGCCTAATCTGTGTCAGGTAAAGACCTGTGAAAAGACAGGTGAGATTAATCTAACAAAGTTTTTCTTGAACTCAGTATATCTAGAGTTGTAGCGTATCTATGTACAATCAATGAAAAATTAAGAATGAGCTCAAACAGTCACCACGCCTTCCCAGCCTAGCCTCAAGCCCTTCCTTGCCTCAGTCCACAGTGTTCACCGGGCCACAGGTGCTGAGAGGCCAAGTGGGACAGTGCCCCCTTGTGGTCCAACAGGCTCACTACAACAGCAGGCGACCCACTCACGGGCAGAGTAAGGGACCTAGGCTTCATCAGGATGTGTGGAGCCCAGTCGGAGGGTAAGAAGGTGAAGACATGGACCATCACATGTTTGACTGTGGATCTGCCAGGGCAATGTTCGCTCTGAGGAGGGCAGAGTCTGAGACAATTAGACAGCATCTAACAACCCCAACCAGAAGGAAGAAGTGTCTTCTAGAAGAGCCACTATCTATTAAAAAAATAGGAGCTTAATACAACACTGCCTATTTAGAGAAATGCAAGCACTTCGCAGCAGATAACATTCTGCACAGATTACGTGCACAGCCTACATATTTTGGTCCCAAGAACTTTCTCAGTCTTAAAGTTACTGAGGTCACCAAAGAACTTCATTCACATGGATCATTTCTACCAATATTTACCATGTTAAAGACAGAAACGTTACTGCTGTTGGCTCAGAACTCACTCACAGGTGACCCTCCAGTTGGTCTTCAGAGGTAGTAAATCATATGACAAAGATTGCCCATCTTTCTCCTGCAGACCAGCTGGTGGATTGCACCCACACACCTTTGGGCTGGCAATATACCTCCTTGCCACTGCACCACCAGAGCTCCTTAAAAATTTTCCAATATATATTATTCTGTTTAAAATTACAAAAGCACGTCCATTACATGATCATATAACATATTTAAAGAGAACACAATTTTTCTCAAGAAGCATTTGGGGGTAGTGGTGTCTTCTGTTTCCCCAATGTTTGTACACTCATATCACGTGCATGTCTTCTACAGTAAAGTCTGTGTTACTGGGGAAAACTGTCATTTTGCACAGTGCAGAAACAGAGTGATTGATACTAGAACTTGGTAATTGAGCCAAAGACATTCTAATTTCTCTCCCAAGACATGGGCTGCACATTGGAGGTGATGGAAGAGCTGGGGCACTGGCTAGGCAGCAGACTAGGTGGTCAGGTCATGCTGTCAAAAAAAGGCAGATAAAAAGGCATCCAGAGTAAGAGGAGGTGACTTTTAGGCCCAAATTCAGGGGATGCATGTGGGAATGAGGTTTCCAGATTTAACAAAACTATGAGATGTTTCCTCTTCTGTCTTTGTAATGAGCGTTTGCACTCTTCCTGGATGATACCTTTGACATCCTCCCACAACTCATCTCTTCGCTCATTAGTGTTCAAGGCCTCAAACCTGTTCCTAAGATGATTCTGAAATTCAGGT
>NW_006399957.1:445731-450328 GCF_000299155.1 Elephantulus edwardii | reverse complement strand
GACTCGATGGCACATGACAACAACAACAACAATGCGATGTTTAAGAAAACTTATTTCCAGAAAAGCAATACTTTATTTTTTCATATAAGCATGTCCCCAACATTGCATAAGATATTCTCACAAGGCCTCTCCTCCATGCTTCCTTTCAAGGAGGGAGATTCATCCCTTTGGGATGTAAGTTTCTAATAAAACTATCTTTATTTTTTACCTTAAACAAAATGTTCTCACAACAAAGCAATATTCTTGGTTTATCTGAAATTAGTGTTTAACTGAGCATCCTATATCTTCTTTGGCACCTGACTGCAGAATGAAAAGAGGTTCAGAGAGTAGCCCACTAGCTTCTGAGCCCCGCTAACCTCTGAGCAGCCTACTCAGAATCAAACATTCTCTTCTTAAGTCTGGTAAGCTGTCCATATGAGGGTCACTGAAGTGCATGTGGAGAACACATTTTTTTTTAATTATTATTATTTGGAAAGGTGTTTTTCTTAACAGCTCATTCTTGTGATTGATGGCAGTCGCTAGGCCTCTCAGAATTCATGTTCTCAGAGTGAGCGTCATGGTGAACACCTCACAGGAATGTGGTGGGGAAATGGAGCAGGGAGGTTGAGTAGCAGAAGACCCAGCAACAAGACACTCAACAAGCTTTTGCTTCCTTGTCTTCAGATGCTCTGAGAAACTCATTTCTACAATCCCCACATCAACTCCTGGATGAAATTCTAAATGTCAACTGCCACTATAAGACTCATAGTCATCTGTTGATAACAAAGAGCTAAGCAGAGTATGTTGTATAACTACTTAAGTCTATGGAAATATCAGTTAACTTTTCTACACTTTCTACAGCTCTTCTCAGATTCTCCTTCAGGGAGCAATCTCTGTCTACCCTGATTCATGTCTGTTTCACTAAGAGAGCTTCCATGGACTCACCTGCACTCCTACACACTTCTTTCTGTGCCTTTCACTCTGGTATTGGAAATCCATGATAAGTAATATATTACAGTAATATGTCGTGGCTCAAAACAAGCAATGAAAGATTGATTTAGCATTTGAAAATCAATTAATAGATGTAGAAAAATAATTTACAAAACCCAACACTGATTTGCACTGTTACCAAGCCAGAATAGGATGGAAAGTCCTCAACCTGGTAAAGGGCACACATGAGAAACCTACAGCTGACATTATGACAATGAAAGACAAATTGCTTCCTCCCAAGTCGGCCAACCTAGGTTTCCACTCCTAAGCTACATTGTTCAAGAATCCTAGTCAATGCAGTAAGTCAGGAAGAGCAGTAGTAAACAAGAGAAATCATTAATTACAGTAATAAACATTGGAAAGGAAGGAGTTAAACTGCATGTGCATAGATTACTTGATCCAGTATGTATGTGAAGAAAATCTTAAGGACTCTTTTTCCAAAATCTACTAGAGTGCTCACTTTGACAGCACATATACTAAAATTGGAACAATACAGAGAAGATTAGCATGGCCCTGAGCAGAGATGACATGCAAATTCATGAAGCATTAAAAAAAAACCTTCTGGAACTAATAGTCCTTTTTAAAAAATTTTTAAAACTATCAAGACTGTAGAATACAAAATCATTTGGCAAAAAAAGCATTTGCATTTACAAAAGCTAAAAATTAAACAAAGAGTGCAACAATGAATGAATGAAAACCCAAAATCTCTGTAAATGTTCATTAAAACTAATAAAAAAATTAAAGAAAAAAATTCTCTTTGCAATAGCATCAAAGAGAATGCAGTACAGTATTAAAATTAGCGAAGTAATGACCATAGAAACAGTAGTAAAGAACCGAACAACATATTGCATTGGACAAATTTGCTGCAAAAGATTTCTTGAAACTATTAAAATGACATCGCTTTGAAGACCCAGGTGCACTTGACCCAAGACAAGGCACTTCCAAATGCCTCATATGCATGTTCAACTGCCTGGCTGACAAACTGGAGGAGACCCATATTTGTTCCTAATACCAAGAAAGATGATCCAAGAAAATACAGACATTATCAAACTCACATGCAAGCAAAATACTCCTGAAGATCATTAAAAAATTAACTAGAACAATATATATACAGAGAATTTCCAGATATGTAAGCTGGATTTAGAAGAGGTCACGTCAGCGAAGAGATCATTGCTGATGTCAGATGGATCCTGGCTGAGAGCAAAAATACCAAAAGAATATCTGTATGTGCTTTATTGACTATACAAAGGCATTTGACTGTGTGGATCATAACAAATTATGGCCAACATTGAGAAGAACGGGGATCCTCCAACACTTAATTGTGCTGGTGCGAAACCTATGCATGGACCAAGAGGCTACTATGCTAACAGAGCAAGGGAGCACTGCACGTTTTAAAACTATAAAAAGTGTTTATCAGGGTTGTATCCTTTCTCCATAATTTTTAATCTGTATGCTGAGCAAATTATTCAAGAAGCTAGGCTTTATGAAGAATGTGGTATCAGGATTGGCAGAAGACTCGTCAATAACCTTCGTTATGTGGATGACACAATCTTGCTTGTTGAAAGTAAGGAAGACATGAAGCACTTGCTGCAGAAGATCAAAGAATACAGCCTTAAATACAGATTACACTTCAACATCAAGAAAACAAAAATTCTCACCACTGGACCAACAGGCAACATCATCATGGATGGACAGAATATTGAAACTGTCAATGATTTCATCTTGCCTGGTACCAACAGTCAGGAGATCAGGAGACATTGGACTGGGAAAGTCTTCAGTCAAGGACTTCTCCAAATTATTGAGGAGCATGATGTCAGTTTGAGGACTAAGATGTACATGATTCAGGCTATGATCTTTTTCTAGTCACTTACTATGCATCTGTGAGCTGGATAATGAATAAGGATGACAGATTAATTGATGCCTTTAAACTGTAGGGATGGAGAAGAATACTCCTATAGACCATCAAAGAACAAACAGTTCTTAAAAAGGGCACTGCCAGAGCATTTCTAGAAGGCAAAGATGATAAAGCTTCTTCTTACATACTTTGAGCATGTTGCTAGGAGAGGTTACTCCTTGGAAAGGGACATCATGTTGGAAAGGTGGAGGGACAAGGAGGAAGAGGAAGACCCTCAATAAAGTGGATTGACACAGTGAGTGCAGCAATGGGCTTGAGTGTGTCCAAGATTGTGAGGATGGCACAGGATAGGCTAGAATTCAGATCTACTGTACATAGGGTCGTTATGGGTTACACTCAACAGCACCTAACAAAATAACATATGTATGTGAAAAGTGGACAGCAAATAAGGAAGATGAAGAAAAGTATTGATGTCTTTGAATTATGGTGTTGGAGAAGAATATTCACTATAACAGGAATTGCCAGAAGAATGAACAAATCTTGTGGGAAGAAGTAGTTCCTTAGAAGTGTGGATGATGAGACTTTGTCTTACATACTTTGACCTGGTACTAAGAGAGCCTAAAAAGAAACATCAGGCTGATAGAGGGTCAGTGAAAAAGAGAACAATCTTCAATGAAAGAGATTTACACAGTATCCGTCATAATGAGCTAAAGATAGCAGTCACTGTGAGGATGGCACAGGACAGGGTTTTGTTGTAGATCTAGAGGGCTCCAATGCGTGGATGCCACCTCCATGGCCCCTGATAAAAACAGTGCTAGCAAAAGAATCTTAATTCACCCAAAACTACAAAATATCATGAGAGTAACCATAGAGAAAAAAAAACTGTCTTTAATAAACAGAGAAACATTCCATATTCATGGATTGTTAAACATTATTTCCATGTCAATTCTCTTAAAACTGCTGTAGAATCACTGTGATTTCTGTCAAAATTCTAGCATGTTATTTTGTAGATATTGAAAAGCTAGTCATTTTATTAAGACAGAAAGTAAAATAACTGACAAGGGCCAAAACAAGTTTGGAAAAGAGCAAATCTGGAGAAATTACACCATGTACTTCCAAATAGTTACACTGCTATAGAAATCAATGTTATCTCTCATTATCATAAAGAGCAATGGCACAGAACTTGAAATTCTTGCATGTTGATGGTGTCTATCTTCTAATATAATAGAACAGCACTGTAAAGAGCCACTGAAGAGAAATTCCTTTCTATTAGGGACTCTTTCCAGCCTGTACTTTATTCACATGTATGCTCTGTGCTGCCTTCCCCCAAATTAAATCCATTCTCTGTATTGACTTACACAAACATAGCCATCTTGGGACTGGCTTTCTATAAACTCTCTTTCCAGTGCCCGTAAGAGAATTTGGCAGTCCTATAGAGAAGCAAAGTAGAATATAATTTGTGCATAAATTAAAAGTGGTGGAGTATATACAGAAAGATTTCTTTTAACACAAAATTGAACTTTTCATTATGAAAATTTCAAGTATCTATAATAAGATGGAAGATAAGTAATTATCTTCAACAACTGTCTGTACAGAAGCACACTTGTTTCAGTCTACCATTTCCTAAACCAGATTATCTTGAAATAAATTTCACGTATCACAGAATTTCTTCAGTTCCTCGAGCTTAAGATATGCTGAGCGAGTTCGGCCCTTTTGATTTTCTGACTCCAACTCCTTGCACATTTCATTGTAATATTTTGCTTTGTCATCCCG
>NW_006399957.1:437614-445516 GCF_000299155.1 Elephantulus edwardii | reverse complement strand
TCAAAGCCTCAAACCTGTTCCTGAGATGGTTCTGAAATTCAGGTGGGATAGACTCAAAGTCATATTTTGGTTGCCTTGGATTTGGTTTAATTTCCCTCAGCTTCAGCTGATTGGCACAAGACAGAGCGGAGTTTAGGGCTGTTGTACATAGGGTCGCTATGAGTCGCAAGCGACTCGATGGCACATAACAACAACAACAAGAACATCACAGAATTTCATCTGTAAATATATCAGTAAATAACTTTGAATATAAGAATTTCTTCAGAAAGCTGAACATAGAAATTCCATATGATCCAGCTATTCCACAGCTTGAAATATACCCCAAGAAAATTAGAACTGAGGCACAAATGGAGATTTGTACATCACTGTTCATAGTAGCATTATTCACCATCACAAGAACATGGGAACAGCCCAAATGTCCAACCACAAATGAATGGCTTGAGAAACTATGTTACATTCACACAGTGGAATATTATGCAGCATGCAGGAGCAATGATATTGTAAATCACTACCTCACTTGGGAGGGATGGAGAGCAGTATGCTAAGTGAACTAACTGGGTCCCATAAGGACAAATACCATATAAGACCATTATTGTAGAATGAGTATAAGGATCCAAGGGGAGAAAGGCGGGAGCAGATCGGTGAGGATGGGCGGGGAGTGAGGGGTGATTAATCACACAATTTGACAGGTAGAGGGAGGAGGGGGTGAAGGAAATGGGAAAGATCCTGTGTGAAAACCAATGTATACTAATTTTGTAAATAAACCAGTATAAAATAAAAAAGAACAAAACAAAAAACACAATGAGAAAACATCTCACTCCAGGAGCATAATTAAACAGGACAACAAGTAATAAATGTTGGAGAGGATGTGGAGATTGGAACTGTTATACACTGTTGGTAGGATTGTAAATTGGTACAAGCACTCTGGAAAGCAGTTTGGTGCTTCCTCAAACAGATGAGCATATAAATTCCATGTGACCCAGCTATTCCACTGTTTGAAATATACCCCGAGAGAATGAGAACTGAGGCACAAATAGATATTTGCACACCAAGGTTCATAGCAGCATCATTCATCATCGCAAGAACATGGAAACAGCCCAGCTGTCCAACCACAATTGAATGGATTGAGAAATTATGGTACATTCACACGATGGAATATTACACAGCATACAGGAGCAATGATTTTGAAAGTCATTATCTAAACTTAAGAGGGACTGAAGAGCATTATGCCAAGTGAACTAACTCAGTCCCATAAAGATAAATACTGTATAAGACCATTATAACGGAAATAGAAAAATAACTAGTAAAATGTGTATGGGGATCTAAAGGGGGGGAGGGAGGAGCAGAAGGGGGAGGATGGGCATGGGATAATCATAGGGTCACACAATTTGATGGGTAGAGGGAGGAGTGGGTAAAGGAAATGGGAAAGATCTGGTGTGAAAATCAATGTATATGAACTTTGTAAGTAAACCGGTATAAAATAAAAATATTATTAAAAAAACACAGATAAACCTCTGATATTCTCTGCTTTCAGCCAAGATCCATCTGACATAAGCAATGACATCTCTGGTACCATGGCCTTTTCTAAATCTAGCTTGACTTTATGACAATTTTGGTGATACTGTTCTTTTTCTTTTTCTTTGTTATTACTGTTCCAATTTCTTTTCTTTTTAGATTTTTTTAATATTGCTTCTAGACAGTACTTCTGAAAATTTCAGGATTGTATGTATATGTTAGGACAATAGCAAATTAAATAAATAAATAAAATGAGGAATCTCTTACAGAATAAAGGAGACACAAATATACAACAATGGTAGTGGAAAAGTTTGGGTTTTGTATTTCGATCAGAAATATGAGTATGATGTCAGTCAGTTTATCTTTCTATCTTTCTCCTTTTAGGGATCTCTGGTGGCATAATTCTCCAAACAAGAAATATGGGCAATGTCCTTAAAGCAACTCAATGAGGCAATGAGGAGGAGATGAGCTCTTTTTTAGTAAAGAAAGAAATATCTAGATCAAAGTGTGCTTACTCTAGCCAATTTTTAATAATTTCCAAGATTCTGCTTGCATGTGATATTAATGATATTTGATTATTTCAACACAGTTGGATCACCTTTTTAGGGAATGAGAACAGATAGATATGTTTCCAGTCAGTTGGCCAGGTCTCTGCCTTCCAGATTTCTCGCACAGCCTGGTGCACACAACTAGGGCTGCATCTGTTTGTTGAAACATGTCAATTGGTATTCCATCAACTTGTGGGGCCTTATTTTTTGCCAATGCCTTCAGTATATCTTGAACTCTATGCTATTTCCTAAAATGGTTCTGTGACAGCTAATTCTTTTTGGTACAGTGACTGTGTATTCCTTCAATCTTCTATTTATGCTTCCAGGATCATTCAAGATTTTGCTCACAGCATCCTTGTCTGCAATGGAAGGGACAATCTCCTTCTGTACCAGTCAGATCTGATTTGACGGTACACTCACACAAAAATTGAAAAAAAAAAAAAGATTTTGCTCACAGCATCCTTGTCTGCAATGGAGAAGACTAAAACTTGATGGCTCAAATCAGACAGGAACAGGGGTACTTCCTGAAATTTTTCATTGTCAGTTCTTTTTGGTAGTGTGATTCTGTGTGTTCTCTTCATCTTCTTTTGATGCTTCTTGGGTCATTCAATATACTGACCTATATCATCTTTTAATATTATGATTTGAGGTTTAAATTTGTTTTTCCATTCTCCCAGCTTGAGAAATGCAGAAGCAGTGAGCTATCCCCTTCTTATTCGCCAATTCCAGCTCTCTGCACACTCTATTATAATATTTTGCTTGGTATTCTTTAGCTGCCCTTTGAAATCTTCTATTCAGCTCTTTTACTTTGGCATATTTCCCCTCTGTTTTGACTTCTTGACAGTCCAGTGACATTTCAGAGTCTCTTCTATTTAGGGTTTGGGTTTTTTGTGGGTTTGGTTTTTTGGGTTTTTTTTTCATTCCCCTCTTTGAAATGACCTTTTTCTCTCATCATGAATGATATCCTTGATATCAAGGTCTGGTCATTCAATCACAACTCATCTGGTCTTTGATTATTGGTGTTCACTGCTTCAAACCTATTCTTAAGATGACTTATTAAAATCATCTTAAAAATAGGTTATTCATCTAAGGAGTGGAATAGCTGGATCATACAGAATCTCTGTGTTCAGTTTTTTGAGACAATGACAAACTGCCTTCCAGAGTGGTGCATCATCTTAAAATCCTACTAATAGTGTATGAGAGTTCCAATCTCTTCACATCCTCTCCCAACATTTTTTGCTTGCTTTCCTGGTAAACTTTGTCACTGTAATTGGGGTAAAATGATATCTCATTGTGATTTTTATTCTCTCATATTACCAATGATTTTTAACATTTCTTCATGTGTTTGTTGAGCATCAAAATGTGTTCCTCTGTGAAAAGTCTTTCCATATCTTTTGCCCGTTTTGTTAATTGGGTTATCAGTCTTTTTCTTGTGGAGGCCCTCTAGTATACTCTATAAACTTTCGTTATGAGACCCTTGTCTGAGATGGCATTGCGAAGTGGTTTTTCCCCAGTCAGTAAGTTTTGTTTTCACCTATTTGAAAAAGTTTTTGATGGGCAAAGGGACTGAATCTTTAGGAGGTCCCATTCATTCATCCATGTTATCCTCTTCTGGTTGTGCAGCATGTATCATTTTATTTCCTTAAAAAAATACAATAATTGAAATAGCTGATAACTTGACACAATTGCATTAAGATATTAAGCCGTTTCCAGGTGGCAGGCACAATGCAGGGCACCAGCAACAAAGATAAGATAAAGTCTCTTCTCAACACTCAATCTGGACAATTGTCAGTGTTGAATGCTGTTGGGAAAGTCTGTCCTTTCAGTGATCCTGTAACAGGCATTATTTTTTTTTTCCTCTTTACATTGCTGTTCCTAAAGCGAGTTCTTATAGTTAGTTAGTTTTTTTAAAAAATATAATTTTATACTGGTTTACTTAATAAAGTTTGTATACATTGTTTTTCACACCAGATCTTTCCCCTTTCCTTTACCCACCCCTCCCCCACCCATCAAATTGTGTGACCCTATGATTAAATATCCCCTCTCCCTTCCTTCGATTCTCATACTCATTCTACAAGAATGGTCTTAGTCTTTATGAGACTGAGTTATTTCACTTAGCATAATGCTCTTCAGTTCTCCCATGTTAGGTCTGATTAACAAAAGCATTACTCCTGCGTGCTGCATAGTATTCCATTGTGTGAATGTAGCATAATTTCTCAATCCATTCTATTGTGGTTGGGCATTTGGGCTGTTACCATGTTCTTGTGATGGTGAATAATGCTGTTATGAACACTGATGTACAAGTCTCCGTTTGTACCTCAGTTCTCATTCTCTAGGGGTTGATTTCAAGCAGTGGAATAGCTGGCTCATATGGAACTGCCTTTTCAGTTTTAATATTCTGGATTGCATTTTTATGCCTTTTTGTTATTTCTAGTACTATGATAGTAGTACTAGTAGTACTCTATCTTCTGATGATTTTTTAAGCCTTATACCTCTATCTATAGTTTCCATTCTTTCTCCCATTTTTTTGCATTTTCTTCCTTATTTGTGCAAGTTCCTCCTTATCAGTATATTTCTTCTGGCTTCATGTCTGAGCATTTGCTTTGTTGGTGGTTTCCATTGTGTCTTCCACCATTTACACCTTCTTCAGTAGCTGTTCAAATAACTCTTCATCAGTATATATATATATTTTTTTTTCTGGTTCTCTACCTCTTGCATATTCCCTTTATTTGTGGCTTCCATTGTTTCTTCTATTATTTGTACTTTCATTCATAGCTGTTTGAATGTCTCCGTATCAACATAGATTATCTGCCTTCTTGACACTGGAGTATTTATGAGGTCGCTATATAATTATTTTTTTTTTTAAGTAGGCTTGTTTTTCACAGTATTTGAAGCTGCCTGCTGCTTTCTTGACATTATGTTAAATTTTTCGTGATAAGTGTTGGGTCTTTTCTATTGTGTCAGTGAAAGCTGGTGGTGGTTCTTGCTTTTATAACGTTACTAATTAGTTGCCAAGTTAAAATGTTCAGTCTTTGGGGTGAACTACTCACGCTACTGTAAATCCTTTCTGGGAAAGTTTGCCTTTCCTAAGGTCCTTGAAGTTCTCTCTATTCTGCCCTGTAGCCCTTTAGGAATCTTGCTTTGATATAGTTCCCTGAAACCAACTCTATAGGCCTCCTTCATGTATGAAGTGGCTGAGTGGTATGAGACCAGGTGCTCTACTCAAGCAATTTCTCACATACCTTTTCTCCTGGAGCTTAATATCTTCCTTTGTCTCTGGAGTCACAGGAGATTAGAGATCAGGACTGCCAACTCAGGCAGCTTGTGTGCAGGAAGTTTCAAATCAGCCCTCTCTCTCTCTCCCAAAGAGCTATGAAAATTCTTCCTCTGATTGAAGTTTTGTACATTTAAAGTCTCTTGTCCTGCTGGGATGGTTCCACAGCTGAAGATGCAAGGACCCCCAGAAGGAATCTATAACCCCAGGAACACTTCAGTCCCTTCTCCCCACAATGGAGAGGGCTCACTCTGGGCACAGAGCCTCCCCTCCCCTTTTCTTCTGCAGCTTGCTGTTATGTGCTGTAGAGTCACTTGTGACTCATAGCAACCCTGTGTACAATAGCCCTGAAACCTGCTTTATCTTGTACCAACTTTACTGTCTCTGACACACTTACTCTCATTACCCCAGTCACTGTATCAATCCATCTCATAAATGGTCTCCCTTTCTCTGTCCCTCTACCCTTCCAACCATAATGTCCCTCTCTAAGGACTAGTCCCTCCTTGCAACATACCCAAAGTATGTCAGACAAAGCTTCAGAATCCTTGTGTCCAAAGAGCAGCTTGGTTTCACCCTTTCTAGGACGAACACGTTTGTTCTCCTGGCAGTCCACTGTATACAACCCTCTTCTTCAGCACCACAGCTCAAAGGCATCAATTCTCCTTCTATCATCCCTAGTCACTGTACAGGTCTCTGACACATAGCAAGTAATTGTGAAGACTGCAGCTTAGTGTTCTCTTTTGTCTCTGGTGCTGGGGAAGATCAGGATTGCCCCCTCAGGCAGCTTGTTAGTAGAGGCTAGCAGGTCAGCCCTCTGTTGCAGAGAGCTAAGAAAATTCTTTCCTCTGCTTGAAGTTCTGTATACTATCCACTATAGATTGTGGGTATTATAAAAGTAAGCATTAAAAGTATATGCAATTTCTGACTTTTAGGAGTATAGATCAGATTGGGGATATACTGACCTGGATTTTTCCCAAGTCTTTTTTTTTTTTTCCCAATTCTTAAACCCAAACTAGTTGGCTCTGGTATTTTGAGGACAATATATGCATTTGTAGACAACAGAGGCTACTTGTCGCGCAAACATGTTAGGCTAAAGGTATGCAAAATTTTCTGTAGAGGACCAGGCAGTAAATATAGCAAGTTCTGTGAGCCTGCTGGGCTGGGGTTTCCCCCCCTTTTTAACAATTCGACTTTACCATTACAACACAAAAGTCATTACAGACAAAATAAACATGAGAGTGTGTGGCTGTATGCCAATAAAATCTCGCTGCTGAGTAGAAATTGGTCCTGTGCGCAAGAGCTGGTGTACTGTTGACTTACATCAAGGATTGAATAGTTGAAAGTTTCAGGCTGTTCAGGATTTTTTATCAGAAAATATATTTGATACCAGGAAAATATCTTCTTTTTAAGGATATGAAGACTATATGCTGTATCAAGAATTTGACAGTGCCTGTTCCTTTTTAATGCAGAACATTCCTCTCTGTAACGTTATACTGCGTAATGTTCAAATATTTTTAAAAGTACGTTTATAAATTAGTACTTTGATTCTATGCCTCTAACAAAAAATATTTGGTTTCAATTAATCTGCATGTTCACTTTGACTCTCGGGACCACCATTAGGCTCTGCAGAGAAAATTTACTGTAGACTTGCAATTACCACGAAAGGAATTTTTTCCAAGGGAGTTTTTGGCTCTGCATTCATACATGCCTGTGCTGCACGCATCCAGCTGCACGTTTGGTATTGCCAGCACTGCCTGAGATTTCCGCAGACTTGCTTTACAGGCAATATAACTATTCACTCTCATCCAAGTGACTGTTGGAACAGGGTTGCCCAGTGCAAAGCACAATCACCATACAGAAAGGAAACCCTACTGCCACGCCTAAGTCAAGAACCGGTCCGCTGTGTGATGCACAGCTAACCAAAAAGTCAGGAGTGGGAATCCACCAGCTCTCCACGGAAGCAGGCTGGCAGTCTCCTCCGTGGATGTACAACCTCAAACTAGACCCGACTGGACGGCATTGGGTATTTTAAGTCAATTAAGATCACAATGCACTCCAACCCACCGCCTTGGCGCGGATCTCAACACACAGCGACCCCGTGGAGCAGACACCTGACCTCCCTCGGAGCCAGGGGTCGGATATCATCGCCACCAGGACTCCTCTGGTTATTAATGAATTGTATTTATTTAAAAGTGATGTTTAAATAGGAGTGATGGAACAGGCAGAGAAACCACATCAAACTGTAAGCCTCGGTACCGGCCACCACCCACCCTCTGCTGCTCGGCGCCTCTTTAAACCCTGCTGTACCCAAAAGAATCGCTCGAAGAAAACCCGCGGACGCGCCTGAGCCATGTCATGAGGGCTCTGAGGTCCGGGCGGCAGCAGGACGCCGCAATAGACAAACGCCGGACAAACCAGGGCCTTTCCGGGCCGCGAGGGATGCCGGGCAGGCCGGATCTCGTAGTCCTGTGACGCCAGGACTTACCGTAAGGCGACGTAACCTCTAAGGGAGGCCCGGGGCATGCCGGGACTCGTAGTCCTGGGACGCCAGGACTTACCGTAAGG
>NW_006399957.1:436767-437514 GCF_000299155.1 Elephantulus edwardii | reverse complement strand
GGCATGCCGGGACTCGTAGTCCTGGGACGCCAGGACTTACCGTAAGGCGGTGTAACCTCCAGGGGAGGCCCGGGGCATGCCGGGACTCGTAGTCCACGAAATGCCGGAACAAAGAACGTCCTAGGACGGCAGCCTCAGTTGCATGCCGGGACTTGTAGTTATGTCTAAGTATGTCCTCTGCGTGACAGACGGGGACTTGTCCGCGACGTGGAGCCTCAGAAGGTAAAGGGAGCAGTTACGACTGTTTCCGCCGCTTCAAGTCCCACAAGGCTTGTCTCCGCGCTTGCGGTACAGTGGCCTGCGGAGCACTCCTCCGACCATCCCGTGGGTGACTGTTTACACGCGGGTTGCCACTGCGCACGCGCGGACGTACAGACACATCGGCGCCTGCGCCGCCACCGCCCGCGTGCCGCACGTCAGCGCGTCGTCCAGGAAGTCGCGCGGGGCGCACCGGCTGGTGGGAAGCCGGTTCCCAGAGCGGGAATTGCAGAGGTTCCGCTGCGTCGCCGCCCCCGCCCGGGAGGGTCTGAAGCCGCCCTCGCGCTGCGATGGGCGCGGGCCTGTGAACGTGGGCTCCGGCTCCGCCTCCCCGGTCGTACCGGGCCCGGTGCCCTTAGGCCCGCCGCGCCACCTGGGCCGCTCGGCGCGCGCGTTGCCATAGCGACCCCCTCACGCGGCCAGGCATGGAGGGTCCAGGTGGGGGCCGCCGCCCGGCCGAGAGCGCCCCGACGGCGGCCGTGGCCGAGG
>NW_006399957.1:421964-436579 GCF_000299155.1 Elephantulus edwardii | reverse complement strand
CCTACCCCCTATTACCCGGTCGGAGCGCGCTGGCGTTGTCCGGGAGCTGTGTGTGCAGCCGGGCCAGGTGGTGGCCCCCGGGTAAGTGGGCAGTCGAGGGGCTGTCGGGGTGGGAGGTGGTCTGCGCGCGCGACCTCACTGCTCTGGAAACACGCTTTAGCAGCCTGGGTTCTCTTTGGAGCCACAACTCTTCCCCGCCTTTTGTTCCGTAATCAGTGGTTTTCGCACGTTTGTAAACTGTGAAGACGCGGGATGACCGCGTACGGGACTCCTTGAAGTGCACGCTGTTGGGGTGTGTACGTTTTCTTAAGCTCTTGTAAACTCTGCCAGACTAAGCTGTAAAAACTGGGTGCAGTTCTCCGGCGAGGCTGGAGAGGGGAAGTCGCTTGCCGTGCGGCTGCCCGAGTGGTCAGTCCTCTGGCCCTGCCCTGAGCTGTCAGGAAACATGCGTTGGGCCTCTCCTTTTGTTAGGTCCTTGAAAACGACCATCTGCGATATTGTCAGAGCCTCACAGTGTGGTTTTTTGAGATTGGAAGTCCTGGCGCGCAGAGTAATTTGGAGTTGACAAGTGCGCACACGTGGGCGTGAGCCTGTGGTTGTTTTGGTTGAGAGACAAAACTCGGCTTGTTAGAGGAGGGAAGGGTATGCGTCCTGCCCCAGGGCCCCAGAGCTCACCATGAGAGCTGCTTGCCACGAGGGGCCAGTCCCCCCCGGCTCGACTGTCGCTGCTGCGCGCCGCTCACAGTCTTGGTCACTCCTGCTTTTCTGTGGCTCGCTCCAGTTTCCAGCCTGCCCTGCTCTGCCGCTGGCTGGCATTTGTCAGAAGGTCCATCTGCTGAGTGGCCACTATGTCAGGCTCTGTACATGCATTGCAGTGGACACAGCAGCGTCCATCAGGTAGCCTTGCTCTAGCCTTTGTGCTTCTGACGACCTCACCTTTCTTAAATCTCTTTTCTGAACCTGGTTCTCCAAAGGAAGTAAATTGGCCAGGCTCAACATTTGGATTCGGCAACCATGCACGACAGAATAAAGCTGCTCAGAAAGTTTCTGAGGCTCTAGTATATCAGAGATTGAGAGGATGTCATGGGGTCCTGTGAGCCAGTAACCTTAGCAACACCTAACATCATAAAGTCTTGAAGGAAGCATATTGCCACATTTTTCTCTCTGTAGAAGAGGCTTATAGGTTCTACTTGACATCATTTACAAGGTTATTATGCATTAAAAGTAACTTGGTATCAGAGGTTTTGCATCATCTGAACATGGGGCGTTGAGCAGGTTCTGGGTTTTTACACTTGACTCAAGGCCCCGGGATGCCAGGCACTGAGGATGCAAGATTTCTGGGTAGAAGACTAGTTACTTCATGCTGGTCATAACTTCCTGTGGAAGGGGCTGTGGCCTTGGTTCTGACGAACACAGCTTTTTATGCCAAAAAAAGGGCCCTGTAAACGTTGCCTTGAAATCAGATTTCACCATAACTTGGATCCTAATTAGCAGGTTTAACTGACATGAATTATATAGATGAAAGTCTAGTGTTGGCATGTTGCCCTGTGTTGAAAACTGATGGTGAGAAGGCTGGGTTCGTTCTGCTTGAAAGGACAGCTGAGTCCTAAGTGGCCAGGTAATAGTGTTGAATGAAATTCCTTGTTCAGTGCATTTGATCACATTGATTAGTTACTCAGAAGAACCCAGTACTTTAATTTGAGCAGTCAGTACTTGATTAGTTTGTTGTTACTTTCTCATCAGTGGATAGTTTTTTGTTTTGCTGTTTTATTTAGTGTTTGGAATTTTTAGTGGTGTCTTTTTCAACAGTGGCCCATCCGAAATTCTTGGAGAAGCTGATGCAAGTAAACTGTGTGTTTGGATAGAAGTGGTACCAGGGCTGACCAGAGCTGCAGGACTCACAGATCTCTATGCTACCTACCCATATGCCACAGAGAGGAAGTTAGAGAAAGCTTCTCACAAAATTGCCCTGGATGATTTTGAAAATGTCCCCACCTAAGTTTTGGGGCGTATGTGTTTGTGTACATGAGTTCAGTAGTATTCCAAGGAGTGCTGCAGTGATGTCACATTTCCACCATTTCCAGGGTGTGTCTGCAGGTGAGTATGTACCTGACAACACAGATATGACATGGCTTCATTCCCAGGGTGTCTGTAGGTGTGTCCACAATGGCACAGGTGGGACACCAAGGTCATTTCTAGCATATCCATGTAAACATATTCAGAAAAACAAGTCTCCAGAAATCACTCAGTAGCAAATTGAGATGGTTGCTGCAACAAACAGAAGATATGCTGGCAACAGTTGTATGGCTATGCCAGGGAGTTTGAGAGATGGTTGCCTGACCTGCCTAATGCAAGAGCAAGAGAACACATATGCCTATTCATGGAATGAGGAAATTATCAAATGCTATCATTCATTTCATATGCTAGCAAAATGTTATGGAAGATAATCTTAAATCTCTTCTAAATCTACATTGATTGTTGTTGTTATTATTATGTGCCGTCGCGTCACCTGTGACTCATAGCAACCCTGTACAACAGCCCTAAACTCTGCCCTATCCTTTGCCAATCCCACCATCTCTGACACACCTACCCCCTATTACCCCAGTAACTGAATCAATCCATCTCATAGACGGTCTTCCTCTCCTGTGCTGTCCCTCCATTCTCCCAAGCATGACGTCCTTCTCCAAGGACTTGTCCCTCCTTGCAACATGTCCAAAGTATGTCAGACGAAGCTTCAGAATCCTTGCCTCCAAGGAGCAGCCTGGCTTCACCTTCTCCAGGACCAATCTGTTTGTTTTCCTAGCAGTCCATGGTATATTCAGTACTCTTCTCCAACACCACAGCTCAAAGGCATCAATTCTCCCTCTATCCTCCCTAGTCATTGTCCAACTCTCTGATGCATAACAAGTGATTGCAAAGACCATGGCATGTATCAGGTGCGCCTTATGTTCCAGATTGACATTTTTGCACTTCAGCACTTTAGAGAGGTCTCTAACCACAGACTGTCCCGTCACAATACTTCTTTTCATTTCCTGGCTGCTGATGCCAGGAGTGTTGACTGTGGATCCAAGCAAACCAAAACTGTGAATAATCTCAATCTCTTCACCATCCATTATGATGCTGCCAATCGAGAATTGCCAAAAGTTCAGGCTGTATCCAGAAGAGGATAGGAGATGAAGGTTATCATTCCTGATGTCAGGTGCATGCCAGAAAGATGTTTATCTGTGTTTCATTGCCTATATAAAGGTCTAAGACTGTATCCTTACAAGTTTTGGATAGCATTTCAAAGAAATTTCTTTGTGGTCTTGTGGAAGACCTTATCTGTAAACCAAGAAATGGTTGTTAGAGCATGCAGGAGAATCCCAGGATTTTGGCATGGTTCATTTGTGTCTGATACAGCAAAATTAAAACAGACCCAAATTTACAAGCTGTGTATATATTGGAAAGACAGCTAGGAAATACAAGTGAAGTTCTGGAATGGGAGACTTGGAAAAGATGGAGAGGCTCTTTGAAGAGTTTGATTTGAGAGGTGGAATTACCACAAGGACTGTACAGAGCCTCACAGTAAGGTCAGCCATAATCTTGAGTGAGGGACTGATGTTTACTGGCCAGAAAATATGGTGGTTTTCTAGTGATCATAATGCCTTAGTTTTCTAAGAGGGAGATTGAGCTTCCAGTAGGGCATCCACTCTTACTGTTTTGCATTCCTCTGGGATATCCACATTTTACAAATGTAGGTCCATTCCAGTTTCACTCGTCGGCTCTTACTGAACTAGGAATGCCTGGTTGGAAGCCCTGAGATAAACTGTCTAGTTCAGAGTTTGAAAGAGTTGTGCAGTAGGGTTTTATCCTTATACCTTAGTCATTCTGTTTGCTAGACAAGCATGCCATGAAATCTGGCTTTATGACCAAAATACCCAGCATGATGACTTGAAGAAGACTAATTAATAAGCAGCATTTGGCAAATGGCAGTCTTGCCATGAAGACAACTTACTTTGAGTGACTACATCTGAAGATGAAGAAAATAAATATCCCCATACCTGGACTGGCAAACAACATCATGGTAAATGAAGAAAAGTTTTGTCATTTCTTTCTACTTGAATATTGAAGCAGCAGTGAAGAAATGAGCGACAGCCCTACTGAGAGAGCACACTAGTCAGTCACAGAGGAAAAGCATGCTGAAGCAAGGATGGTGGGCTTCACTTCCAGTACTTTGGGCGTGTCACCTGGAAGGATGTCATATTTGATAGAGTGGTGGAAACAAGGGATGAATTGACACGAAAGCCACACGAGTGGTCTCAGTCATTCCGTAGTTGTGGTGGTGCAAGACTGGCACGTCTCATTGTTGAGGAGTGAAGTCACTGAATTAACAGCCGACTCCACAGTGTCCACAGTACAGGGGCCTTGAAACATACAGCACTGTCACTTGACAACGCATTCTCTCTTCTCCAGCTACTGCTTTGCCGATGTTGGTGTAACTGTCTCCAGCAGTATCATACCTGGCAAAGGCCAGAAAACCAGGACGTGGCATTCTAGTGGAACAGACTCAGAACTCGAAGTAACTCATCCCAGTCTGCATGCTCATGTCTAGAGCTGTTTTGTAACCACTTTGTGTGGACAACCTCTTGGCAACTTACTTCTTGTAGTCATGTGCTTTTTTACATCATTCTGTGGAAAAATGGATCTGGACTGAAATAACTGTGATCTTGAGTGACTCTGTCCATCCTTAGAGCACCTCCCAATCCAAACCCCCACACAAGTGGATTCCAGTGCATGGCAACCCTCTGTCACGTTTTGGAGGCTGGAACTCTCTCTCCTGCAAAGCAGCTGGTGAATTCAAAGCAAAGGAAGGGAAGCATGTGATGAACTGGGCCATGAAGGAAATTGGGGGCTGTAGCTTAGCTCCTCTGTGAGGGTGGGTAGCAGCTGGGGACCAGTCTGTTCGTGCACACGCCTTAATAAGGTTCTTTTCCTGTTACATGCCTGGCCGCCAAAGCTCAGTTTGCAGCCGGTCTTGGGATTCTCATTGGAAGGAGGTGTCAGCTCTTTGCTGACTTACACAAACAAGGTTTTCTTGGTGCCCAGATTGAGCTGTCTACAATTACACAGTTTTTCTGAGATTAAATGGTAACTGTCGTGTTTGGGTAAAGCCTTACCCTCAGAGTCTTTGGGGCTTGGTCCTCCCTTGTTTTGGGCCTTCATGGAATTGTTTTGAACCTCTCTGATCTTCTTGGTAACTTAAGAAGGATGTGTGAAGAAAGCCTTAAAAAACTCAATGTGAACTTTCTCTGGACATTGTTGACTGAGCAGTGCTTTCTGGATAGGGTGTAATGGTTCTCCTGCTCCATTCCTGGCATGATTTCTCACTCCCTTCCGCCCTGCCCCCAGTCAGTTTTGTTGTTGGAAATGTACATGGAAAACATGTACAAATTAACAGTTTATGTATGTAATGTTTAGGGTCACTGGCCCTAAGGGTTCTGTCTGTTCTGTCCATTTGCTTACATCACTTTAATCCCAGGTAGATATATTCTTAGAAGAGTTCTGTGCTCACAGAATGCAGACAGTTTTTACTTGTCAAACCAAATTGCTCTGTGGCTTTCTGAAGACTTCAGTGGTGGTTTTTGGCTGGTAGATTACCTCAGAGGTTCATTCACCTGTTTCTTCTGCAGGGAGACTGCGACCACGTGAATTTGAGGTTCTGTCTACACCCTCCTTTTTTCTCTATTGTGAAAACATGTACACATTCAGAGCTCAGTGACACTAATGAGGCCTTTGGTACAGTGGCAGCATTATTGTGTTCTTATCATACCTTCCTGCCATTTGTACACCAGCCTCATGGTGGCAGACATCTGCATTCGGTTTTGGGTTTTTGTTTTCCCCTCCCCATTATTGTGCTTTCATCTTAATGGTTTTTGAGTTCTGTGTGTGTGGAAATGGAGTGGGGTTTGGTTTTTATTTTTTTGAAGAAAAAAAATTTTAAAAAGGACTTGTAAAAATATTCATTTTTAAAGAATAAAATAGACTATCTTTGAAGAAAGATGCTTACATTTATTAGTCTTGAGCTTTGACCGAACAGCTGTTATAAGGACCTACAGTGAGTTTGTGCATGTGCTCAGTTGTGGGGGCTTGGTGACTTAGCCAAAGCAACCCCACTTGTCTATGCTTGTGTGTAAAACTGGTCAGGGGGGCACTTGTTCACGTGAGCATCACATTTCAGACACAATGTTAGGGCACACAGAGGGTGCAGTGACCCTGATCTTAAGGAATTTAGTGTGTTAGAGTGTGGTCAGCACAAAGACAGTCCACTCTTCAGTGTGTGCAGCTGGCTGCAGGTCTGGGGTGGGTTGTTGTGTGGGACTTGGGGCACAGGTGTGGGAGCATGGGTGGGGGGCAAGGGTGTGGGGGGCATGGGTGTGAAGGCACAGGTGTGGGGAGCACAAGTGTGAGGACACGGGTGTAGGAGCACAGGTGTGGGAGCATGGGTATGGAGAGCACGGATGTGAGGGCACAGGTGTGGGGAGCAAGTGTAGAGAGCACGGGTGTAGGAGCATAGGTGTGGGAGCATGGTTGTGGGGAGCACGAGTGGGGGGAGCACGGGTGTGAGGGCATAGGTGGGGGGGCACAGGTGTGGGGACACGGGTCTGAGAGCACAGGTATGTCATCACAGGTGTGGAGCAGCGAGTGCTCAGGGCTATACCACAGGCATCTTTGTTACCTCTGTCATTCTCACCTTCAGCAAGGTCCATCCTGGGAGGGTTAGTGATTACCCTTAGATAAGGGGCAATTCTGGCAACTGAAATGTTCTACATTTGGATCTGGTCCAGATAGCTGCTCACTTGTCACTTGGGTCTGTAGTAGAATTGGATCTTTATATGGGGCTTCGTCCTGGCAGGGAGGAGCAGGAATTTTGCTCATCACATGGAAAGAGATAGAGGAAATTGAGGGGGGAACCCATTACCAGAAAATTTGTCCTGGGTCTTTACTTCTGCAGAGGAATCCTGTGAGAGGATACTCTGTGTCTTGATTTTGTAACACACGGGATTAAGGGGAAACCTTTCAAAAACTAACCCTGGATGGTGAGTTTATCACCCAGTAGCCTTCCTGCCATCATATCTGTTGTGATCTGTTGTCATTCCCTGAGGATGCTGAAATTCCAGGAGAGAAGTTGTGCAAACATGCTGTATTTGGTGACAATGGAGATGATCAATGCTGTATCCTCTGGAGATGGCAGGCTTGTTTGTGTGGTTGCTGAAGTCTGATGGCTCTGCTCTGTCACCCTAGGTCAGGCTCACCATGACTTGTCCGGAGCTAGGAGGACACAGGGCAAGAGGAGGGTGGACAAATGAAAATGACTGCAATATTAGCAATTCTATGGATTTTAAAAGTAAAAACCTTAGAGAAACTGCTGAGTGAAATGTCCCAGTCACAAAGGGACAAATATTGCATGGTGCCACTGTTGTAGAATGGGACTGTCCTTGGGGTTGGGGAGAGACTGAGTAAGATGGGTTCAATAATGTATGCTGCTCTGAAACAGAGAAGGGAGAAAACTGTTTAAAAGAGGTATGTGATTAGGTATTTCGGTCATGACAGGAGTCTAGAGCGATGGCTACATGGTGGAGTGGACCTGGGGGAGGGTTTGTAAAATAATGAAAGAATCTTTTACTTTTCCAAGAGGGTAATGTCTGGTGGGGGGGAGCCTTGGGAGGGGACAAATCTACAACAGTGAATGAATGAATGAATGGAAATCCAAAGCCTCTGTAAATTTTCACTGAAATTAATAACAAATTTAAATTTAAAAAAAAGAATTAAGTTAGAGTAAGGATGGCAGTGGAACCACCTTACCTCTGTAACTTGATTTGTGCCACTATTAGAACCTCTACTCAGAATATTATTGCTTTTCAAATTTTGACTCATGCACTTTTAACTTGTTAGTTAAATTTGTATCTTCTAGGCTGCAACACTTCCATGATACATCTTCAAGGATATGAACATGTATGGCTAAGCACAATTGATAACAGTGCATCTAAATTCCAAAATCAATCTCCATAATAGTCTATGTGTTTCCTACTGCCAAAGGGGCCCTTTAGAGTAGTGAGAGAAGATCTTCACCCTGAAACCCACAGCGTCCCTTTTCAGCAGGAAGTAGCTAAGAGAATACGCCATCCCCTTTTCCTTATGACTCAGAGTGAAGTCTCTCTCAGGGAGGAGTGATAGGGAATGGCAAGGGACACACTGACAAAGGAGATTAATCAGAACTGGCTCTGACAAGCACTGTGGCAATTGGACAATTAAAACAGACATTGGGGGGGGGAAGAAGAACGAACTGGGGAGGAGGGTGGAGAAAACAGTGCAACAATGAATGAATGAAAACCCAAAATCTCTGTAAATGTTCATTAAAACTAATAAAATTTAATTAAAAAAGAAAAGAACAACAACAACAAAAAAGTGTAGAGTAAAATACAACCTGAGATTATCCCATTTAAATGTTCCAAAATTAGGTTAGTGGGAGGTTTTTGAGAGTAAACACATTTTTACTGGAGTAAGGCTCTAGAATCACTCTGCAGAATCATTGCTTTGAAGTAAGGACCTGGTTGACAGAAAACCATTGAGCCTGTGTGCTTCCTTGTTCTCTGGTCATAGGTTATGCACTTTTGGTTTACTGGCCCAGTCTTAAAAATAAAGGCCTTTGCATTATAGTGGGCTTTGAAACAGGCCTAAAAAATAGTATATGTGACTTCTAAATGGTGTGGGCGTTAATGTTAGTTAGCAGGTTTATTTTGCATCTGTGTCCATTTGCAGTCACTTTCAAAATGAGTTTGGTAGGGTCTTCCATTTAAGAAGAATTGTTAGAAAACTGCCCCAGCCATCAGGCTTAAAGTACAAGCAGCAAATAGTCCAATATGTCTGTCATCTCAGGAGAGAGTGCCTTGTGTATTCAGAAGAAAGGGTCTGAAAAAAAAAAAAGAAGAAGAAGAAAGGGTCTGGAGAAAGTAGAACAGATCAATTTTAGGATGATTATATAACATCTTAGGATACATTTATTTCATGAGGATCATAGGGTGATGGCATAATGAATTTTAAATATTGCTTGCTTAGCATCTTTACAAAATTTCCTATAATTTCAATAAAAACACTAACAAATGTTTGTATTTTAAGATGAGTTTTTAAAAACTCTCAGTAGTTTTCATGTGAACAATGCTAGTTTTGTGCTGTGGTGTCAGAAACCTTAAACATTGGCTTTTCTATTCATCGAGTTAGTTCCTGCTAGTGGCATGGTCTCCAGCTACCTTAACTGCAGACACATGGTCTTCCCAATCATCAGCAACTGTGGGACCAGGGAAAATGAGAACTCTTTCACTCTGAGAGATGGTGCGAGAGAGAGAGAGAAGGGATTGTGGCACTGTGGAGAGACTCCACAGCTGTAAAGAGACTGTGGCAAGGTGGAGCCACAGTTAAAGGTTTTGCTTGCTGAATGAATGAAAAGCTGACTTGTTTTGAGTGCTGGATGATTTGAGGAAACAAGAGGTCCATTTGTGCTGCTGAATTGAACCTGGACTTTCACTAATAAGGAATTATGTCTTGCTGTTAATCTGGCTTGGGACTGCTGGACTAAACTTGAACTTGCATTGTGTGATTCTTTGCCACCTCTGCTCCCCAACTATTTCCCTATTAAGCCCACAACTATAAATAAAGTCTGTGAGTCAGTCTGCAATGAACATTAGGTTCAGTGGTTTATAATAATAGGTGCAGAAGCATGTGGGGTGGCATGTCTGACCATGTAACTATTTGTTTGGTGGTGGTTATTATTGTTATTGTTGTTGTTATGTGCTGTCGAATCACTTGTGACTCATAGCAACCCTATGTACAAAAGCCTACACCCTGCTCTATCCTGTGCCAACCTCATTGTCTCCAACACACCTACTCCCACTAACCCAATCACTGAATCTATCCATCTCATCCAGGATCTTCCTCTCCTGCACTGTCCCTCCACTCTCCCAAACATGATGTCTCTCTCCAAGGACTGGTCCCTCCTTGCATCATGCCTAAAATATGTCAGATGAAGCTTCAGAATCCTTGACTCCAAGGAGTAGCCCAGCTTCACCCTCTCCAGGACAAACCTGTTTGTTCTCCTAGCAGTCCATGGTCTTCTCCAACACCACAGCTCAAAGGCATCAGTTCTCTTTCTGTCATCCCTAGTCTCTGTCCAGATCTCCGATGCGTAGCATGCAATTGCAAAGACTATAGCCCAGATCAGGTGCACCTTAGTCTCCAGCCTGACATCATTGCTCTTCAGTACTCTGGAGAAGTCCCTGACAGCTGACTTTCCCAATGCAATTCGTCCCTTGATTTCCTGGTAGCTGGTACCAAGAGTGTTGACTGTGGAGCCAAGCAAACTAAAACTGTTAATTATCCCAGTCTCTTCCCCATCCACACTGATGCTGCCCATTGGCCCAGTGGTGAGAATCTTTGTTTTCTTGATGTTGAGCTTCCATCTGTATTGAAGGTTGCAGTCGCTTCAGGTCCTCCTCAGTTTCGGCAAGCAGGATTATGTCATCTTGCATAATGCAGGTTGTTGATGAATCTTCCACCAATCCTAATGCCACATTCCTATTCGTACAACCCAGCATCCCGGATGATCTGTTCTGCGTGGATATTTTTGAAGCAGAAGTGGCAATTTCCGAAATATCTTGTCTCCAGAAACTCTATGAACTTGGAGAAACAATGAAAGTGATACAAGTGTTCAGGTCTTTCTTTCATAGGGTCGTAATGAGTCATCTACAACTCAATGGCACTTAACAGCAACAACGTGGAAATTATTGATGGGGAAAGTTCCCCTTTATGAAGGGGGTAGAAGTAAGACTTGAACACCCACACAGTGCATCTGTTCCTTTTACACATGCTATTTTATTTTAAGGCTTTCCACCCACCCAGCCCCATTTTTTATTTTTTTTTAATTAAACACACCATATTTATATGTATTGGGTATAGATTGATGGAAATGATAAATTACAATTAATCTTGCCCCATTAACTGGCAAATTAGATTATTATCTTGAGTATACAATTGTTCTTATTGTTGTTAGGTGCTGTCAGGTTAACTATGACTCAGTGACCCTATAAACAGAGATCTGAACCTTGTACTATCCTTAGGATTTTCACCATGCTCAAGCCTAGTGTGGTAGTATCTCATCAAGGGTCTTCCACTCTTTTCCTAATCCTTGATCTTTCCCAGCATGAGTCTCTTCCCAAGGACTAGTTCCTCCTGAAATATGCCCACACAAAGTGAGGTGAATTTCGCCATCCTTGCCTCAAAGGAGAACTCTGATTTTACTTCCTTCAAGACAGCTTTGTTTGTTCTTGGGGCAGTTCATTATTCATTATTCTTGGCCAGTGCCACAGCTCAGAGGCATCAGTTCTTGTCGTTGACCAACTTTAACAAGCAAAGGAAGCTATTGGCAATTCCATGGCCTGTTATCAGGCATACCTTAGTCTTTACACTGACATCCTTGCTGTTTAGAATCTGTAGGAGGTCCTTGACAGATTTTCCTATTGAGTGTTGCATTAGAGCACCGAGAAGCCAAAGCTATAGGAAGAAATCAAAGAGCTGAACAGAAAATTTCAAAAGGCAACTCAGGACGACAAAGCAAGATACTATAATGACATGTGCAGAGAGCTGGAGTCAGAAAATCAAAAGGGCCGAACTCACTCAATGTTTTTGAAGCTGAAGGAGTTGAAAACCAAATTCAAGTCACGTGTAGAATACTTAAAGATAGTCTGGGTAGAATGTTAAATGATCCAGGAAGTATCAAAAGAAGATGGAAGGAGTACACAGAGTCACTGTATCAGAAGGAATTGGCTGACACAGAGGAATGTGGTGATGAAGGAGGAAGTTCAAGTTGCTCTGAAGGAATTGGCAAAAAAGCAAGGCTCCAGGAGTTGACAGCATACCAGTTTATTAACAAACAGATGCTGCCCTGGATGTGCTCACTAAGTTGTGCCAGGAAATCTGGAGGACAGCCAGCTGGCCAACTGACTGGAAAAGATCGATATTTGTTCCCATTCCAAAGAAAGGTGACCCAACAGAGTGTGGAAATTATTGAACAGTATCATTGATATTACATGCAAGCAAGATTTTGCTGAAAATTATCCAAAAACATTTGGAACAGTATGTCAACAGAGAACTGCCAGATATGTAGGCTGGATTTAGAAGAGGTCGTGGTTGTTGTTGTTATGTGCCGCCGAGTCGCCTGCGACTCATAGCGACCCTATGTACAACAGCCTTAAACTCCGCTCTGTCCTGTGCCAATCGCACTGTCTCTGACACTCCCATCCCAATTATCCCAGTCACTGAATCAATCCACCTCATAGAGGGCCTTCCTCTCCTGCGCCGTCCCTCCACCCTCCCAAGCATGATGTCCCTCTCTAAGGGCCGGTCTCTCCTCACTACATGTCCAAAGTAAGTTAGACGGAGCCTCAGTGGTAGGTCGTGGTACTAGGGATATATAGGTAATGTTAGATGGATCTTGGCAGAAAGCAGAGTATCAGAGGAATGTCTATCTGTGCTTCATTGACTATGCAAAGGCTTTTGACTGTGTGGATCACAACAAGCTTTGGTTGACTCTGAGAAGAATGGGAATCCCAGAACATTTGATTGTGCTAATGCGAAATCTATACTTGGACCAAGAGGCAGTCATCAGAACAGAGCAGGGAGACACTGGATGGTTCCAAATTAAGAAAGGGTTCCATCAGGGATGTATTTTGTCTCCATACCTTTTCAATCTGTATGCAGAACAGATCATCCAAGACGCTAGGCTGTATGAGGAGGAATATGGCATCAGAATTGGTGGAAGTATCATCAACAACCTGCGTTATGTGGATCACACAACCCTGCTTGCTGAAACTCAGGAGTACCTGAAGAGCTTGCTGCAGAAGGTCAAGGACTGCAGTCTTCAATATGGATTGAAGCTCAACATTCAGAAAAAAAAGATTCTCACCACTGGGCCAATTGGCAGCATCAGTATGGATGGTGAAGAGATTGAAATAGTTAACAGTTTTACTTTACTTGGCCCTGCAGTCAACACTCTTGGTGACAGCAGCCAGGAAATCAGAAGATGAATTTCATTGGGAAAGTCAGCTGTGAGGGACCTCTCAAGATTACTGAAGAGCAGTGACATCAGGCTGGAGACTAAGGTGCGCCTGATCCAGGCTATAGTCTTTGCAGTTACATGCTATGCATCAGAGAGTTGGACAGTGAATAGGGATGATAGAGAATCGATGCCTTTGAGCTGTGGTACTGGAGATGAGTGTTGAACATACCATGGAATGCTAGGAGAACAAACACGTTTGTCCTGGAGCGGGTGAAGCCAGAATGTTCCCTGGAGTCAAGGACTCTGAAGCTTTGTCTGACATACTTTAGGCATGTTGCAAGGAGGGACTGATCCTTGGAGAGGGACATCATGTTTGGGAGAGTGGAGGGACAATGCAGGAGAGAAAGACCCTCGATGAGATGGATCGATTCTGTGAGTGGAGGGGTGGGAATGAGTATGTTTGAGACGGCGACGTTGGCACAGGATACAAGGCGTTTGGGGCTCTTGTGCATAGGGTCACTATGAGTCGCAAGCGACTCAATGATACATAACAACAACAACAACATGTCTTTTGATTTCTTGACTGCTGTTACCAAGAGTGTTGACTGTGGATCCAAGTAGAAGGAAATTGTTGACAACTTCAATCCTTTCCCCCTTTCTAAAAATTTTTTTAGCATAAAGTTAGGATGGCTATTTCTTTTCACACTGAAAGCTTTGAAATTACTGGTGTATGTGTGCTGTAGATTACCTATCTATATACCCATGCTTCTGTGTATGGATTATAAACGAGTGGACTGGCCTGCACCTGCCTATGGTTCTGAAATAGTGCTACACTCTGGGTGGTCTTTAAGATCCACATCACCATCCCTTCTCCCAGGGTGGCTGGCTTTGAACTGCCCACCTTTAGGTTCGTTTTCAGGTACAAATACCTTTTTCTTTAAAACATCCGCCTCATAATTTCAGAGTCAGAGAAGATTTCTCAGCATTGTTGAAGGAATTCTGCAAGCTCACCCACATTTCCCAAACATTAACATTTGCCATCTTTATCCTTTTCTCCCCCTGCTCACACACACGGTTTTGGTTTTGTTTGCCTTTTTCCCCCTGAACATTGCAAGCATGACCTCACTTTCCCCTGTATTTTAACTTCCAGAAAAGCAGTGTGTTCTTCAAGCCTCAAAGTAAACTCACCCTGAGACTCAGCATCTATCCAGACAGTAAACAGGGTATAAGGTTATGAATGACCGTGGGAGGGACGCACACTCCACCAACACCTCGCTGGGCAGCACTTGTCCAGAGAGGAGCCTCAGAAGGCAGGAAAGGACAGGAGGACAGATGGGACAGGAACTGGGGAAGTGGGAAGGGCACCTTCACAGTGTGAGAGTTTGTGTTCAGCGGCACAGACTTAGTGTGTGCCAGTTGTTGGAAGGAAAAATCCAGGCACTCGTAAACTTACTCAAGTCACAGTAAAAATGTGAGGGAAATGAGAGTTTTTTTGCATGACTCTAGTGCACTGGTTAAAACGGGGGGG
>NW_006399957.1:391358-421719 GCF_000299155.1 Elephantulus edwardii | reverse complement strand
TTGTGCTGTGTCCCAGCCCTGCAGTCCTGTGCAGCTTTCCTGACCGTCCAGCCAGGAGAGAAGCCTGTGTTCCTGTCCTTTCCTCCTCACCTGTCTTTCGTTGCCTTAACATCACTGCATTTGAAGCATGCTGTAGCGTGCCATCATGGTAGTCTTGGGCTCTGTGTGTCCGGCAGGCCTCTGAGGGTGCCCGGTTCCATTATGTCCCCCTCTGGGGAGGCTGACTTGATCCGTTAGGATGCTTCTGTCAGTCTGCATCCCATGGAAGGTTCCACTGCCTCTGTGAACCCTGGTTACTTGGTTTTCTTTAATGGTTTTTCTTTTTCCTTCCATCTCTAAATGCTGACGTCCCCAGAGGATCATCTCTCTGTTCTCGGTGTGTGGACATGCTTATGTTAGGTTTTGTCTAGTGGTCTAGTTGGGAACTAGCCTCCGTATGTGGTCAGGAGCTAGGCACTGGTCTGTTCTTCTTTGTCTTCCTCAGCCATGTTATTGCTACTTCTCTCTCTTCCTCTGTCCTTTGTCTTCATCTCAGATCCTAGTGTGTTTATTTGACAGATTATTTTCTGCCCATCTCTCCAAGCCGGCATCTATCACTGGCCGTGTCTTGAGAATGCCCACTTCCTTCATTCTAGTGGACATCAAGTCTTTCTGTGAGACCTTGGCATAATAGCCACTCGGCTTGCACCCTTCAAGTGTGTCCCGGCCACTGTGCACACCACTTATTCCTGAGACAGGTGGGTTCCCCGTAGAGCAGAAGGTACATCTTGTGAACAGCCACCTGGATGTTTGGGGGCGATGCAGCTCAGAATCCGAGCAGACAGATTCCTTGAAATGAATAAGCTGGTCTGACCTGGTTGGAAATGCAGTGAACCCAGACGACCAAAACAAAGAAGAGTCAGAAATGCTCACTGCCTGCTTTGCTAACTGTACAGCTTCAGCAACCAAGACGCCATGATAGTAGGCTGAGCAGATGTACAGATGGATGAGCAGGACAGGAAGGAAAAGTCCACAAGTAAACTCACACACTTGTAACCATATGTGTTCATCACACTTCCACACAAGCTCAACAAGGAGAGGGAAGAGCCTACGAGCAGGTGGTGAGTGGTTGTGACCTGTGTGGTAACAGAGCAGCCCCCCACAGGCCCACACCCTGGCCTCTGGCCCTGTGACTGTGTCATCCTCATGGCAGAGAAGCTTTGCGTGCAGAATTAAGTCAAGGACCTTGAGTTGGGGCTGTGGTATACACCAACCTGGTGGACTAGAGGACCACCCAAGAGGTCCTCAAAACCAGAAACCTTTCCTGATCATGGTTGCTAGAAGATGGGATAGTGGAAAAGTGGACCCATTGCTGCTGCATTTGAAGAGGAGGAGGAGGCCATAGCTCAGGAATGTAGGTGGCCCCTCCAATCCAGAAGCAGCCTAGAAAATTCCAGGAAGGACCCAGCCCTGCCCACATCTTGCCTTTTTAGCCCTTTGAGGCCTGTGTTGCATTTTGAGCAACAGAACTGTAAGACAGTTGATTTTTTGATTATCAAGTTATGCAGACCCATAGCAGACTCTGCATTAGATTTTCAGTGGGAGGAGATTACCTATCTTTCTCCCACATAGCCACTAAGCTAAGTTTGTGGAAATTTGCTGTTGCAGCAATTAGAAGCTAGTATCTTGTTGTTGTCAATGTATAATGTCTACATACATTAATATATTGTATCAGGTATAATGTATACCTCAAAAAACTTGTCCCGTTGCGTTATCATGTGGAAAATTACTTCCAAAATGCTGTATCAACTTATATGTAAGAGCTAAAACTTCTATAAGAAACTCTTAGTGACATTGCATCAGGCAAGGATTTCTTAGTAAGAACACAGAAAAATAATTAAAGGGCTTGTAAATTGGACCACATAAAAATTTAAAAACATTTACTCTTCGAAAGACTATTTTTAATAATTGCAGAGGCTACATAAGATTTCACGTGTGTTAACCGAGCCCAGAAGTGAGAAATGGAGTCGGGAGACCTCTCATTAGAGATAGCTGTAGCCACACTCTGAGGGGCCCCTTGTCTTATCAGCTCCTGTGGTGCTCACGTTCCTGTGTGCTGTGGCATCAGCAGAACCTGCAGTTCAATTTAAGCAGTCAAATTACCCCACTTTCAGATGATTTGGGGCAAGAGTCTAAGGTTCTTGTACTGATTTTGCAAGCATGATCTCCCTCAGGTGGGTCCACCTGACCAAGCAAAGAGCTTAGTCCAAAACAATAGCCTAAGCAGTGGGGAAGAAGGGGCGGGCAGCATGATCTGAGTGTGAATCCTGAGCTGCTTGCAGAGAGTAAACCTGGGGAAGGGAGCTGGGACCGTGTTGCGGAAGGCACTAAGCCAGCGTTGAGGAGGATACCTTCCCCAAGCCAGCAGTGCCGGGCAATGATTCATTGAGAGTAAAGTGCTGGCAGAGAGGGAAGGTGGTACTTCTAGGGTGGTGTGGAAGTTGGAAAAGTAAGTGTTGCCAAGGAAGATGGCATTATGGGCACAAGAGAAATGGAATGATGGGCAACTTTAATCCATAGGTTTTCTTTTCATCCTCCTCAGAAGAGTTTTTTGCAAAGCACATTTTTAATTTTCATGAGATTTTTTTCTTATCAGTTTTTTACAGATTTTTTTGTGTTTTGATAAAATAAAAAAATATTTGGCAAGCCCTAGATCCTAAAGATCTGAGGATTTTCTCTGATACACTTAAGTTTACGATCCACTTTGGATTAATTTTTCTGAGGTGCTTTCTTACTTTCCGCTTGGAACCATGGAGGCTGCCGTGGAGAAGAAAAAGAAGGTTCCTGCAGTGCCAGAAACCCTTAAGAAAAAGCGAAGGAATTTCGCAGAATTAAGGGTCAAGCACCTTAGAAAGAAGTTTGCCAAAAAAATGCTTCAAAAGGCAAGAAGGAAGCTTATCTATGAAAAAGCTAAGCACTATCACAAAGAATACAGGCAGATGTACAGAACTGAGATTCGGACGGCTCGGATGGCAAGGAAAGCTGGCAACTTCTGTGTACCCGCAGAACCCAAGCTGGCATTCGTCATCAGGATCAGAGCTATCAGTGGTGTGAGCCCAAAGGTTCGTAAGGTGTTACAGCTCCTTCGCCTTCGCCAGATCTTCAATGGCACCTTTGTTAAACTCAACAAAGCTTCAATTAACATGTTGAGGATTGTGGAACTGTATATTGCATGGGGATATCCAAACCTGAAGTCTGTCTATGAACTGATTTATAAGCGTGGTTATGGCAAAATTGATAAGCGAATTGCTCTGACAGACAACACTTTGATTGCACGATCTCTTGGTAAATATGGTATCATCTGCATGGAGGATCTGATTCATGAGATCTATACTGTTGGCAAACACTTCAAGGAAGCAAACAACTTCTTGTGGCCATTCAAATTATCTTCTCCACGAGGTGGAATGAAGAAAAAGACCACTCATTTTGTAGAAGGTGGAGATGCTGGCAACCGGGAAGACCAGATCAACAGACATATCAGAAGAATGAACTAAGGTATCAGCCATGATTCTTTTTTGTAATCTAGTCAGTTAATAAAACAGTGCTTTCAAATTGAGAAAAAAAAATTTCTGAGGTGTGAGACTTAGGAGAAGGTTTTATGGGGGGTTTGACTTAGGGAAGTCCAATTACTCCCACACTGTTTATGGGAAAGTCTTTCTTCCTTGAATTCCTTTTCTATCATTGTCAGAGCTCAGCTGGCACATTTGTGTGGGTCTTTTGAGTTCTCTGTTCTGTTCCATTCATCTTACTGTTTTGATTACTATAGCTTACTATATAGTCTTGAAACCGGACTTACTGAGTACTCTCATTGTAGTTGCCTTGTTCAGGATTTCTGAGCTGTTGTAGGTTCTGTGCTCTTTTCTATATAAATTTTAGAATATACCTCTTTGTGACTATTAAAAATAATCTGCTAAGAATTGCATCAAATCTATAAATGACTGGGCAGTGTGAATATCTTTCCTGAGTTGGATTTTCTGGTGTGTATAACATTGTGTGTCTTTCCAGTAATTGTTTTCTTTGATTTCTTTCATCATTGTCTTAATGATTTTCAGCAAACAGAATCCTGCACATGTTTTATACAGAAGTATTTAATTTTCTTTGGAACTATTATAAATAATGTGAGTTTTTATTTCCATTTTTGTATATAAAATCAGGAATTATAATGGTTCTATCAGGAAGTTTACTGGAAGGATAACCTTCATGTACGTGTAGGAGATAACTTACTAGTCTTCTATTAGTATTATACTAGTTATTTCGTACAGTGTTTAACAAGGTTTGAGGTTTTATAAATTCTTTATTAGAACTGTTAGAAGAGTCACATCATCCCAAGGCTTTCCTTTCTCAGCCATACTATGCGCAAGACTAGTGACACAGAGATTTAATGCCTTCACTTAACAGATACAAAACGAGATCCCAGGGTTGCTTAGGATAGAGCCACAGCCGCCCTCAAATTTCCTTGTCCCCACTGAGCATGCTGGCAATGGTGTTTCCATCTACTTGCAGAGCTGTCCTGCTGAGACTGGAGGGATGCAGTCACCCCGTGGTCATGAAGGGGCTGTGTGCCGAGTGTGGCCAAGACCTAACACAGTAAGTGCTGCTGGGAGAGTTGACCTTAGGGAAGGGAAAGACTAATGACGAGTAGCGTTGTTTCTTCTCTTCATGGGACTTGCACTTGACACTCAGTTTCCCCAGAAGATAGCCCTTTTTATTTGCCCCATTTTCTGGGAGTCTAGGGTGTCCTGTTGTGCTGGAGCAGTGCAGCGCACGCTGCTGCTGCTTCCTCAATGGTGGCTTCTGCCTCTGGGCCATCAGCCCCTGACACGGGTGCTGTGCTCTTCTCCTGAGCCAGCATGGAGGACTGTCAGTGACCATCAGCTCGCTGATTCCAAGCCTGTTTTCAGGTGGCTTCTGATGGTGAAGAGGCCTCTAAGCTGGTAGAATGTGTCTGTCAGTTAAGACATGAACTAAACCATCCTGTGTGCACTTGATTGCGCTGCCATGATCTTTGGTCTAGAATACATCAGTAACTCTCCTCTTTCCATACAAAGGTTGCAGAGCAAGAACGGACGGCAGCGGGCACCACTTTCCACAGCTACGGTGTCCATGGTGCACAGCGTCCCTGAGCTGATGGTCAGCTCCGAGGTAAATCCTGCTTGATGGCAGAAGTAACTCACCTGAGGGGAGGGCCACAGAAAATATCAACATAGCTGAGGGGGCCAGTTCCTGAAAAAGACGTCATGCTTGGTAAAGGAAAAACACAACCCCAAAAACACTGCCATCTGCTTGGTCCTGATTTCTGATGCTCCTTCATGGGTTTTAAGGCTGTAAATGTGAGTGGTAGCAGACTGCCTCACCTTTTTCCCATGGAGCAGCTGGTAGATTGGATCTGATTAGAAGTCCAGTGCATAATGCTCCAGGGTAAAATCGGGGGCCAGGGAAAGAAAGCCCTTTAGTGAGCTGGGTTGAGGCTGCAACGGTGAGTTCAAGTGCAACTGGATGATAAGAACGGCACAAAATGAGTGTTCTTTCTCAGTTGGAGAGTGGGCTTAGCACCTAAAACCAACACCAGTTTTTTCTGAAATGACAACTCCTAAGATAGAATTTTAGAGGACAGCTGTTTGGCCAGTGGAAAAGATCCATATTTGTTCCCATTCCTAAGAAAGGTGATCCAACAGAATATGCAAATTATTGAACAATATCATTAATATCACATACAAGCAAAATATTGCTGAAGATCATTCAAAAATGGCAAAGTTCAAGTTGGGTTTAGAAGAGACTGTGATATGAGGGATATCATTGCTGATGTTGGTGGATCATGGCTGAAAGCAGAGAATACCAGAAGTATGTCTTTTGTTTTATTGATTATGGAAACGCATTTTACTCTATGGATCAAAACAAACTGGCTAACATTGGGTGAAGAGGAATCCCCAAATACTAAAAACTCTCGTACGCATAGAGCAAGGGGAACACTGCATGTTTTAAAATCAGGCAAAGTGTACGTCAAGGTTGTATCTTTTCTCCATATCTGTTCATTATGTACAGTGAGCAAATCATTTCAGTTGAAGCTGGACTCTGTGAGGAAGAATGTGGCATCAGGATTGAAGGAAGACCTGTACTGTGCAGATGACACAGTCTTGCTTGCTGAAAGTGAGGAGGATGTGAAACACTGCAGAGAATCTAAGTCTGCAACCTTAAATATAGATTGCATCTCAACATAAAGAAAACAAGAATCCTTACCACTGCACCAGTAAGCAAACATCATGATAGATGGAGAAAAGATTGAAATTGTCAGCAACTTTATCTTACTTGCATCCACAATCAATGCCCTTCATACCCAGCAGTCAGAAAATCAAGAGACATAACATTTAGCAGCTCCACTGTCAGACCTCTCCAAATTACTGAAGAGCATTGATATCAGTTTGAAGACTTAAGGTGTGCCTGAGTCAGGCCATAGTCTTTCCTATCACTTGCTATACATCTGAAACCTGGATGATAAATAAGGATGATAGAAGAATTGTCTTTGAGTTGTGGTGGGGATTTCTAGGAAAACAAATAGATAAATCCTGAGAAAAGTACAGTCAGAGTGCTCCTTAGACGCAAGGAAGATGAAGCTACATCTCACAAACTTTGGACCTGTTGCTAGGAGTTGTTCCTTGGAATGGGATATCATGCTTGGGAAAGTGGTGGGACTGCAGTGGAAAATGAGATGGATTGACACAGTAAATGCAACAGTGGGCTCAAATGTGTTAGAGATAATAAGGATGGCATAGGCTAAGACAGAGTTCAGCTCTTTTGTTGACAACAGCAACAGGATAGAAGGAAGTCCCTGCTTCTGACCACCAGGTCAGAGGTTCAGATCCCCCAAAGGTAACTCAGAAGAAGACTTAGGGTCTAACTGGGGAAACCCTTATTGCACAGTTGTGCTCCAGCACCTGAGTGATGAGCGGCTGTAGAGTGAGTGGTTAGGTCTCCCAGGGGTTCACCTGGAAGGGGGTGGGTCGTCAACACTGCTTAGAACTCCACGTCTAATTCTTTTATTATCCGCTTATGTCTTGTTTTGGTTCAGTCTAATTCTTTTATTATCCGCTTATGTCTTGTTTTGGTTCAAACACGTTTTGTCACTTTTCATTCTAGCAAGCTGAGCAGCTGGGACGGGAAGATCAGCAGCGGCTGCATCGTAACAGGAAGCTGGTGCTCATGGTTGACTTAGACCAGACCTTGATCCATACGACGGAGCAGCACTGTCAGCAGATGTCCAACAAGGTACATCTGTGGCCCACAGGAAGCCTGGGCCTGCATGCCATCTGTTCTTTCTTATAAGGCAGGCAGGACGTCCAGCAGGGCCTGGAACTCAGATGGACTGAGGAACTGAGTTACAAGACAAAATAAAAATTTACATTGCTGAATCCTGGTGGAATCATTCTACTACCCCTGAGGCAGAACTCTTTGGTGCCTGGCAGTGTCAGAAGAGTACGATTATTCTGTGAAAGGTTTCGTGAAGGTGATTTTATCAGAATGACATACTCAAGAAAACACAGGGCATTTCCGTTTTCTTGTTGTGGCTCTCACATGATCCCGACCTTCTGCAGGAAAGCACATGCCCCTTGGCTGTGTTTGGCTGCATCATGGATGGAATCTGTCCTTGCTGGTGACCAGCAGTATTTGTCACCTAAACACAGTTTCTGTTTTAAATGCATTACTCATGTGTGTTTTGGAGCATCTCTTAGACGTGTGTGTTCCATTCTTTATAATCTGTTGCTAAATTTTAGAATTTTAGCTTGTTTCATTCCCGCCTACTTCACTTATTAAATGTTTTTCCAGAAACAGACACTGTGAAAAAACTAGGGGGTGTGTTGTGTGTACTTGGGTGTAATACCTTGCCTGGCTTGGATTTTATTGTGCTTTTGTAGGCTGGTGTTTTTAAATTGTTTTAGCATAACATTAGCCAGCCTGTGTGATTTGGAGGGCAGATATGTCCTCGTGACGATCACGGGCACAGAAAAGCCCTTATGCTCCGTCACTGGTCAGCTCCCCATCCTCTGCACTTTCCCCAGGGAGCCCTGTAATTCGCTTCTGCAGCCAATGAAAGCCTTCTCTGGGTTTATTCCCCACACCCACACCTCCTCGTGCTCCTTCAGGCCACCACCTGCATCATGGGAGAGATGCTTCAGTCCTTTTAGTCTGGAAATACAGAGGTAGGCTTTTAATTGTTGTAGAATAACAAAAAAGTTACCTTATTTCCCCTTTAAAAAGTATAATTTAGTTATACTAAATATCTTTACCATGAATTTACATTGTAAAGGAAAGTTTTAATTGTAACTATTGGACTTTTTTTTTTTTTTTACTCTTAAGAATGATAAAAATGATCTATAAAGTTAGAGAAAATATAAAATTCAATCTCTCCGGAGAACAGATTCATGGTGAGAGGGTTTGACTGTTTCAGAGATAATGGCTCTAATCCAACAACAAACTGAGCTTTTTTGTTGGCTTTGTTGTTGCTTGTTTTCATTTTTTCCTTTGTTGTTGTTATTGCTTCTTGTGTAGCATCAAGTCAGAAATTGACCCCTAGTTGGCCTTCCAGCGGGTTTTCAGGGACCGTAAACTACATGGGAGGAGATTGCTCTTCTTTGTCCTGCGGAACAGGCTTGAGTCGAGCCACGTGCCGTGGGAATGGCAGGGCAGTCTCACCACTGGAGCAGCACAAGAGCTCCTTGTGCTTAGTGACAGTCTTTTTTCATTGAGAAAATGGAGGATGAACAAGATCAGAAGAATTCATTTAAATTCCTAAAGGAAGCTGTCCTTTAAGAGAATTGCAGCTTTTGTTAAAGATGTTAGAGACTTCTAACAAGGTGAACTTGTTTTAATTTGGTTTTGATGTACATTTTTATGTTCACTGTTAAGAGGCTCTGGTGATAAAGTCTATAGTGTGTTACACTGCTAGCTTTAAAGCCATGAGTCTCTGGAGGTTCGAATCCACCAGCCTTCTTCCAAAGCTAGCCAGTCTCTTCCCATTAAGATGGATGACCTCGGAAACCCAAGAGAGGTCACAGAGACTCAGGACTGACTTGATAGCAAGAGGGAGTCTGGCAGCATCAAATAAGTCCCCTGGGAAGGTCTTGCTGACTTGCCCCATCCCTTTCAGGGCATATTCCATTTCCAGCTGGGCCGGGGAGAGCCGATGCTGCACACACGCCTGCGTCCTCACTGCAGGGAGTTCCTGGAGAAGGTGGCCAAGCTGTACGAGTTGCATGTCTTTACCTTCAGCAGCCGGCTGTACGCCCACACCATTGCAGGTGGGAAGCAGAGCCTCTGGACTTAAAGGGGCTGACCAAGACCCTGTGCACCTTAGTCTCATGGGCAGTTGTATTTCCTGTGTCTAGTGATTCTGAGAAGAGAGTCAGTAAGCTCTTCCTTATAACAAAGTCAGTGATAGGAGAGGGCGTGAGGGAGTAGGGCAGTTTTGAACACTCTCAGAAGGCATTCATCTCTCCTTTTCCGTTTTGGCCAGATAAGGTCTATCCCCAGAATGCAAGGTTGAGTTAATGTCTTAACAATCATTCACGTCAGTAGAATGGAACAACGTGTTCATTTTAGGAGACATGAAAAGAATCTGACACAGTCTAGCACCTGTTGGGCTTCTGCAGACTAGTTGAGGGGCATTGTCTGTCTAACAGCAGTACCTGTAAGAATCCCACCATTCATAGTAGACTCCATGCTGCCCTGCAGACTAGATGAGGGGCACTGTCTGCCTAACAGCGGTACCCATGAGGGAACCATCATTCACAGTAGACTCTGTGCTGCCCTGCAGGCAGGCCAGGAGACCCAGTGTTAGGCCACTTCTGCTCAACGGTGCAGAAGTTCGGCTTAGACACCTCAGCAGGACTGACACAATAGCTTGATCTTATCTGTAGGAAACTCCAGAGAACCCACCAAACAACTATTAGAATTCATGAACATGCTCAGTGGGACTCTGGGTACATGTTAGCATACAAAATAAACTTTATTTGTCTACACTAACAAATTATTTGAGGGTGACATTAAGAAAACTTCATTTAAGCTAGTATAAAAGTTAATAAACTTCTGAGTTCACCTTCTGGCAGAAAAGCAGACTGGCAGACCCAACAGAGGCTGTCAATCTCTCTTGATCTCTCTGGAGCAGATTGTCAACAATTATTATAACAGAAATGTGTTCAGAGCAGCCAGGATGCAGTCAGCGAGGAGGGTGACAAAAGTCACTCTCCAGAATCATTTACAGTACAGAAGGGCCCAAAGGACACAATAATATAATTTCAAAATACTTAGGGAAAACTTGAAAAGGGAAAGCATAAGCAGAAAGACATTCCATGTTCATGGATCAATAACAATGTTGTCAGAAGTCCCTAAATGGTCTCCAGATTCAGCTGTTTGTAACTGTCCAAAACTTAACTGCATAGTTTGTAGAAAATAGCCGACCAGAGTAGCCAGGTCCTCAAGCAGCTGTGTCCCCAGGACAGGAGAGTGGGTGCTGGCAGATGACGTGTTCTTTCCTTTGAGTGTGCAGAGTCCCCTCTGCTGATACTGTGTGCAGCAGTGATGTGAACTGAACCTCCACCTTTAAACTCTACCCCTTTTCCTTTTAAAAGGCTTCTTAGATCCTGAAAAGAAGCTTTTTTCTCACCGAATATTATCACGAGATGAATGCATCGACCCTTTCTCTAAGACAGGGAACCTCAGGTATGTTCTTGCCTGCTCATCCTCCCAACAGCTCGCTGCGCTTTTGCATGTTAAAGTCCATTTGAGAACCATGGCAATCCTTTGCATCTTCTGGAGATGCTGGCCCCTGCCTTGCCCTGCCTGTCGTGGTCAACACAAAGGCGTACAGAGACCCAAACCTCTAGACCTCTAGGGGTTACACAGATTACAATCTCGAACTTTTATGCTTACCAAATTAAACATTATCCCAATTTTTAGTGATTTAATTTTTTTTTCTTAAAGTGCTGATAGTGCTGATACATTTTTTCTTCTAGAAATCTCTTTCCTTGTGGTGACTCAATGGTTTGCATTATTGATGACCGTGAAGATGTCTGGAAGTTTGCCCCCAATCTCATAACCGTGAAGAAATATGTCTACTTCCAGGGCACAGGTGACATCAATGCTCCACCTGTTTCCCGGGATGTGCCAATGAGGAAGAAGGGTAGGTGGCTGCGTCTGTCTGTTGTCCTTAACCACTTACCACATCTGTTCTCTGTTTGGATTGCTGGAAGTTCAAGATTCAGTCAATGTGTGAGGGTTAGGGTTAGGGAAAAAAATTCAATGTGAGATGGTGGTATGTTTTTTTTTTTTTAGTCAACAGTTAGAGAAGTAGTTGAGTTTATTTAAGTAATGCTTAAAAATGTGAAATTTTTTCTTAAAAAACTAGTACTAACCTAGGCATTTTTTTCTGATCTAGTAAATCAATGTAAAGGATGCTACTTAATGTAGCTACTTCCTGTCAGGCTCTTTAACAAACACACCCTCAGCCATGGAGATCCGACCTCACGTCTTTCATATCACTCCTGGGCTACAGTGGGCCCTGCCCCAGAGCCTCACTTCTGCATACTCTTTTAGACCTGACTTAAAACTTGAGTTCAGGCTTCTCTGCTGAGCCCCGGTGACATTAACACTTCATGTGTTGCCTCCTGTGAAGATTTTCCCCATCTGAAAGCCAGTCCAGGGCTGCTGCAATTGGAGAACACTTGGGCAGCACCTTTGTGTGCTTGGTTCTCAAGCACAGAGCCATGGGCCACACAGTTACTGGTGTCATTCACTAGAAAAAAAAGTCTAGAACCGCCCACAGCAGGGTCCAGCAGCTGGGCCCACGAAAACCTGCACACTCAGGATGGTTTCTGTGTTTTTCCAAGGACATGTGTTTCTGTGTTTTCCTGTTGATTGTTCAAGGAGGTAAATAACAGATGCTATATGGCCTGTGTCGTAGAGCATTTTGTGTGGCCCTTTATAGAAAAACCTCTTCTGACTCCTGGTTAAACTGCAGAAGAGGCAGGCAGCTTTTTGTTAAGCATTACTGGCATGACTGTTGTATGATGAGACTTTGTCTTTCATGTGTCTTCAGTGAATCATTGTTCGAAAGGGACTGAGGCTCCGGAGCACATGCTGTCTGGGAAGGACCCTGAGGAAGGAAAGCCTGCAGGGACAGAGCAAAGCAATGGCCTCGGGAAATCCCCCACAGAGCTTAATGGTACCAAGGCAGGGCCGGAGGACCTGTCCAGCAGGGACACACCTTCCCATGAAAGAGTGGATGACGGTGACCCCTCACGCTGCACCCTGGGTGCTGTGGCCAGCAGCGGTGAGCTGGTCAGCGGGAAGGAGCCCCTGGTGTCTTCAGAGCTGTCAGCCCACAGCACCCCTGGAAATGACTTGGACTTTGACTTGTCTAGTGACAGCGAGAGCAACAGCGAGCTCGATGGCCGCAGGTCATCATCCTCTGCCTCCGACAGTGACAGTGAGAGGAAGAGACGACGTAGGAGGCCTAGGGTTTCAGGGAAGAGTGCAAGTGCCCCGCCTGGGACGGAGAAGCCCACAGGCACAACTCCATCAGGCCACCTGCAGGACAAAGGCCCTGACCTTGAAGTGCCAGAGGAGAGCGAGCAGGGTGGCCTCTGTGACCTGGGGAACGGCTGTGCTGACCGAAAGGAGGCTGAGACCGAGTCCCAGAACAGTGAGCAGTCAGGCATCACTGTGGGTGAGTCCCTCGACCAGAGCATGGAGGAGGAAGAGGAGGAGGCAGATGCTGATGACGACGATCACCTGGTCCACCTTGAGGAGATCCTCGTCCGGGTGCACACTGACTACTATGCCAAGTATGACAGGTACCTCAACAAGGAGACCGAGGAAGCCCCAGACATTCGCAAGATCGTCCCCGAACTGAAAAGCAAAGTGCTTGCTGACGTCGCCATCATTTTCAGCGGCTTGCACCCTACCAACTTCCCTGTGGAGAAGACCCGGGAGCACTACCATGCCACAGCCCTTGGGGCTAGGATCCTCACCAACCTCGTGCTGAGCCCTGACGACCCCAACAGGCCAACCCACCTGATTGCAGCTAGGGCTGGTGAGTAGCGGCCCTCCCTCGGGCCAGGCTGGGGGGGGTGCCGCCCGTGTCATAGTTCACATTCCTGTTTCTTTGGGCTTGAATTCCCAGCGCCTGAGTGTGGAGTAGTCGATGATTATGGGATTGGGCGACGCTGCTTTCCCAGCACATACTGTGTGCTTATACCAGCACCTACTCTCACCGAGTTGTGGCTGTGCTGCAGGGTCGGGGGCTCCCTTTGCAGCCTGGACCGAGTGCCAAGGGAGGTCAGGAGTGGGCGCAGTGGGAATTGACTGAGTCAGCAATGAGGACCTGCCTCCAGAGACTCAGGATCACGTCCTCACCCAACAGCCACCTCTCCTCACGCGCTCGAGATCACGTCCTTTTCCAGCACTGACCTCTCCTCACCTGCTCAGGATGACTTCATTTCTTGACAGACATAGTAAAATCCTCTTGTGGCTGGTTTGGCTGCTTCTCCGGGATCCAGAAAATAGCACGTGTCTGAAATAGTGGTGACAGATTATGGTGGGAGTTGGGCCTATGTTTGGGCCTGTGGGGTTTCCAGAAGGGCGTAAGCTGCTTGTGAGGCTCTAGACTTGATGGTTATAGAGGAAGGGCCTTTCTAAAAAATGTCAGATATGCCGACAGAGCCACGTCCCAGCGTGTCAAGTTAGACTTGTGCAGAGAGGGAATGTAGAGACAAGGTTTTATACTAACTGGGCTCAGGTCGCACTCCTCCTGAAGGACACGATGACCTTGAATAAGGCAGCTCTGAAGGTGGGCAGAGGCAGGTGAACAGGTGGTCGTATGGAGACAGTTGACAGGATTCAGAGAAGACCCATTGAGTGGACATGGCAGTGAAGTTGTGACACAGGACATGTCATAAATGGTCGCCAACTTGGGACAGCAGCAGTGGTGAGTGAGAGGATCACTTTTCAACCGGGTGAACTTAGGCCACAGAGATGTGACCTAAGGAAAGAGAGCCAGAGGTTTGACACCAACGCTAAGAAATCACCCTCAGAGGAGTCCCCACTTGAGTGGAGTCCTTGCCCAGGAGCCCTCAGATGCAATACCCCATGTCCTGGCATCAGGACCTATGAGCCTGGACTGACCAGTGTTCTCCCTGCAGGCACCGAGAAAGTTCGCCAGGCCCAGGAGTGTAGGCACCTGCATGTGGTCAACCCCGACTGGCTGTGGAGCTGCCTGGAGAGATGGGAGAAGGTGGAGGAGCGACTCTTCCCACTCCGGGACGACTATGCCAGGACGCAGAGGTGAGCACCCATCGCTGGCCACTGTCTGCGACATTGGCAGGCAGCCAGGCAGGCCAGCCTCTGCACATACATTCCTGGTTAGCATAATGAGACCCACAGAGAGGGAGGGCCGCCAGAGCTGCTGGACAGGCCCCATCCACATCAACACGTGCGTGTCTTCCTCCTCCGTCCTTGTCCCTCTGCCTCTACTTCCCACAGCTAGGAGTCCACTCCTGCCTCCACTCCTCCTACCCTGAAACATCTCCTATAACAGTGGACCAAAGAGAACATGCTGAGAGAGCACCAAGCTCTCCCCATGGGGGGGCACCGCACAGCTATGGTGTGCTCCAGACAGGAGTGCAGAGGGAGGAGGGCATGTGTTGACCTGTTGGGAACAGCAGTGAGGTCAGAGAATTCACTGTTTTTGTTAAAGGATTCAGAAACAGACACCAGAGCACAAAGGTACTAAGCAGGGTGCTGAAGCTGTGGGGTTAAGGCGGGCACTGGCCCTGGTTGGGGCTAGCCTCTGATGGAATTGGCACCTGGGCGAAGTGGGACCTGGGCTGGGCACACCTTCCTCCTTAGGGAAGACCACGGCTGTCCAAGAACGCCACCTAAGCTTGGAGGTGCGCGATGGGCTCTGGGACTGGAAGTCCTGGGGAATGAGCTGGTTGGTCACCCTGAGGCCAGCAGTTCTGGGACCCTCACACACATACTTGTCTGTCAGGGAGACTGGCCCTGCAGCCTTCCCCGACAGACAAGGTGCCTTCCAGACGACCTTGTTCCACCCTACACCGGTCCACCCGCGGAGCCCGCCTGTCCCTGAGGCCCGCATCTACGATGCCAGCACCGGAAGGCTCATCCGGAAGAATGCGCAGTCCACAGTGCTGCCTGTGTCCTCGCAGGCCCCCACACCACCCTCATCACTGCCAGTGCACGGGGAGCACACCTCCTTCAGGTAGGCATTGGAGGGGTTGCGCTTGCCATGTCACAGCATCTCCAGGGGGCTCTGGCCTCATGGTGACTCTTGCTCAGGGAGTGCGTCCCTCCACGTCCCTTGTGTGGGACCCCAGGTATGGGCACATCTCACAGCCACTCAGAGACCAGGAGTGGCTTCCACGACAGACCGCATGTGGACTGTGGGTTCTGGGTAGGAAGAGGCCACGTGCCGACAGTGACGTATGCAAGGCCGTGGTTAGGGTCAGCCCTTCTCTTTGTATTCACACCCCTTCCAACATGGCAGCAGGGGTGAAACAGACTCTCACGAGACCCACATACTGCGCGAGTAGTGCTTTCCACTTCTGGATTCATGGTGGTGGCTCAGCTGCCAACTTTCCTAGAAGGGGCAACCTCCTGGAAAGCCCATGAGGGGGCCTGCACCTTGCACTGACCAGCATGATCACAGCCCTGGGACACGCAGCAGCTCATACTTAGATGCTTGTCCTGTCACAGTTCTCTCTGATGCTTGCTTAGAGCACAAGTGGATGAGCCAACTCAGGCTGACCCACCCTCAGGTGCCGCCCTCAGGAAGCCACTCCAGAGAGGCCTGGTGGGTGCTGCACACAAGCCTCCTGATGGGACCACAGTGCCCTGGGTGCTCTCTGCCAGCTGTCATTTGTCCTGAAGGCATTGTTGCTTGTAAGGCCTGTGTTTTCTTCAGTGATGGTATGCTCATTTATCTCTTCTTTTTCTCGGGTTACCTCAGACGTGAGAAGTGTTGCTCTCTCCTCTCCACGGTTCCTACTCACTTTGCTTGTGTCACACTGTTCACCTTCCTTTCACCTCGAGTGGTTTCTTTGGCCTTCACTTACAGGTTTCAAAGGTTTATCTGTAGTACCTCTCTTAGAAATCACATTCTTTGGGGGAGCTCTGGTGGCCTAGTGGCAAGAAGCTGCACTACAATCCCAGAGGAACACGGTTCGAATCCACCAGATGCTCTGCCGGAGAAGGAGGCGCAATATCCTCCTGTACCAGTCAGATCTGATTTGACGGTACACGCACACAAAATTTAAAAAAAAAAGAAGGAAATCACATTCTTTGTAGCATAGAAAGTTTGCAGTTCAGCACATTTTTACAAGTTCCGTTTCAGGCCCGAGTGTGGTGGCCTGCTTGAGGCCAGGGCTGCAGAAGGCAGGCAGCCTCACTCAGGCACTGGAGCAACCCTCTCGGGCTGATGTCCATCCTAGTAGCTGGACTGGGTGTGTCAACAGTGTGGTGGTTTTGTTAATTTTTAAATCATGTAAATGCAGCAGCAAGTTGGTGCAAAGGCTTCTGCGAGGCACTGCTCTAGCTACTGTGGTGTGCTGTTCAGTGTGTCTGTACACTTCTCTCCACTGGACTGAGGCTCCTGGTGACAGCGGCATGGGCGTCCTTTGTATACACTCTTCCTGGAGTGCTGTCTCCTCTGCAGAAGCCACTCTCCATGACTCTGCTCTTAGCTTTTATCCTGTTTCAGATATTTGTGAAGAGTATTGTCAAGATAAGTTCTGTGCAGTATTCACAAATCTCTTAAAATTTTTGGCACATGAACTTAAAGTTCTCTCTTAGGAAACAAGGGCAGAGTGGCGATTGGTCATTCCCTAGGTCCAGAACTGCTGCTTAGTTAATTGCTGACTAATTGAAAGCACTTCTCAGGCACATAATAAAGTCTGTTTCTGTCTGAGATGGGGGTGTGAGATCAAGCAAATTCAGTCATTTAGAAAAAAATTGTTCTTTTTCATTAGAAAGCATTTGGAATTAGGATTAAAGTACTATTTTACCTATAATACTGTCCAAAGAACTGTATGTAACTCTTCAAAGACAGATTTTTCAAAAAGACCTGACCTTATCATCTTCTTTTCAGCTGTTTGAGACAGGCTTTCTGTACTTTTTATTACCATCCAGCATCCGCTCCTTCTCAGTGTGTCCTGGGTGGAAGGTGGTCAGGGTGTCAGCAATGGGTGCACTTCAGGAGGGTCTCTATCAGGTGTGGGCCAGATGGAGAGCTATACTTCAACACAGAGGGGCTCTGGGGGCCTGTGGTGGGCAAGCCGCCCCAAGTGTGCACAGCAGAGACTGACCCTGGTGCTCCCAGCAGATACTGAGGTGTGAGCTCCTGTCCTGTTGGGGGGAGGGAGTCTGCATAGCACTGCCCACGCATCGTCCTCACCTCACCACACCTTTGCCATACTGCTTACACCATGTTCTCAGCCACAACACACCGCACCAGTCCTCATCATGCCCTCACTATACCCTCACCACACTCCCGGCCACACCACGCGCTTACCACACCACGTCCGTATTCTCACTGCATTGCAGCCTCACCACAGGGCGCAGCGCTGATAGGTTGTTTGCACATAACTGCTGAGTTAAATTTGATGATGTAGAGTTTTTAAGTTTGTTACTGAAATTGAGAAATTGAGGTGTCTTAGAGTTGGAGTTTACATTTCGTATGGTTTTGGTAGTTTAATGTCAAGTTTTCCAGGGAAAAGGTAATTGTTAAATTCTTGATTGAAAGCAGATAAAACAATAAAGAAAACCGGATGGGTTCTCTGGACAGAGGGTGTGTTTTTTTGGAAAAATGGGTGGGCCTTGGAGGTCAGACTTTGTCTTCTGGTAAGCCCTCTGTCAAAGCTTATTAAAGCCTACAGATTTGGGCCCTGTGAGACCACAGCACATGAGAACGCAGGTATGTACAAGGTATACAACAGGAAGCACAGCTGTGTTCTCAGGGGGTTCATGCACCAAAGCTGTCATAGCAGGAGTCCACAGGAGAAGAGATCCCAATGGCTGAGGCACACAACTCAGTACTGCACCTCACTGGGAATTCTGAAGGAAGGCAGTGTGCAAACTCTTTGGGACAAAAAATTACAAGATGACTTGAGGAACTGGGCGGCAGACATGTGCTCTCAGAGCCTAGGTGCACTCTTGCGACAGCCCTCTGGCTGTGCTGCTTCGTAAAACACATTCCCTTTGCCCTGCAGCCCTTTCCAAGTGAGCCTACTGCCGTGCAGGAAGGGGCCCAGCTCTAATCTTCTCATAGGGGCAGTGAGTCCTGTGGATGGCACCTGATGGCAGCCGTCAGTTTGGGAGAGATCATGGCTCGGAGAGGGGAGCTTTTATTGAATTGACCCTCTTAACTGAAACAACCATCAGAGCTGGTGAGCAGGCTTCAGGGGACAGCAGTGGATGCCACTGGAGGGCAGCCAACCCAGGCAAGACCACACTGCAGTTCCCCAGAGTGATGGCTTCAGGGACGTGAGGCCAGATGGAAGCTGTGGTCTTTCCATACTGTGGGGGACATGGGTTGAGGCATAGGGGCAGTGGCGGCGGCGGCTGCTGCGTGAGAGTCCCAGAGAGGAGGGACTGTGGGATCATCGTCCGATGCCTTTAATGTCCTTAAGATGAACCTGTTGGGTGGGAGCCTCAGCAACAAGCATCAAGTGGAGGGAAAGTGTAAGGGCCGCCATGGGCCAGTGACGGGAAGAATTAGAGCCCTGCTGCGGTGGGTTGGCTCACGGACACCAGGCCTTCCGCTGAGCTCTCGACAGATCAGTCATTTAACACCACAGAGCCATAAGCCGGGCTTAAGGGAGATGGTACTCCATCTGCTGGAGGAAAACCCCGCCTTTAGACCCTTCACAACTTTCCGTCGACTGCGGACAGTGTCCACTGGTAGTCATGGCCACTGGGAGCCAGGAGTTGCAGTGGGCAGCAGAAACAATGTTGTCTCATTGGAGATTAAAACATTTCAACTGTGTGTTGAAATAGAAGAAAGGACGCTAAAAATGGGTGAAATGATTTGAAAATTTCACCAAGAAGTAACAGCCTGTGATCTAGAGACCTTTTGAAAACTGAAAAGCAGTCTCTAAAGTTCACTAAAAGATGGGTTATTAGGTGTCCAGGCTGGCAGTGCACAGAAGTCACTAGAAGCTTGAGGGCACAACCAGGAGATCCAGTTTGCAGAACTCTGGAAGGAAGTGAGTGAGCAGAAGTAAAGAAAGAAGCACAGGGTGCGGTAGCTGGTCTCAGTGAGCATAGCTGATAATGGAGAGGCAGACATGACGCCCCATCACCTTCACCAGAGCAACAGCAGGTGAGCTCACTGTCCATAACTGTGGATGCCTTTGGATAATGGAGAGACAGAAACCAAGCCTGCTTACCTGGAGCTCTAGGCCCATTTGTGAAAACACTTGAAATGTGAGAGAAACCATCTGAACAAATACATGGTCCTATGACTACAACAAGCACTGCCACAAGGTGGAAGCACCTGTTCCCAAATGGACACACAGGCATGCAGGAAAAACAGGAGGGTGGACACCAGGCTCTGAGGCAGCACAGGTGATGTGACATCGTACATAAGCTGGTATGGATGGAGGAGACGCACAGAAAGGCAGTTGGTACCAGCCATACTGCTTGGACAAGGGAGTAGCTGTGGTCATTGCATTGTTCCTGATTCTCTGCATTTTACGACTTGATACTGTAAGCATTAAGTTGCTTTTGAAACTAGGACATTTTGAGGCAATATAAAATGCTACAGAAAAGGAACAACAGGGCCTCTTGCTTTCTAGATAGTGCTGTGGAGCTCTGGTGCCACAGTCCATGACGCTCTGCTCATTCAAAGGTGACACCTCTCCAGTGACATGAATCCACAAGTGGCTCCATGAGAAGAAGCTGAGCAGTCTCTCATGCACTTTACAACGTCCCCAAAACCCTCGGGAGGACCAGCTAGGAGGCGGTTCCAGCTGAATGGCAGGGACTTGTGGTTTGGTGGTTTGTTTTGTATAAGATATAACAAGAAGAAGATGATTTCACCACTTTTATACTTGCTATGCTCTTGACAGGGCAAAGAACCTGAATATGAAATGTAGTAAGGTCATTAAGTAAGTAAAAGGTGTGTACTTGGTTCTATTAAGATTGTGGAGATGAGAGTAATAAACATAGGTAATCAGTATACATGCCGTTTAGAGTTCAGTGATTAGAGGATACGCATGTGTTGGAATTCTCATAAGAGAGTTTGGCAACAGCCAAGGACTTGGGAGAAGCTCTGAGCTGAGTCTGGAAGGGAAGAAGGCAGCTCTGAGCAGACCCTGTGCGAGTCCAGCCCGAAGTGGTCGACTTCGTAGGAGTTGTAGTGTTTAGTGGTCCAGCCCTGAATGGCAGTGTTTTCCACGTGCTGAAGTTGTTATTTTTAGGTATCGTCGAATCAAATATTGATGCATAGCAAACCTATGAACAACAGATCTCCTGTGCTGTCCTCATCATCTGTGACATACTTGAGTCCATTGTTGAAGTCACTGTCCATCTTGTTGTGAGGTCTTTTTGGGTTTAGTCAGAAAGATTTTTATCTTTGTGAAACAGTGGGTTTTATTTAGTCCGTGGAGCCAGCTGCTTCTGTACTCTTAGGAGGAGAGAAATTACTTTGAGCGCAGGGCCCCTGAGCAGCTCTTCCTGCTGGTTTCTGGGAAGTTGTTTGTCACACTGTGTGCCCCTTGTTCTGAGTCCAGAGGAGCTGGCAGGCACTGCCCACACCACATGGCTGGTCAGCTTTGGTCAGAGAAGATGAGTGGCAGCTCCCGTAGGTCTGAGCCTGGGCACAGCTGTCCTCCTGGCTCACTGGCACACTCCACAGTTGAAGTGCCCCAACAGAAATGAGCTGACACTGTCACAGAGCTAAAGTACCAATTGTCCATATGTATCTGCTAAGCTGCCGAGGGTCTGGGCTGAGTCAGTGCTAAGGTGTGCATTGCAAACTCCTTCCTCATGTGGGGCCTGTAAAATTCATTGCAGAGTTGTTCAGCCACTTCAGCAGCAGCTGTTTGATGAAGAGGTGCGCGAAAACCCCGACGAAGAGCAGCCTGGCCCTTCTAGAAGAAAACGCCAGCCCAGTATGTCAGAGACAATGCCGCTGTACACACTTTGTAAGGAGGATTTAGAGAGTATGGACAAAGAGGTGAGCCAACTGGTGCAGGGACCAGGGCTGGATCCTGAGGGCGGTGCCCTGGGCGTGAGTGACCGTGAACACTGTTGGGACTCTGTGGTGTTCTGCGTTGAACATCTTTGTCACGCAGCACTTGAGACCTGGCATGATGCTGAGTAGTATGTTGTCAGAATTGACTACTGGAGGATGCTTTAAAAGTCTAGCTGTGCACCTGCCTCAGCAGTCCCCACCTCTGTCCCACTCCAGGGACATTGTCTGGATAGGTTCTTGGTTGGCAGCCAGGTCGGGGAGGTGGCCCTGGTTTGAAGAGGTGGAAGCCAGAATTGTTGCTCCACACCTGCAGTGCATGGGACACCTCACAGCAGAGGCCGTTTGGCCCCCGAGTGGCCCCCAGACCCTAAATTCGCAAATCTGTAGCACCTTGTTAAAACATTCACAAGGACTGTGTTTCTAATCTCAGATTGAGAATAATAATAACAAGCCCCAGGCCGTTTTGGACTGGAGAGAGCAGAGGTGTATCCTTCAGTTAAAACTAGCTTTTAAGACACCATCTTCATCTGTCTCCTAGTTTCATCTTTGACAATAGCAGAATCTTCTGAAGCTGCACAGATACTTGTAAAGCTCCTTGTTGATCCCAGTGTCCTCTCAGCCCAAGCCCATGGACAGGTGGTTTTCTGTCATCTTGCGTCTTTTTAATGAGTGGTTTGTGCCTAGTCATTCTATGGCAGACGCCTCCTCAGGAGGGCACTGCAGAGGAACATGCCCAAAATGTGGCAGTGGGGTGTGCTCTGGTGGGACTTCACAAGAAAACATCCATGGCACAGCCAAGGCATGGATAGGGGTGGTCTTTTCCCCAAGGGCCATCTCTGCAGCAGTATTCTTCACACCATTGCAAAGCATGCCTAGATGTGCACCTATGGTGGGGACACTGGTGACGGTCTTCAGAAGACTGTTCTCCACGTGGAGCTGTGATGAGGACACGGGTGATGTTCTCCATTGCAGACATATGTCCGTGGTGGGAACACTAGGGATGTTCTTTACTACCGAAGAGTAGCCATGGTGAGGACACTGGTGACGGTCTTCAGGAGACTGTTACAGACACAGCAGTGATGGGGGACACCGGTGAGTCTCTTCATTACAAACATGCGACTGTCTTCACAAGACCGTTACAGACATGCAACCATGATGGGATGCTGGTGACATTCTAAGGAAACCATTACAGACATGACTGTGGTGGGGACACTGGTGATGTTTTTTAGAGGGACTGTTGCAGGAGAATACACCGGCCACAGCTTTGGTGTGTGTGGCTGTGGTGTGTATACCATACCAGTGGTCATCTCCAGACGGGTCATTGCAGAAGATGCTGCAGCCTGGATGTGGGATATATCCTCATGAGTAGCTGTGCTCAGGCACCCAACAGACCCCAGGGTCTTTCAACACTTGCATATTAGTCTTTGCCGCGTGGGGCTTGGTGTAGTGGAGTTGAGAACCATCTCCATTCCTGGGAGTGCTGTAGGGAACGCTACACCTAATGACACAGAAGGGTCCACTTCAGGGAACGTACTACAACTCAGCCACCCCAAATGACACAGGTGTATCCACCTCCCCAGATGACATGGATGCGTCTACCTCAGACAGCATGCCCCATGTCCACCACACCTAGTGATGGGTCCACCGTAGAAAATGGGCTCCATGCTCACTGCCTCGAATGACAAAGGTGTGTCCACCTGGACAGCAGGCTCAGTGCCCACCACCCTTATGTAAGTGTGTATGTCCACTGTGGAGACTGAACACTCGGCCTGCTGCTCCCACCTGTGGGCTGGTGTGCTCAGTAATGTTTTGTTACTGACCAGCTGTTTCTTCATCACTGCAAGTGGCCTGGCTGCTCTCTGACCCAAGGACATTTGGCAGCCCCATTCTCTCTGCTCCACTAGCTGTGCAGGAGATGCAGGCACTGCCAGAGAGCACACTTCTCAGGCAGTTTTTTTCTGATGTATGGACAGTGTAGTGTAAGGACTCTTCCTGACATCTGTGGTCATTTCTTGTCTGTGGACAGTGCACTGTGAGAACTGTCTGGCTTCTCTCTGTGCTGGGTTTGGGGTTTTTGTTTTGTTTTTTATGGGAGGGTCCAGAGTCTAGGTTTGTTTGTTTTTTTAACCCTCTTGGCATAGCTTCACTTTTGTTTGGGTTGGCTTTGAGGAAGATTGAAGCATTGTTTGTTGCCGACTCAGCCAAGGCCCAGCACCTGATGAACAGATTTTCAGAAGTTCCTGGTCTTGGTTTGGAAGCTGCACTGAAATCCCTTTAGCTGGACAGTTGTGTGCTGTCCGCTCATTCCAGTTGCCAGTGCCCCGTGTGACAGAGCCTAGGTGTCCCCTGGTGGTCTTGGCAGTAGTACTCACAGAAACAGCTCCCATGTCTGTGCTGTTCTGCAGAGCCTTTGCTGACTAAGGGTGGCCCTGGGGCTGGGGTTAGACTGCTCTCCTGAACCCGGCGGGTCCCGTGCATGCACGTATCACGAGGAGAAGCCGTGTGCTGAGTACCAGCTGTTGGGGGTGCTACTCTCAATGCTGGGTGAGGCGTGACTCCATGTCTCCTCACCACTGGCTTGCTTGTGCTGCTGACTTTCACTGTTTCTCATTTTTTGCATGTGGTTCCTGATTCTACCGGGGTTGGGGTGGGGGGCCGCATGTTTTGTATCTTCCCTCGTATCAGTAGCCTTCCAAGTGCATGGATACATTAAATATATCTTGTGAATTCATTTGTGTGAATATGCGTGTACATGAAGGTTACCCTACGTGTGTGTTGAGAATGCCTGTGTACACTTCTGTGTGTGCACACATGTAAGTGCCCTCCTGTGAATATTCATGTGTAAGTGCATTTCTGTGAGTGCATTTGTGTGTACACTCATGTGTACGTACACATCTGTGAAAATGTACACGTGTGCAAACATGCATTGTAGCACACTGCATGTGTCAGTGCATTTCCGTGAGGCTACACCGTTAGTGTTTCTGCAAGTGAGCTTGTGTGTGTGTACATACATGCACACATTCTCACAGGAAGCATCTGCCTCGTGCATGGTCACTGCATTGTGCTCTTGTATTTTTGCCTAGCCCATTTGTTTTCTTCATTGTCTTTCTCTTAAATGGCTGCAGATCAGAACTTGGTGCCATTTTTGCTCCTGAACTTTTCTTTCTAAAGATGGGAACAGGGCACTGAAGGTGCCTTGAGGCTGTAAGGCTTTTCCACTCCACCTCACGTGGGAATGCTGAGTGGCTGAGAGGGGAAGCATGAGTGTTGTCAACTCAGTACCCCACTAATGTGTAATACAGAGACACGCCAGGATAATGGATTCCAAATGACACTGAGAGAGCCCTGGAGGCAGCTGCCGGGGAAGGACAGATCTGGACCCACAGACGTGTGCTGAGACACACTGTAAGTTAGACTTCATGGGGTAGATGGGATAGCGGCACACCAGCACAGGCAGGAAAGCGTGCATGGTGCATGAAAACCAGACAGAGTGGCATCTGAGCAAAGGCGACACCGTGACAGACTGCTGACTATGGGGATGGAACATTTCCAGGGTGGTGCTCCAGTGCAAGAACTGCAGATGCCTATAAGTACCCAGTAGACTTGAAAGGAGAAATGGACAAACGCCAGATGTAGGGAGCCTCCAGCTGCAGTGATCTGCAGGAGGAGCTCAGCTACCCCTGGGACATAAACACACTGGAATGTTCCGGTGATAGGCCCTCATCAACTTCCTCGGGAGTCTCTGAATCCTAGCCTTCCTGTTACAGAGATCTTCCCCAGCGAAGGCCTTTACTCTCACAGTTTAGGATGCTGGTGTCTGCATTCAGGCTAAGCTCCTCTCTCTCTGTCAGTTCTGGAAGATAGCCTTGTGCCTTTTGGCATCTGAAAGGCCCTACGTTTCTTGGACATCACCCTGACCTTGACCATCCTGGTGTCAAGCTTCCCGGCACAGGGGCCTGAGTCCAGAGGACATGCTCTGCTCCTGGCCTTTCGGTCTTGGTGGCCCTGAGGCTACTCAGTCTCTGCTCACTTCTCTTTCTAGGGAGTGCAGGCTCCAGCAATACTCTGCTTACATGAGGTCTGGGTGTTTGACTTACCAGATGATGGGAGTCATCACATTACTCCCCCATTTGAAGCAGTTCTCTGGGTGCTCAGTTGAATCCATGACAGAGTCACCAAGGACCTGGGACCTAGACAGCAGCATTCTGGTTGAGTCACATGGACAACACACCTTTCTCCTACCTGTGGCCTCGCATCGACACGCTGCCCTCTGGGCCAACGAATGTATTTGAGCAGAGCTGCCCCAAAAGCTTTGAGTTGAGTAAGGGCTCTGGACTGACCACATCAGTTCTGTTTATGTGTGTGGACAGTGAGCAGTTAAAAATGAAAATATTTAAAAAGTACCCTTTATGATCATTGCTCCCAGAATTAAATACTTGAGTGTATATTTACTGTATACAGGATGAACGTGCTTTGATCCACAAAACCCTGACAAAGAAATGAGAGCCTTGGATATTCGATGGCGGTAAAGAACTCTGCTCTTACCTGTGCTCCTGCAGCCAGACACAGGGCAGCAGTGGCTCAGCAGGGGCCCTTGATGTGAGGACCCTCAGGCCCTCTATCAAATGGTCAGAACAGTGTGGGCCTGACAGTGGACAAATGATCGGGGCAGTTGAACCATACTGTGTTTCCTTGTTTTGTTTGACAACAGCTTCTACATATAGAATTGGTCTACGTATAGAATTCATATGAACATTCACTTAAATGTTCTAGATTTCCCATTCTTCTGAAACTTGTAGGTTCTCCCATTTTCCATAGTTTGTTGTGATCCACACAAATACCTTTGCATAGTCAATAAAACAGACATTCCTTTGATATTCTCTGCTTTCTGCCAGGATCCTGACATCAGCAGTGATATCCCTGGTGCTACCATCTCCTTTAAACTCAGCTTGAACTTCTGGCATTTCCCTGTTAATGTGCTGTTCATTTATTTTTGTATGATCTTCCGCAGTGTTTTGCTTGTATGTAACATTAATGTTATTGTTCAGTGATTTCCATCTTGTGTTGACTCTCCTTTCTTGGAAATGGGAACAAATGTGGGCGGGCCTCTTCCTGTCATTTGGGCAATTGACTGTCCTCCAGAACAAAAACCACAAACATGGCCAAATCATTCTTGACAAGTGCAGAGACACACCAATGCAGGATAGAGGAGTTTCCTTGACACTGGGGTGGACATTTGCATGTGAAAGAAAAGCATCCTATGTTACACCATATTCACAGATCCCTTGGGGACAAAGTAGGTCTAAATGTAAAACAGAACTTCCGGGAGAAAATGTAGGGATTGTTTTGTCATCCTGGTTCAGGCAATGGGTACATAGATCCAACACAAAACAGTAGGCATGGAAAGCAATTTTTTATTAGCCAATTTTTAAAAGTTTGCACTAAAAAATAATTAAAAGAATGGAAAAATAAGCCTGGGAGAAGATAGTTACAAAATGTATGTTTGGCAGAGGATTTGTATCTAAAAGATGTGCAGAGCCCCCAGAACCAACAGTAAGAAGATGTTGGGCCCAGTAGCGAGACCTTGGAACAGTCAGGTTACAAGAAAAAGTGATGGCTAGCCCATAAGCACTGAGAAGACGCTGGTACTCGCTGTGGGGAAGCAGTGGGCGCCAGAATCTAGCGTGTGCTCCTGGAGATGGCTCTGGCCAGGAGTGATGCTCCCCTCCTGGAAATAGGCTCTGCTGAAGAGAGTGGCTGCCAGGCTTTTACAACTACTCAGGCTCCACACACAGCCTAGCAGTCTACTGTCACATTACGGTTACTCAGAAGAGGAGAGACGTGTTCATGAAGAACTTGTGTGCAGATGTTTGTGGCAGTGTTTTCTTTCTCACAGGTCAAAAGGCCAGCTGTCTTTGAGGTATCTGGGCCAAGATAAGGAAGTCTGCTAAATGGGCTTAGATGCCATGCTGAGCGACAGGCCAGTTGTCAGCCATGTACTGTACCCACAGTGTTGACTACTGGAAAAACAGGCCACGGGTATAGACCAGGGCATTGACCAGCACTGACCAGGCTCGAGGATGGCCTGGTGGGTCACAGTGATCTCTGTACTTACAGAAGCTGGTGAAACTGTGCCCAAGAGTGAAATAGAATGTGTGTGACTTTTTAAACAAATTAGAAATTGGTAATTTTTAATGAAAAGAAAACAAAGAGGAAGTAAAGTGCTTTTAAACTTGTTCTGTGAATTTCTGTTTCCTGAACCTGGAATCCTAGCTTTCTGTTTAAATTCACTTTGTTGTTACCTGCTGTCCAGTGGATTCTACCAGAGACCATACTTGCAGGTAGCTCCCTGTGAGCTCCTGAGGACTGTGGCCTTCTGGAAGCAGGTCCGCAGGTTTGCCTTGTGGGCGCCTCCAAGGGGGTTCAGACCATCAACCTTCGGGCCACTGGGGGAGAATGTAACTCTCTATGCCATGGGGTACTCCTGGCTCAAAGCAGAACCTCATCTTTATTGAGGTGTAACTTTCCCCTAACATATTTAAGTGTTCTGTTTGTTGTCTTTTGATAAACATTTATTCTGCATAGCCACAGACAGTAAGCATGTCCATCGGCCCCACAGTGTCAGCTCTTTGCAGACCCAGACTTACCCACTGAACCCACCAGCTCTCTATGGCACAGCCCATCTCGGCCTGAGGTGGGTCTTACCGAGATGCAGCCCTGCATGTGCAGAGATGAACCAGATATAAGGGTGTGGCAGCACTCCAGGAAGGCCAGAAACCTCTTTTTCTTTCTCTTTAACTTTCCTGAATGTTCAGGAAGCTTTGCATCTGTCTTGGTCAGGCTGTTCCCACTTGCATCATCGACTAAACTATTGTATCTGCTTTGCTCCCTTAAACATGACCTGGCTTGGTTAAGCTCTTAGCTGCTCATGGAGAGGGTGGTTTCAGACCACCCATCAACCTAGGAAGCAAAAGCCCTGGTGATCTACTTCTGAAACATCAGCCCTGGAAGCCCCAGAGGCATAGCTGGCTTACAGAAAGCACTGGCCGTCACCGTGGACTCTGCAGCAACTGGCTTGCTGTGGGCTAGTTTTGCTGCCCAATACTGGATTTTCATTCTTTCCGATTTTCACTTGTGCTTTTAACAAAAAGTCATACATGTGTAACTTCAGTACTAGATAAGAGAAAGCAGCAGCACTTCCTCATCTACTCCTGCTTAGAGGCCTAGGCAGTGCCAGCCCCTAGAACTTGTCCTGAACACCTCGTGTCAGCATTAACCCAATCTGGCACCTCTTCCTCATTTTCCAATCTTGAGCCTACACTGTTTAAATCGTTTTATTACTGACACTGTCTACCTCTCAGTGGTTTCCTACATGCATGCGCGCGCGCGCGCACACACACACACACACACACACACAGACACGTGACTACTCCACCCAACCCTTCTCTGTAGTAGACCTCATAAACTGGTCAGACAATGCAAGGTTGAAGTGGCACCTGAAGGTGCAAGGTTTTCCAGCATCTGACAAGTTCCTCTCTGAACTCCACTGCAGAGCTTGGAACCCAGAGCGGGAACACCAGCCTGGGCCCACGCTGCCCCTCCTGAGCTGGATGTGGCTATTACTCTGCCTGCAAGCCACCATGTGACCTGAGCATGCAAAACGCAGGTGGGAGCACACCTGGGGTTCTTGCATCACCCTCCAGGCTGTGCGCACGGCCTGTGGACAGCATCTCAATGTGCCCTGGCCGTCCTGCTCCCATTTTTCTGTTTCGTGTACATACCCACACCACACCTCCGCCCCAAGCTCATTCACTTCAGGTGGGACCCTGGGTTGGCACTCACACTCTTGATTTGTCTGCATCCTCCTGTCTCTGGTAGTTTCTGGGGAATTTAATCAGCTGAGCCTTTATATTCTCCATGCCCAGTTCTTGATGTCTCTGGATGACCCCTTTCTCTGGATAGCTGGATGTCTGCAGTTCCACACCTGCTGGTATCGAAGACCCCTTCCAGTTTTTGCCAGCTTGGTCTCCTCTGCCCTGTCAACGAAGGCTATCCTCAGGTGTCCTTGACTTTCAGTTCTCATTTTAAAGAAACCCTAAAAGCTGAAGTGGACATTTCCTGTGTAGACAGTTGAGAGTTCTTAGTACTTTATATGATGGGGCTTCTCTGGACATGGTTGTGTTGTTCTCAGTATAGACTACTAAGTCCTTTTTGTACATTTGTAGGGCTGCTCTCCACGGACACTGTGGATGTGTGGGCTTGACCTCAGTGGAGACAGTATGTAGTAGTAGTCAGGGTGTGGTGGGTGGACACATTGTAGATGTTTGGGCTGTGCTCATTGTAGAAGGGCTGGGCTGAATCTCAAAATCTGTCTGTGCTGAAACCAGAGGCCAGGCCTTCACCTGCTAGCCTCCAGGAGCCTTTGCCTGGTGCAGACACCCTGAGTGGCTCTGCTGTCTGGAGGGCCTGGGTCAGCTTCTGTGTACTCTGTTGTGTTGCCAAGAACATCTTAATCTTTCTTTGGGTCTTAAATATTTATGTCTTGAAAATTCAGCTTACTGACATTGGTGGCTGGAAACTTGCCATGTATGAAGATCTTGTGTATAAGAAAGATCTTTTGGAGTTGTTTCTCATTCTGTAAAGAACTTATCATTTTCTAAATGGAGTGTTTTCTCTGTGGATTTAAGAGGACTTTTTTGCATGAATTACTTCAAGGAACTGCCAGCATCTTGAATGCGGTGTTTAAATCACAGCTCAAGGCTAGCTCCTGGAGAAGTGATCTCTGAAGACCTCAGGCTGATTTCTCACATTAGAAATTATTATTTTTTTTTTTTACTTTTGAAATTTTGTGTTTATGAAAGTATAGCAGCTGTGAAAACTAGGCCAGGAGCTGATTGTGGAACAGACCACCAACTACTCATATGCAAGTTCAAGCTTAAACTGAGGAAAATTAAACCAAATCCACAGGAGCCAAAATGTGACTTTGATTTCATCCCACCTGAATTTCAGAATCATCTCAGGAACAGGTTTGAGGCCTTGAACACTAATGAGCGAAGACCA
>NW_006399957.1:357164-389818 GCF_000299155.1 Elephantulus edwardii | reverse complement strand
ATTGAATGTACCATGGACTGCCAAGAAAACAAACAGATTCATCCTGGAGAGGATTAAACCAAGCAACTCCTCGAATGCAAGGATTCTGAGGCTTTGCCTGACATACTTTGGGCATGTTGCAAGTAGGGACAGGTCCTTGGAAAGGGACATCATGCTTGGGAGGGTGGAGGGACAGTGCAAGAGGGAAAGACCCTCTATGAGGTGGATTGATTCAGTGACTGGGGTAATCGGGATGGGTGTGTCAGAGGCAGTGCGATTGGCACAGGATAGAGCAGGGTTCAGGGCTGTCATACATAGGGTCGTTATGAGTCGCAAACGACTCAACGGCATATAACAACAACAAGAGCAATGATAACTGGTGTGTTTTCTTTCCTGTGCAGCTGATGACCATGAGTGTACCGGCTTATGACAGGGCTCATGTATTGCCTCGTGGTTTCTGTGGGCCAGAAGCCCAGGTGTTTTGTGGGTAGGGCCTTGCTCAGGGTTTCACAGGGCTCAGTGTGCCCTTCAGGATGCAGTCCTCCCTGGAGAGCCATGTGTTGGGGCAGAAGTGAGTTCTGTGGTAGGAGAATGGAATCTACCACAGCTCTCACCATGTGATTTTCCCACCACAGAAGAATACCATCTTCTATCAGACAGCTCTCATCACAGAGTACCAGTGGCTCTCTCACAATTCATGCCACAGAGCTTACATGGTCCTCCCACAGTTTACACCACAAAACCAGGTAGCCTGTTGACAGATCATACCATAGAACCACATAGTCATCCCAAAGTTCACACCACAAAACCATGTGATATTTCTAGGGTTTGCACCACAGAACTGCATGATCCTCCCACAAGTCATACCACAGAACCATATGGCCCTCCCATAATTCACATCGCAGAGCCACACGGTTCTTCGTAGAAGACAAAAAACCACAGAGCCATGTGGTCCTGCTAACAGTTCTCAAATGACAGATGGAAGAATCCATTGCCTTCTCGTCCTTTACTGTAATACAGAACCACCTCAGTATGTGTTGGATTGTAGCAAGTCCAACATAGAGCTAAGTTTGTGAAGACGTGGTCAGTTGGCCAGCCAGATTCCGAATGTGGTCACAGTCTGGTCACATCACATGGTGATGCAGCCACACCTGTGGGCCATGAAGAAAAATAACATGTTGCTACCAGAGCCTCCCTCTGTGCACTTGACTTCCTGGGAAAAACCAATTCCCCGTATTTACATGTTCTCTAGAATTGCTGTCTGGTCCATCACCAGAGCTGTGGCTGATGATGCAGTCAAGTCCAAGAACTAACCCTCTGCTACAGTGTTCGTCTCTCAGATGAAGGGCAAACTACATGGATTCTATAGAAAACTAATCCTTGTCCTGACTCTTGGCCTCTTGCCAGGTGGATGACATCCTAGGAGAAGGCAGTGATGACAGTGACAGTGAAAAGAAGAAGCCAGAGGAGGAAGAGGAGGAGGGAAAGCAAGTGAGCAGGGCAGCCAAGACCCCAGGAGCCAGCACAGAACCACAGCCCATACCTTCCTGGTCCAGTAAGAAGAACCTGGCTGGCTGTGGGGTGTCCAGGTAAGCACCTGTCAGTACAGAGCAGGGTGCTCAGGTGAGCACCTGGAGGTATAGGACCGAGTGCTCAGGGAAACACCTGCAAGTACAGAGCAAGGTGTCCAGGTGAGCATGTGTAGGTGTAGAGCAGGTACCTAGATGAGCACCTACAGGTATAGAGCAGGTGCCTAGGTGAGCATATGCAGATACAGAGCCTCGTGCCCAGGTAAACACAGAGCAAGGTGCCCAGTAGATGCCTACAGGCACAGAGCAAGGTGCCCAGGTGAGTACCTGCAGATACAGAGCGAGTGTCCACATGAACACTTACAGGTACAGAGCAGGGTGCCCAGGACAGCACCTGCATGGACAGAGCAGGATGCCCAGGTCAACAACTGCAGGGACAGAGCACAGGGCCCATCAAGTCAGGAGACACTGAGCTTGAGCAGGGTGTCAGCAGCTACTGTACTCACTGATGGGTTAGCACTATGCGTGTGTCTCACCTGCTGGCACAGGCTGTGAAATTCACACATGGCCACATGTACGCTGCAGGAAGCAGGCAGGAAAGTAGAAAACCCACACCAGGCACCCTGGGTTTGGGGCCCGAGGCAGGGCGCTGCTGCCTTGTCCTGTGTCAGAAGGTAAAACAAACAGCTTCCACGTTGACACCCGAGCAGTGTGTCTGGGAACAGGTGTTTCTGTTGCTGCTCTGGTTTCGGTCACTAGTCACACTGTCTCCCCATCAGGAAGTGACGGGGTGTATACCAAGAGACATGTGCTCATGCAGGAACATGTTCAAGCAACCATGCAGGGCTGTGGTCTCCATGATGCCTGACCCTCCCCTCAGAGAGTATTGTGGGCGTGAGGCTGTATGTATTAGGACAGATGTCCCTGCCCCACCTCAGCTGGTCGTGGGACCTGGAGAAGGCTTCGGGGGCGGAGAGGAGGGAGGGGGAGCAGGCGCACGTTTCCTACTTCGCTGCCCCCGGCACTCTGTGCAGGAAGCATACTGCAGCAACTCCTTCCACGTGCACAGGGTCCACGGGACATTCTGGTCACTGCAGCATGTCTTCTTTTGTGAGCAGGTGTAAACATGGAGGGTCCCTAGGCATGCTGGTCCCTGCAGTGTCTACTCAGGTGTGAGCATACAGTTGTTTTGGGGTGTGCTGATCACTGCAGAGTCTGCTCCCGCCCTTCCCATGTCCAAGAAAGTCCTCACGGGCACTGTACTCGTAGCTGTCCCTCGGCAGATTTTCAGAGACAGTAAGTAGGGCACGTGGTAGGAAATTGCCCGTCTTTCTTTATGGAGCAGGTGGTAGATTTGACCCATGTGCCTGTGCCTTTGCCTTGGTAGTGCCACTCCTTATCACCAAGTGATCTACCAGAGATAGTTAGATATCTATAGGTAGGTTGGTAGGTAGGTAGGTAGGTGGGCAGGCAGGCAGGCATATAGAGATATATAATGGGAGCACTGGTGGCTTAGTGGTAAGGAGCTGCGTTGCTAACCCAAAGCCAGGCTGTTGGAATCCACCAGTTCCTTCACTGGGAGAAACCTACTGGAGGGTCAGCGGTGTGTCAGTTCCAACTCAGCGGTGCTTAGAAACAACTACTTTCTAACGTACTTACACGTATGGGTACATATGTTATACAGAATTGATTCCAGCTCAATATCAGTAAGATTGAAGGGGTTTTTTGTGTATGCATGTTTTATAAATACACAATCTCTACTTATATGAATATGTACGTTATATATAGAGTTGGTTCCAACATTATGTCAGTGAGATTGAAGAAATTTTTTATTAGTATACATGTTATATAGGAAGCAGGATTGGAAATCCACTTCAGAAATAAGAGGCTTCTGAAAACCCTAGAAATACAGAAACATGCATAGTTAGAGTATTTGAGATAGAGCCCAGCTTGGAAGTCACTCAGAATGAGGAAAAATACATGCAAAGGCTGGCAAAGGAGAGGAAGACCTGCGCTGGGGTGGGTTGGCACAGGGAGTGAAGCAGGGAACCTCCAGTATACCAGCAGTCATGAGGATGACACAGGACTGCATCCAGATCAGTGTGTAGGGCCACTATGTGTTCTACTCAACTCAGTGGCACCTTACAGCACGTGCGCTCGCGCATGTGTGTATGTGTGAGAGAGAGAGATAAAAGAATACTTGTAGGGAGCTCTGGTGATGCAGTGCTCAGGAGTTTTGCTGCCAGCAAAGACATATGGTTTAAAGCTGCCAGCTGCTCCACCAGAGAAAGATGTGAACTCTCCTTCCCTGTGACTTACAGCCTCTGAAAACCTACTGGAGGGTCATTCATAAGTCAGTTCCAACTTGACAGGATGTGATGACATAACATACATGTGAGCACTCTGGTGGCCTAGTGGTAAGGAGCTCACTCCCAACCCAAAGACATCCATTTTTAATCTGCCAGCTGCTGCATGCGAGAAAGATGGGCAGTCTTCTCTGTTGTGATTTACAGCTTCTGCAAATCCACTGGCAGGTCAGCTATGAGTTGGTTCCAACATAACAACTATATTAGCGCGCGCGCGCGCGCGCGCGCACACACACACACACACACACACACACACACACACACACAGAGTAGCATAGTTCATGGGAAGTTGAATCACTAACCTAAAAGTCCTCTCCCCTCTATCAGGTCAAGTACACCAGCTGCTCTGTAGGAGAAAGGTGGACAATTTATGACCTCAGAAATGCAGTGAGGGCTCAGCTGTGGATCAGTTCTAACATCAGTGAGTTGTGGAGGTGCACAGGAGGGGACTTTGTCTGTAGTGTGTCAGTGCGGTCCTTTCCCCTGTGCAGAGGCAGGTTCCACACACAAACGCACATGTTCTTTGGCAGCACATCTTGCTTGTTTCATAGGGACAAGCTGTTTTCCAGTCATAGTGTCACTTGAGCTTCAAAATAGCTTTTAGTTGAAAAGGATGATAGTATTTTTTTAACTTGACTACCAACCAGAAGTTAATTCATTCCTTTTCTAAAGTAGTACACATGAAATGTGTTATATACAGTGCACTTGTATTCCTTGTGGTAAATCATGAAGCTGAAAATTCAAGGATGTTTGGAAAAACATTTGCGCGAACAAGGTAGCATCAGAACATTTCAGCAAACAATACAAATGCACCATCATCACGAGCATGTGCAATACTGGCAAGCATCCACCTTGGCAGAGTCTAAGCTCTCCTCTTCCTTTTCCAGGGAGGCCTGTTTGTGCTTTGGATAATGGGAGGGCTTGGGGCTGATGGCCAAGATTTCAGAAAAACAACAGATCAGATTTCTTCCTGCACATTATTTCTGGTTTGGGAAGAAAGTAGAAAATGACAATATTTAATTAGCAAAAAATACAGTGAGTGTCACTGGTAACAGTTAAAGAAAATGAGAAAAGTTTCAAAGTGGCCGATTTCCCACTGACAGTGATCACAGCATCTTGGTCTTCTCCAGAGATCTGATCTCAAAGAACTGGACTATTTCAGTCTTGACGCAAGTGTTTCCCATCCCTTCTGGCACAGTGTGAACGAGTAAAGAGAAAAGCACTATTTCTAAAGACCTTCTCAAATCCCATAAAAGGCATAAGACACATAGCCTAATGCTCTAAATGCTGACTTAGCCGTAGAGACCAAGGGTGCCCTCTCTCATTTCAGGTGGAATTCATCTACTATCACTCACCTTGTCACCAAGTCCATTCTAATCATTAGGAAACCCACAGGATAGAGTAGAACTGCCCTCCAGGGCCCCAGGAATCAGTGGGATACTAGTTGAAGCAACTCTGACGTGCTTAGCAGGCTGTGCCAGGAAATTTGGAAGGCAGCAACCTGGCCAACTGACTGAGATCCATATTTGTTACCATTTGCAAGAAAAGTGATCCAACAGAATGTGGAAATTAATTGAACAATGTCGTTAATGTTACATGCAAGCAAAATATTGCTAAAGATTATCCAAGAACAGCAAGAAGAGTACATTAAACAGCACAGTAAGAATTGCCAGAAGTTCAAGCTGGGTTCAAAAGACACCATGGCACCAGGGAAATCTTTGCTGATATCACATGTGTCTTGGCTGAAAGCAGAGAATATCCGAAAAATGTGTGTCATTTTTTTGATTGTGTGGATCTTAAGTTATGGCTGACACTGAGAATGGAAATTTCAGAGCACTTCCTAGTGCTCAAGTGAAACTTGTGGCTTGACCAAGAAGCTGTGGTCCAAACAGCAAGGGAACTGCATGGTTTAAAATCAGGAAAGGTGTGTATCAGTGTTAGAGCCTTTCTCCATGCCTATTCAGTCTTTATGCTGAGCAAATCATTCGAGAAGCTAGAGACCATGTCAAAGAATGACATTAGGATCCAAAGAATACTCAGCAACAACCTGTATTGTACAGATGACACAACCTTACCTGCTGAAAGGGAGGACTTGAAGTGCTTGCTGCAGAAGATCAAAGACTACAGCCTTCAATATAGATTACATCTAAACAACAAGAAAACAAATCTACCACAGGGTCAGTAGGCAACATAGATGGAGAAAAGATTGAAATTGTCAACTAGTTCATCTTTTTTGGGTCTACAGTCAACATCCTTAGTACAACACTTCCTGAAATCAGGGGACATATAGCACTGGAATCCAGAATTAAGTTTGCATAGTGGAGTGCATTCAGGGCGGGGGGTGGGGAGGGGGTTGTCCACCAATGAAAGAGTTTATCTTTTGCTTTTCGAAGAGAGGAGCGAACTGGGGGTGAGGGGTAAGAGAAAAAAGTGCCACAATGAATGAATGGAAATCCAAAATCTCTGTAAATGTTCGTTAAAGTTAATAAAATAAAATTTTTTAAAAATAGGTGGTCCAACAGAATACCGAAATTACTGAACAGTTAATAGTTGTAGCAGTACATATACAGGAACTCCCTGAAATCAGAAGAGGCCAAGTGATGTCACGGCTAATGTCAAATCTTGGCTGAGAGCAGGGAATACCAGGAAGATATTTACCAGTATTTTATGGAGACTGTGCAAAAGCATTTGACTTTGTGGGTCATAAATTATGGATAACACTGAAAAGTATGTGAATTCCAAAACACTTAATTGTGCTTATGTAGAATTTGTACACAGGCCAAGAAGCAGTTGTTCAAACATAATAAAAGAATACAGCATGGTTTAAAATTGGGAAAGCTGTGCATCAGCTTGTTTTACCATAGTTCTAAAAATCTATGTCCTGGACAAATTATTTGATAAGTTGGACTATAGGAAGAAAACCTTGGCATCCAGATTGGAGGAAACCTCCTAAATAACCAGCAGTGTGCAGATGACACAGCTTGGCTGAAACAAGACATGTAGCCCTGCTTGAGGAAGATCAAAGACTGGATGTGAATTATGCTTCAACATGAAACAGACATCTTCACAGCTGGCCTCGCAGGCAACGTGATAAATAGAAATGATTGAAGTTGTTGAGGATTTGGTTTCACTTGGATCAGCCCTCAGTGTTGGAGATGATAAGGGTGATGATAAAGATGGTGCAGGACAGCGTTCACGTACATCGTTCATAGGGTCGCTGGGAACCATGCAACTTGACAGCTCCTGAGAGCAGTAACAGTGATTCCATACATAGAAAATCTCAAAATAAGAAAAAATAAAAACATGAATGACTCTGACCAACTCACCAAACACTGAAAAGAAAATATGAGAACAATACCATTTGTGAATTCTGCTCTATACTGATCCGGTCTCACTGTCTCTGACACACCTAACCCTGTTGCCCCAGTTACTGTATCAATCCACCTCATCTGGGGTCTTCCTCTCCTGCACTGTCCCTACACCCTTCCAAGCATGATGGCCTTCTCCAAGGACTGCTCCCTCCTGGCCACATACCCAAAGTATATGAGACTGAGCTTCAAAATCCTTGCCTCCAAGGAGCAGCCTGGTTTCACCCTCTCCAGAATAAACCTGTTCTCCTGGCAGCCTGTGCTGTGTTCAGTACTCTTCTGTAGCACCACAACTCAAAGGCATCAATTCTTCTTCTGTCATCTTTGTTCATTGTCTAGCTCTCTGATGCATAACAAGTAATTGCAGAGACCATGCCCTTGATCAGGTGTTATCTTTGTCCCCAGACTGACATTGTTCTTCTTGAGCACTTTTTGAGAAGTCCCTGACAGCAGTCTTTCCCAGAACAAATCTTTTTTTTTTTTAATTTCTTGGCCTTTGATGCCAAAAATGTTGGTTGAAATTGTTAACAGCCTCAAACTCTTCTCCATCTATCATGGTGCTGCCAATTGTCCCAATGGTGAGAATCTTTGATTTAAAATAGCCATCCAAAAGATGAAATGTTAGAGAGTAAGTCTAACCAGAGACAAAAAATCTGCATAAGGAAAATGATGAGAAACCAAAAGAGTTCTCTTGTTGTCCACAAACAATAAGAAGCCTACATAAATGGGAGTATATGACATGCTCATGGATAGAAAAAGCTCAATATCAGCAGTCAAAACCAAGCCAGGTGGTGACTGAAACAGACCATCAGTTCATGTTCAGGTTCAAAGTGAAACTGAAAAAAAACCAGAATAAAGCCATTAGAACAAGAAAAACATCTTTGAGTCTGCCTCCACCTGAGTTTTAAAGCCATCTTAATAATGGGTTTGTTCTTAAAAAGCAAAACAAAAAATGTAATTGAAAAAATATTTTATTATTAAAGTATTCCCTAACAACAACAACAACAAAAAATAATAATAGGTTTGAAGCATTGAACTCTAATGATCAAAGACCAGGTAAGTTGTAGGATGAAACCAAGGATACCATCCATGAAGAAAGCAAAAAGTCATTACCAAAGGATAAAGAAAAGACCAAAATGCATGTCAAAAAGAGACTGAAAATTGCATTAGAATAATGAGAAGCAAAAAAAAAAGGAAAGAAGTAAAACGAAAAGAGTTGAATAGCAGGTAGATTTCACATGGCAACTGAGGAAGACAAAGGAAAGTACTACGATGAAATGTCATAGCAAAGAACTGGAGTCAGAAAATAAAAAGGGAAGAACTGAGTCAACATTTCTTATCTGAAAGAACTGAAGAAACAAATTCAGGTCTCAAGTTGCAGTTCTGAAGGATGCTGTGGGCAGAATCTTGACTGGTCCCTGAAGGATCAAAAGAAGGTGGAAGGGATACATTGTATAAAAAAGAATTGGCTGGTACAGAATCATTTAATGAAGTAACATATGACCAAGAACTAATAGTAATGAAGGAAGAAGGTCAAACTGCATTGAAGGCATTGGCAAAAAAAAAAAAAAAAGGCCCAAGAAATAATGGAATACTATTTGCCATCTTCCAGCAGATACAGCCTTGGATGTGCTCACCAGGTTGTACCAGGAAATATGGAAGACAGTTTCCTAACCAACTTGCTGAAAGAGATCCACATTTGTTCCCATTCCCAAAAAAGGTGATCCAACAGAATGTGGAAACTATGAAACAGTACCATTAATATTGCATGCAAGGTGATTATTCAAAAACTGCTAGAGAAGCACATCAGCAAAGGACTGACAGAAATTCAAGCTGGATTCACAAGAGAACATGGCACCAGGGATATCATTGCTCATGTCAGATGGACCTTGGCAGAAAGCAGAGAATACCAGAAGAATGTCTATGTTTTATTCACTATGCAAAGGTATTTGACTGTGTGGAGTATAACAAATTATGGCTAACGTTGAGAAGAATGGGAATCCTAGGACAATTAACTGTGCTTATGCAAAACCTACAGCTAAACCAGGAGGTGGTTGTCTGAACAGAACAAGAGTACATGGTTTAAAATCAAGAAAGGTGTGTATCAGGGCCATGTGGGTTATTATTATTTACTTATTTTATTCCTATTTCTTCAGATTTTCCATCCTTTTTTTTTCCTCAGGAAAAGGAGGGGAGCAAAGCTAGGGCCCCGCAGTCCCCAACAAGGTTTCAGTCAAGGAGGGAAAGCCCCTAAACCACCAAAATGGTTCTGATGCCTTTCGGATTGCAGACATCCTTTATATCTATCTGACTCCTCAGCCAAAAAGCACTGAGACTGCTTCTTACTCCTCTTCCAAATGCCTCATATCCCACCGAAAGATAGAATAAGATAGATAAATCCCCAAGATAGAAGTGCTTTCAACTCAGGGTTTAAAAAAACCGAAGTCAAAGATCTTCATCTTCCTTGCCCTCCTCCCACACGTAACCTGGCACTATCAAGGAGGAAGACTTTGGGCTATACTATATCAAGCAAATAATTGGAGAAGCTGGACTTTACAAATGGCATCAGGAGTGGAGATGGACTTATCAAACAACCTAAATTATGCAGATGACACAATCTTGATTGCTGAAAGTGAGGAGGCCGTGAAGCTCTTGCTGCAGAAGATCAAAGACTATACTTTTCGATGTGGATTACATCTCAACATCAAGAAAACTAAAATCCTCATCACTGGGCCAGTAGGCACCATTACAAAAGCCGGAGCAAAGATTAAAATTGTCATTGATTTCATCTTGGAACCACAATCAGCAAACACCCTTAGTACCAGCAAGGAAGAAATAAAAACATAACACATTGAGAAAATCTGCTATGAGAGATTTTTTCCAAAGTATTAAGAGCAAGGATAGTCATTTAAAGGCTAAGGTGAGCTAAATCCACGCCATAGTCTTTTTGATTTCTTGTTACGTATTTGAAAGTTGGACAGTAAATAAAGATGATAGACAAAGAATTGATGCCTTTGAGTTATGTTGTAGAACAGTACTGACTGTCCCATGAACTGCCAAAAGAACAAACAAGTTTGTCTGGAAGAATGTGTGACCTAAGTGCTTCACGGAAATGAGGTTGGTAAAGCCTCATCTTGTGTTCTTTGGACCTGTTGGTAGAAGGACATCATTCTTGGAAAGATGTAGGGTCAGACTAGGACAGAAAGACCCACAAATATGGATTGATGATGATTGTAGCAATGAACTCAAGTAATCAGAGATGGTGAGGATGGCGCAGGATAAGGCAGGTACAGATCTGCTGTTCTTCAGGTCGCTGTGAGTCACAGTTGATTCAATGGCACATGATAGTAACATGGACAGGAATACTTAACATTGTGAAAATTACAGTTAATACCAAAAGCAATCAACAGGTATAATGCCATCCCAATTCAGATTTCATCATCATTCTTCAAAGAGATGGAAGTAGTAATCATCAGCTTTTTAGGAATGATGCCCCCAATAAACAAGGCACTACTGCAGAAGGAAAACAAAAGTAGGAGACCTTACACTTCCTTCCTCCCAAACCTATTATACAACTGCAGTAATCAGAAACAACTATTGGCTCAGCACCGGGCACATAGACAAGCAGAATAGAATTGAGAACTGAGAAGTAAATACTGTTCCACCCACAGTCAGCTGAAGAGAGTGCATACAGAATGCCCCTTGGAGGCAAAAATAGCCAAGTTTCATCACACATAGTTTGGACATGTTGCTAAGAGAAACTTGTTTGAGAGACACATCCTGTTGGAAAGGTGGAGAATGGATGGAAGGAAGACCCTCACCACATGGCTTGACACAGGAACTACTGCAGTGCCCCATTGTGTTAGAGAGGTTGCTGATGGCACAAGATAGTCAGGGTTCAGGTCTGTTGTTCACAGGGTCACTGTGAGTCATACTCAGCTTGATGGCACCTGACAACAGCAGTCAGTTGATCTTTGACAGAGATGAAATTCATTAAAAGAGGAAAAGACAGTCTCTTTAACAAATGGTACTGGCCAAACTGGCTATCTTATGTTTGCAGAAGATGAAAATAAGATTTGTACCTTATACCATATGCAAAAACGAACTCTAGATGGACCAAAATGGATGGTGAAGGGATTGAGACTGTTAACAGTTTTAGTTTACTTGGCTCCACAGTCAACAGTCTTGGTACCAGCAGCCTCCTGGTAAATCTGCAGATCAAGAGATGCATTGATTTGGGAAAGTCGACTGTCAGTGATCTCTCCAGAGTACTGAAGACCAACGATGTCAGGCTGAAAACTAAGGTGCGTCTGATCCAGGCCATAGTGCATGCTATCCGCACGCATTTGTCAGAGAGCTGGACAGTGACTAGGGATGACTGAAAGAGAATTGATGCCTTTTAGCTATGGTGTTGGAGAAGAGTATTGAATATACCATGGACTGCTAGGATAACAGACAAGTTCATCCTGGAGAGAGTGAAACTGGGTTGATCCTTGGAGGCAAGGATTATGAAGCTTCATCTGACATACTTTGGATGTGTTACAAGAAGGGACTGGTACTTGGAGAGAGACATTATGCTTAGGAGGGTGGAGAGACTGTGCAAGAAAGGAAGACCCTCAGTGAGAGATGGATCAATTCAGTGATTGGGTTGATGAGGGTAGGTGTGTCAGAGGCAATAAGTTTGGCACAGGATAGAGCAGGGTTTAGGGCTCTTGTACATAGGGTTACTATTGGTCACTAGCAACTCGGCAGCACGTAACAACAATAACAGTGGATGAACCAAAGTTCTAGGAGTAAAAGCTAAAATTATAAAAAAAACCTTAAAGAGTATCTGACTCAAATCACCTCATATACATGTGAAATCTGGACAAGGACTCATTGATACCTTTGGATTATGGTGTTGGAGAATATTGACTCCTACCAGGAAATTTCAAATCTGCCTTGGAAGAAGTGTAGCCAGTATGCTCTTCAGAAGTGAGGATAACAAGACTTTGTCTCTCCTGCTTTGAAATTGTTTATCCTGAAGGATCAGTCTTGAGAGAAAGACATCATGCTTGGTAAAGGGTCAGCAGAAAAGAGAAACTCTCAAAACACGACAGATTGACGTTGTTGTTCATGAGCCGTCGAATTGGAACCCACTCATAACTAACCCTCCAGCAAGTTTTGTTTTTGTTGTTGATTGCCTTGGAGTTGAGCACAACTCATAACGACCCTCATAACAAAAGGCCTGAAGCCTTTCTATAAGTATCGACATTCATCGAAGTTCATCGAGTTTCTGGAGGCATGTTGTTTAGGAAGTGGATGCCATTCCTGCTTCCAAACAGCTGTAAATCGCGTAGGAAACAATTGCCCATCCTTCTCCCACAGAACAGCTGGTGGATTCGAATTTTCTGCTTTTTGTTGGCAGTTCTTTCTCCACTAGGTCACCAGAGCTCCAGACAGAACACCCTTTGGGAGGATGGCACAGACCCGGCAATGTTCTGTTGTCCATTGAGTCACGTGAGTTGGCTCCACCTCGGCAGAGCCTGACTTCAGTCTTTACAGAAGCAGCCCGTCACATTTTTCTCCTGCGTTGGTGCTGAATTCAGACTGCTAACATTTTGTTTAGAGCCAACCCCTTAACCACTGCACGGCAAAGCCTCCTTTACTTTGAGAATAACCCCTCCCGAGAGCCCACAGATCTGCTGTCGTCAGGACTTAAGGGAACCCTCCGTCAGGCTTGACAGATTTGGGCAGAAGCAGACTGCGTCATCTTTTTCCTGCAGAGTGGCTGATGAATTTGAACCACTGTCCTGTCAACAGCCCCACTATGTATGGACAGATGTCACTAAAGAAACAATTGAAAACTATTTTCAATATTGAATAGTTGACCTAGGCAAGAGTTCCTTTAAATATGTTTTAGAGATTGGTCATTTCTGAAAATGAAGAGAATCTTTGTAATCACGTTTCTTTGGTGAGCTTTGGCATTAGCTGCTTCTGGAAGCTTTTTCTGTTACACTGGAGTGAGGAACACACAGGAACTGCAGAGTGTTTGGAACTAAACTAGGGTTTAAGTTCCTCTGTTACCACCAAGGCTGCATCCTGTGTACATTGTGGTGCTGTTTTGAGAGATCCATTATAACCTACAAGGAGATAGCGTGCTCTTTAATGGACACTTGTCTACATACTTGGACAGACAATATGCTTGGTCATTAAATAACTTTAAAAGTAGTGAAGTAAAAGAGATCCTTCATTCCCATCACAATTAAATTAGAAATTGGTAACAAATTAGGAACACTAAAAAATTAAGCACCCTAGAATAACCAGTGGATGAGGGAGTAATTAGAAAATACTTTTATATAACCGAGAATGAAGACACAATGCAGAAAATCTCGTAGGGGCAGCTGTTGTTAGGTGGCTGTTGATGGCCAGAAATGCCTATATTATAAAGTACAAAAGATTCATTAACCTAACATTTTACCGAAAGATTGTGGAGGGGAAGAGCAGATTAAGTTGGACAGTGAATAAGGGTGATAGAAGAGGAATTGATGCCTTTGAGTTGTGGTGTTGGGGAAGAGTACTGAGTATCCCATGAACTGCCCAAAGAACAAACAGGTCTGTCCTGGAGAAAGTGTAGCCAGGGTGCTCCTTGGAGGCAAGGATGGTGGAACTTCGTCTCACCAGCTTTGTGTATTTTGTCATGCTGGGAAAAGTAGAGGGTCAGTAAGAAAATGGGTTCAACGAAGTGGATTGACAAAGTGACTGTTAAAATGGGCTTGGACATACCTGAGACGATGAAGTTGGCGCAGAATAGGACACCGTACAGATTCATTGTTCACAGGGTCACTGTGAGTGATAGCTGACTTGATACCTAGCAGTTGCAGAAACCCTTCCAAGTTCAGGAAGAATAAAAGACTAGAACTGAAGTTGATGGAACAGAGCCATCATTGAAACCAAAAGTCTATTCTTAGTGAAAATGGACAAAATTAACAAACCTTAGCTCTACTGACAATAGAATTTAAAAGGTGGGGATTGTTTAAAGAGAAGCATGCAGCCTAGGGGGTGATTCCAGGTTCAGACCCTGTCCTGGAGAAGTCCATATTCAGACACGTGTTCCATAGCCACAGTCCATCAAGCTGTGTATACTATCTGCTTCTCTAAAAGCATTTCTTGTTTAACTCAATTAACTATGATGTGTACAGGCTCACTCTCCTTTTGTAGTGCTCCTGCTACTGCAAGCTACAGCGGAGTGGGCCCTGCACTTCCAACAGATTCTAGTGGAGTGGGGCATGCAGATGTGATTGAAAGTGGGCTTGGTATACTTGGGGCAGACTCCTTCCCCTCAGTCTTTTCAGCACATGGTGCCAGGGCCAGCTCCCTCCCCCAGTGCAGCAAACACACTTGTCCCCAACATGCCCCATGTGGGGAATCCCCCACCTGAAAGCATTCACACAGCCTTCCCCTCAGCTGAAACTAACCTCATTAAACAAACGGATGAGCACTGGAGACTGCATGCTCCTCCTGATGGTCATACTGACATGTGCTCTTCTGCCATGTGGTGGTCCTCTGTGCATATAGTATGTTTGTGGTGGTCCTGTGTGAGAGGGACATGTGTGGTAATAATTATGTATGACTGTGCCTGTGTGTGCAGTGGTCATCTCTAAGTTCCATGTGGTTCTGTATATGCATGGCATGTGGGACAGTGGCATGTGTGCATATGATGTGTGTGGTGGTCATGTGTAAGAATGGCATATGTGGTGGTCTTGTGATGGCCCTGTGAGACAGTGCTGTGTGATGGCCCTATAATGGCCTTGTGGGACAGTGGCGTATGGGACAGTGGTGTGTGGTGGCTGTGCCTCTGTGGGACCAGTGGCCCTATGGGAGCATGTGGCAAATGGTGACTGTGGCCCTTTGTGCCCCAAGAGCTGGCATCACAGAGACGGTGGTGCTATGCCCTCACACCACTTGCCACACTGACAGGTGGTCTCCCAGTCACCACATCTTTGCAGGTGGACTCTGGACTCCTCACTGGGCCATACAGTCAGCATAACAACCGAAGGTAAATACCAGCCTTCATGCTAGGAGGAAACGAGCTTAGACCAGGGACAGTGTGACTTGTACTGTTTGTGTCCCAAGACTGAGGTAATTTTCAACTACTGGCTTTCAGTCCTGTGTTGTTGTGCACTTCCTAGACAGCATGCCTTTGGAAACTCTGTGAACTTTGATAAATGTCGATAGTTTAAGAGGAGCTTCAGGCCTTTTGTTCATAGAGTCTTTATGAGTCATGCTCAACTCGAAGGCGTTCAACACACACGCAAACCCTATCTGGAGAACAGGTCACCTGGTTGCAGGTCAAGCCATTCCTGCCCTCCCCTGCAGAGCATCGGACACCCAGGCTGGGGCTGTCTGCAGCTCCAGGTCTGGGGTGCTGCCCCTCGATGCCCTGGGCTCTCCTGCAGGGGTGGGGGCTCCTGCCTCAGCGGGCCAGGCCCTGTGTCTCAGGGCATCATGTGCTGGGAAAGCCATGATGCTGTGTCTGGGCACTGTGGAGGCCATGACAGCTGTGTGAGCTGTGACTCCCAGGCTATCACAACGAACGCTCAGATCTGCTTCTTTCACAGGGGCCATAAGAGAAAACTGAATGAGGAGGACGCGGCCAGTGACTCCAGCCAAGAGGACGAAGAAGGCAGCAGCTCTGAGGCCGATGAGATGGCCGCAGCCCTGGAGGCTGAGCTGGGTGACTTCATGTGATTAATCCATTCTGCATCCCAGCCCATCTTAGCGTGGGCCTCTGTTCTCCAGAAAGACATGTATATTCGTACAAAACTTTCTTTTACAAAAATAGCTGTTTCTAAGATGTTTTACTACAAGAGTATACTTTTTTACATGATGGTAGTGTTACAAGGTAGTTGGTGTGCTTGATGCCAAAGATGGTGTCAATGCCAAGCCCCTTGGGGGCTGGGCTGTGACCTGACGGCCAGTGAGGTGATCTGGAAATCCTTCACATACCACATGATATTTAGGGTCAGGCGTGTGGGGGTCAGACACATAACATACACATGACTGAAGGTGCTAACTAAGGTGGTAGAGGCTTTTAAATAGTCACAAGCACTGGCCTCCTGTGTTCAGGCCACACCAAGCCCACAGGCCTGGGGACCGCTCTGCGCCCCCTGGCTGCAGGTGGTCTTCCGGAGGTGGCAGCCTGGGAGAGCTGAGGTGCTTTTACTGTTGGTTTATCTGTTTCCTATCTTATCCATCCAACTGACCTTGCTTTCCTGTTAATAAAAGCCTTTTTTGTAGCTCTCCCCTGGTCGTTGCTGCTGCCTGCACAGTCCTTGTCCTCCCACCAAGCATTTGAGCAGATCCTGCAGTGTAGAGATGCCCTGAAGGCCGGGCACTTAGACCTTGAAACAACAGGCCCTGGTGGTGCATTAGGTTAATGCTTAGCTGTTCACAGAAAGGTCAGTGAGCAAACTCACCCAGGCTGGAAAAACCACTGGACTTGTAAAAATTTGTAAAGATTCCTTGAACTCTGCCTCGTTGCCATCAAGTTGGAGCAGATTCCAAGCAGAACCTCCAGCAGGTTTTCAAGGCTGTAAATCTCACAGGGGGCACTGCCCATCTTTATTCTGTGGAGCCGCTAGTCAATTTGCACCTGTAGAGAGGTGCAGCTTTTGGGTGAGCACCGTTGGGTTAAGGTCTTGCGGACTACACCCCAAGGTCATCAGCCTGGAACACACTCGGAGCAGGTCGACCCTTGCACATTGGGTTGCTCTGAGAGAGGTGGCCTCACAGAAACTCCTTCAGACAGCAGTCGGGGCTGTAGTTCATTCTGACGCCGTTCTCGGTCTCCATTGGCACGAGTCAGTGCATCCATGTCTGCAGCAGAACATTAAGAATGCAGAGGGTGTTGACGCTATTGGGCACACAGACATTAAAGCTAAGAAATGGGAAGATACAAGTGGCAGAGAGTTAATGTTCCCATTCACATTCATGCCCCCAATCACATATTTAAAGGGAACACTGATGGCTTAGTGGTAAAGAGTTGCACTGCCAGCCCCAAAGCAAGCAGTTTGAATCCACCAACTGCTCCGAGAAAGATGGCCATTGTCCTCCCATCTGATTTACAGACTCTGAATACCTGCTAGAAGGGCAGCGATGGGTCAGTTCACAGCATGGAACAATACTGCAATGCACGGATGTACAAATGCACACACATTCCCATAACAGTACATACACATACAGAGCGCTCTGTTCACACATGCACTGTCACACCCAGATACTGTGCTGAGGAATGCATTTTCAACATTTCTCCTGTACAAAATAAGTTCACACACATACACATGCTCCTCTAACACACATTTACATCCATACACTCAACATGCACATACTTCATACACTCCCATAACACACACTAGATGCCATGGACACACTTTTTTCAAGAAGGCGGTTAGCCCACAGAAACAAACCCAGGAAACACAATGTTCAGCAGTCAAGCTTAGATGTGAGTAAGCATAAGGAGTTTCAAAACATGAGTTCAGGAAGATTGCCAGAGTCAGAGAAGATGGGATGTGGAATGGTCCCCACAGTGTCCAGCCTTGGACCAGCCCTGCTTGACCTCGTACCCATGCCACCTTCAAGTTAAAGCAAATCCTAGACATCACCACTCCATCTAGACTTCCAGGATCCATGCTCACCTTTTTTCTTTTTGATGAAATAGGCCATGTCGTAACCACTTCTGTTGTAGTTCACGTGCTTTAATCCCGGGCATCATGCCCAGAACCTTGGTGTCGCTCAGTCACCTCTCCCCTCGTGTTCCAGGGCCCTTCTACCCACAGGGCCATGTGACACATGCCCTTTGGGACCAGCTTCTCTCGTGTTGCTTGTTGCGAGCTTTTGTCCATGTTGTAGGGTGCATCAGCACACCGCTGCTGTCAGTGCCAAGGGACAGTCCTGTGGGCGTGGAGCCCCTTTTGTTTAACCTTTGCCCTGTTAATGGACCTCTGGGTTGGCACCACCTGTAGGCTATGGTGAATAATGGGTTTTCAACACTACTTCTCTTTAAAAGAACAATCAGTGCAATTTCAGCAACTGAAGTTTTATATTTTTTTAATTCTTTAATAGTGTTGACTATCACATCTGTATTCAGCTATAACCATCACATAACCATAAATACTTTGTTCTTTCAATTTTCTTTTGGAATTGAGATCCATGTTCTCACTTTGCAGCTTCTGGGTTACCTTTCAGCTCCTGCACTCTGCGATGGACTGATCACAAGGTGGACAATCTGTCCTGAAAATCTCCATCATCTGGATTTTGCTGGTTGTCACCTGCAGACTCCCCTTCTGTGTCATGTGACACGTGCCATGTCCTCTTTGTTTTGAGTGAGTGACATGTTGTAGCTCCATTGTATTGATAAGCCTCTAGGAGAGTGACAGAGAGTGTGTGTGTGTCTGTGGGCAGGTGATCTCGTGAGGGGAGCAAGCATAGAAGCTCACCATTTCCCTTTGTTAACTCTTTAGAGTCTCAGCATGGTGTCATGCTGTCTTTCTTTCATCATCTGTCACTAGCATTGGATGGTTTTCTCCATTGTACAGAGAACTGCCTCTCATTTACAACCTGATCACCCAGAGTGGCCAGGGTGGGCTGCTGAGAATGTAATTACAGGCCTGGATCAGTGATTCAGGAGTTCGGCTGCTAACTGGAAGTTTGGTGGTTTGAATCCACCAGCTGCTCTGGTAACAATGTCAGCCTAGGAAATGGGTTAGTTACACTCTGCCCTACAGAGTCACTGTAAGTGGGTTGGCAGATCATTGAACATATTTGATGATTCAGAGCCGTTGTTGATTCCATGGGGTAAATATTCCCAGTTGGCTCCCTTTAAGCAGGCAGCTACCTCAAGCAGAATCAGCTGCTCCAGCCCAGCAAAAAGGGTAGGGCTCTAGGTGAATATACCTGTGCTCAAGTGCTTCGAATCCTCCCCTCATCTGTGTGGGACCTGTTGAAGGGGCAGAATGGATGCTCAGTTTCATGCCTTGTTACCCATTTTTATAACATGGATTTGGTTAATTGGCCTTCCTTTTGGCCAGCTTTTTGGTTTTTTAATACTGTTTTTAGGAGGTGTCACATTGAGTACAATTCATAGCAAACAGATGATCAGCGGATCTGAGCCCATTGCCGCAGTCACTGTGCCAATCAGTCTTGTTGCAAATCTTCCTCTCTTTCCCTGATACTCTTCCTTTCCAAACTTGATGTCCTTCAAGGACTGGATCCTCCTAACAACATGCCCAAAATAGGCGTTGAAGTGTCACCATCCTTGCCTCCAGCCTTCCCCATCCTAGTTTGTTTTTCCAGAAAAGACTTGTTTGCACTAATAGTGTGAACGAATGTGTCCAGATGGAATGGATGTGTTTGACTCCATCACAGTTAATGTTCTCACTGAAGCCTGTGTAAAAAGAGCAAAGGGCTTTGTGGGAACAGCCATATATGATTTCTCCCAACACCACAACAGAGAACTACCGCCAGCAGCAGCCACAGCACTGAACCAGCTCCCGTGAGATCAGTCATGTCACAGTAATGCTCCTGCAAATCTTTCTGCTATTACTGACACCAAACTTACTGCTCTGTTGAGTCCAAAATGTGTTGACAGTGGCTCACAGAACACATAGAACCATAATCATGATTATAGTTTCATTAGGGAAGTTAATAGGATACCATTTAGTTGTCAGCAGGATGCACTTTCCCAGGACAGCTTCCAAAGTGTGTTCACAGGCCCATCAGCCTCACGGCTTTAGGCCAGTGTTAAAAAGTTCCTGTTACGTAGCACCCCTATGTACAACATCTCTGAAGCCTGCCCTGTCCCGAGCCAATCTCACTGACTCCAACATGCCTACCCCCATGGCCCTAGTTACTGTGTCCGTCTCATCCAGGTCTTTCTTTTCTGCACTGTTCCTCCACCCTTCCAAGCATGATGTCCTTCTCTAAAGATTCATCCTTCCTGGCCACATTCCCAAAATTTGTGAGACAGCTTCAAAATCCTAGCCTCCAAGAAGAAACTTGGTTTCACCTTCCAAGACCTATTTGTTTTCTTGGTGGTCCATGGTATGTTCAAGACTTCTCCAGCACCACAACTCAAAGGTATCAATTCTTCTGTCATCCTTTGTCATTGTCTAGCTTTCTTATGCATAGCAGGTAATTGTGAAGACTATGGCCTGGATTAGGCACACCTTAGTCTCTATACTGACATCATTGCTTCTCAGTACTCTGGAGAGGTCCCTGACAGATTTTCCCAAACAAATTCATCTTTTGATTTCCTGACTGCTGATGCCAAAAGTTGATTGTGGAACCAAGCAGGCTGTAACTGTTAACAACCTCAGTCTCTTCTCCATCTATCATAGTGCTGCCAATTGGCCCAGTGGTAAGAATCTTTGTCTTCTTGATGTTTAGCTTCAATCCGCATTGAAGACGACAGTCCTTGACCTTCTGAAGCAAGCACTTCAGGTCTGTCTCTGTTTCAGCAAGTAAGTAATGAAAGAGGAATTTGAAGCTGTACTGAACACATTGGCAAAAAAAAAATAAGGCCCAGGTATCAATGGGATACCAATTGACTTGTTTCAGTTAACAGAGGCAATCCTGGATACACTTATCAGTCTATGTCAGGATATTTGGAGGACAGCCAGATAGTTGTCTGGCCAACAGATGGGAAGAGGTCTATATTCCCATTTCCAAGGAAGGTGATCCAACAGAATGTGGAAACTATCCAACGATATCATTGATATCAGCGTATAAACAAAATACTGCTGAAGATCATTCAAAAACTGCTAAAACAATATATAGATAGGGAACTGCCAGAAGTTCAAGTAGGGTTTACAAGAGACCAAGGCACCAGGGATGTTATTGCTGATGTCAGATGGATTCTAGCTTAAAGAATAACAGAAGAATGTCTCTTTATCCTTTATTGACTATGCAAAGGCATTGGAATGTAGATCATAGCAAGTTGTGGCCAACATTGAGAAGAATGAGAATCCCAGAACATTTAATTGTACTTGTGTGAAACCTATACCTAGAGCAAGAGCTGTTATGTGAACAGAGCAGGGGAACAGTACCCTCTGGCAAGTTTTCTGACCCTTCAGTGGGTTTTCAGAGGCAGTTAATCACATGGGACGAGATTGCCCATCCTCCCATGGAGCAGCTGGTGGCCTCAAACCACTGGCAACTACCTTTTCAATTGCAGTAGTGGAATGCAAGGCAATGGAAAAATATCTTCAGAGCCTTTACAAAGTAACTTGAACTGAAAGTGTATGCCCAGTGGCTCTTTAAAATGTAAACTTTAAGAAAAATAAAAAAACTTTCAGGCAAAATCAATACCAACAAATGATCCTCCATTAAAAGAATTTCTGTAAGTTGTGGCCAACTCCAAGATGATGCTGGCTGATCCTTGCCTCTTAATATTTGTACTCTTGTATCATCCCTTCCCTGAATATTATTATTGTTGTTAGGAGCTGTCAAGTCCCCTATAACTCATAATAATGCCATGTACAACAGACCAAACTGCCCTGTTCTGCAAGTAGAAAATGAACTTGATAACAATCATTTATTATCAGGGAAGGAATACCAGTGTTTCAGATGGATTTTTATTGACTGACCAAAGAGATGCTTTTTGGAGTCTTAGTAACTACAACTCTTACAATACTATATGCAGCATATTGAAACCTTGCCCTACCCTCCACATCCATTCATGAACACCATGCTTGAGCCTATTGATAGAGTCACTGTATCAAACCATCTTGAGGGTCTTTTATTGAACCTCTACTTTTCCAAGCATGATTCTCCCCCAGTTACTGGCCTCTCCTGGTAACATGGTCAAAGCATGGGAGACAAAGTTTCACCATCCTTGCCTCTAAGGAGCACTGATTCCACTTCCTCCAGGACAGGTTTGTTCTTTTGACAGTCTGTTCACCAACACCAGAGATCTCTGGTCTTCCTTATGCATTGTCTGCTTCAGGTGAATTGTTCAGTGGCATCGAGTATGACACAGCAACCCTGCGAACAACACACCTGGACCCTGTTCTAGCCTGTGCCATCGTCACAGTTTCTGACACACTCAAGCCTCTTACCACAGTCACTGGGGCATGTTGCTCAAAGAGGCTATTCCTTGGAAATGGATGTTATGCTTGCGAAATGGAGGGCCATTGAAAGAGATGACCTGTACTTCATGGCTCCTAACAACAACACAACAGCAACAATCCCAAAGTATGAGAGGTGATGCTTTACCTCTGAGGAGCACTGTGCCTCCATTTTGTCCTAGACATATCTGTTCTTTTGGAAGTCCATGAAATATTCAGTACTCTTCTGCAACACCGCAACTTAAGTGGTGTCTGTTCTGTCATCCTTACTCATTGTCCAGCTCTCAGAAGCGTAGCAAGTGATTGAAAAGACTATTGCCTGAATTGGGCCCACCTTAGTCTTCAAACTGAAAGCAGTGCTCCTCAGTATTTTGGAGAGGTCTCAGCCGACTTAACACAATACAGCTCCTTATCACCTGACTGCTAGTGCAAAGGGTTGGTTATGGATCCTAGCAAGGTTAAATCATTGACAACTTCAAACCCTTCTCCATCTATCATGATACTGTCTCTTGGCCCAGTGTTGAAAGCAAAAATCCATCGCTTAGTTCAGACACACAGTATTGACTTTTAACAAGACATTGGCACAAGATTTTAACCCATCTGGATCTCTTCTTAACTGCTGCTACTTTGGGTGTGGACACAAGTAAAACTGTTGACAACTTCAGTCTTTTTTCTCCATCTATCATGATGTTGCCTACTGGTGCCAAGATGAAGATTTTTCTTTTCTTGAGTTGTTAGGTGCCGTCGAGCATGACTCACAGCAACCCTATGAACAAAAGATCTGAACCTTGTTCCATCCCATGCCATCCTCACTCACACTTCCTGACACACACAAGCCCACTACAGCAGGCACTGTGTCAGTCCACCTAGTTGTGGGTCCTCCTCTCTCTCACTGACCCTCCACCCTTCCCAGCATCATGTCCTCCTCCAAAAAATAGCCAGTCCCTCCTAGCAACATGCCCAAAGCATATGAGACAAAGCCTCATCATTCTTAACCTCCAAAGAGCACTCTGGCTACACCCTCTCCAAGATACATCTGCTTGTTTTTTTGGCTGTGCATGGAGTGTTCAGTGCGCTTCTCCAACACCACAGCTGAAAGTCGTCAATTCTTTTTCTGTCATCTTTACTCATTGTCCAGCTCTCAGATGCATAGCAAGTAATAGGAGAAAGACAATGACCTGAATCAGATGCACCTTAGCTCTCAAACTGACATCATTACTACTAAATAATTTGGAGAGGTCCCTAACTGCAGATTTTTTCCAGTTGCCATGTGCCTCCTGATTGCCTGACTGCTTGTACCAAGGGTGTTAATTGTGTTGAGATGCAGTCCCTATTGAAAGCTGTAGTCTTTGATCTTGCAGTAAGTGCTTCCAGTCTTCCTCCAATCCTGATGCTACATCTTCCTAATAATTCCCAAGAAAGCACAATTAACAGATTTTCAGTCTGAAACCTCTACCTGGTGCCCTCCTCGAACTGCAGTAGTTAAGTCCGAGTCTCTCTCTGGCATCTGCCATTCCTTTTCCTTGATTTCCTCCAAGCATAAGAATCAAGAGGAGGACTGCAGAGAAGACCATGAGTATGTAGAGCTACTTGCACTCACTAATAGCTTAGGCTTCCCTATGGCAGAGACTGCGTCATTTTTCATAGGGTCAAACCACTACTTGGGACAAGGTATCTGCAAGAGCTTCTTGGGGTTTCTGTGACCTTAGCAGTTCATTGTTTGTCTGTTCAAGAGGCTAGAAGTTCAAAATCCAGCTATCCAAAGGACCATGCTCTGAGCAGTCCAGTGAAAAATCCTTTCTAGTGTCTGCCAGGAACCCTTAGTGTTTCTCAGCTTCTGGATGCATCACTCCATCTCTGTCTCTATCCCCATATGACCGTCTTCCCTGTCAAAGGACATGCATCATGTCAGATTAGGATTTGCCCTACATCTTTATAACCATGGTCGCTGATAATGTCATGTAAGGTTCTGCTTCCAAACAACGTCACTTTCACAGATACCTTCAGCATGTCTTACCTTGCTTATACCGGTATCCAATGAATGCTTACAGGATGGAGGAATAAGTGCATGTGTGCCTCATTGTGCACAGATTATAAGCATCTGGTTGAAAATATTTTGATCACTGGATGTTTTTCCATCATTAGTTGTTAACTTTAATCTGGCAAGAACCTTGAAGGAAGGCATGTGGAAGCTCCAATAATGCATAAGATGCTAGGATCTCCACCAACTTGTCCTTAGTGGCCTCAACACTTGTCTGCAAGAGCAGAGCAGACTTCTTGGAGTCCATGCTTCAGGCCCCTGACATGCCAGCCGTGACCACCAACAGCTTCTGGACCAAAAGATCTAGCAAAGGAAGCACCGTCGTCCTTGCCTGGGCCGTGATGCTTCCTCTGTTTCATAAACACCCCTTGAGAACAGTGAGATGCATTCAAGTATAATAATTGCATCGAGAAGTTGATATGCACCTACATTTTGAGAACATAAAAATAGGTTGTTAGCAGCCTGTTTGACAGAAGCAAGACGATTGTGTGGGTGTGGTGTTCCAGGAGATGAATATGGAATAATTATAAAGAGCTATACTTTAAAATAATAGCACCAAGAGGGTTCCCGCCTGAGAAATGCTAAGTAGGCTTTGGCTACTTCCTCATTCCTGAGGCCCTGAGCCATTACAGCCTGCATTTGTTTCTAAGCATTCACAACGAACTGCTGCTAAGTGGCTCTCTGAAGGAAAAGAATGATTCTTTTCCCCTTGGTTATTATTATAATAAAGCCTTCCAGTCAGTTGTCATTAAAGGGTAATTCTGACCTCAGAGTGAACAGTTATTTCCTTTCACACACACTGGGGAAGGGACGGAGGGGGCTTAGCTCTAACTTTGCTAGTGAAGCATATTATTTATATTAACATTTCCAGCAGCCATTTGGCATTGCTAGAAAGCCCTGGACCCCACTGCTTCACAGCAGTGATCCCAGAACCTGGTACAGCCTTTGTGCTGCTGTCTCAGGCACCCAGGGCCACCTGCCTAGACACCACCTGGATTGTGTCTCTAGAAAACCCCAGTTCCTGAAATGGTGTACAAAGGCCATTTCCTGAAACAGCAAGTTAAAATGGTCCTGCTTAAGGTGCGTTTTGAGAGGAATAATTCTGGAAATAATGGCAGCATCATCAAGCCCACATTCTCCACCTTTCTCTACAGATCCAGTAAGGAAATGGTGCTTGGCTTTGAGGGAACTTTGAATTGGGGAGCAAGAAGGCAGAGGACTGCAGAGGCAAAAAGACAACCACCAGTGAGTCCCATTTGATAGGAAAATTACCTTCTCCCACCATCATCCCTGCCCGTCTCACATCATCCCTGTTCCTCTCCCACCATCATCCCTGCCCCCTCTCCTATCATCATCCCTGCCCCTCTCCCAAGCCCCAAGAGATACTCACTGCATGTTCAGTTTATTACTAAAAATATGACTCCAGAAAAAGATTCTGGAAGGGAATAACCAGAGAAAGGAACTAGAAAAAGAAAATGAAAACTTAATAGAAGAAATTACAAATGTCAGGACATAATATAAATAGAATTATGGAAGAATATTACCAACAGTCATATGGCAACAAACGGTTAACCAAAATAAAGTAGGGAAATTCTGAGACATACACAACCTACTCAAACTAATTCAAGGAAATAGAAATAGAACAGAAACTCTCAAGGGATCAGGATTCAGAGCTGTTATTCATAGGTCACTGTGAGTCATAAACAACTCTACAACAAAGTAGGTGCAGGGGTGTGGGAGACCGTGTCTGACTTTATTGGAATTAATTTATACTGTGGATGTTGTTGATGAGGATAGTTTCCATTTGTGGAGTTAGCAGGGGTCAGGCTTGGCCATCTTCATGCTGCCCTCACTCATTTTACATCCTGCAATGAAGGGATAGTTTGTCATTAGAACACAAATCAACATAATGTATTAGATCAATAGAACAAAGGGTAACTACCACAAGATCATTTCTGTGGATGCCTAAAATCATCTGATAAAATATCTTCTGGGTGAAAATCCTAAAGAAGATTGGAATAGACAGGAAACTCCTCGGTACAACTTAGGGGATATGAAAGACCAGCAGGTAGCAATATACTTAATGGATAGATAGAGATAACATTTCAGTTCTCAATAAGTTCATCTTACTTGAATCCACAATCAACATCCTTGGTCCCAGCAGTCAGGAGATCAGGAGATGGATAGCCTTGAGGAAGTCTGCTGTCAGGCTCCTTTCCAGAGTCCTGAAGAGCAATGATGTCAGTTTAAGAATGAAGATGCACAACAATGAATGAATAAATGAATGAAAATCCAACTTTTCTGTAAACTTTCATTAAAATCACAAGGGAAAACAAATCATTAAGATGCTCCTGATTTAAGCCATCATCTTTTCAATCACCAGCTGTGCATCTTGAGAGCTGAACAATGAATAAAGCTGACAGAAAAAGAAGTGATGCCTTTGAACTGTGGTGTTGGAGAACAAGTACTGATTGTTCTGGAACAGATAACGTTTTGGAGAAAGGACTACCATAGTACTCCTTGGAGGCAAGGCAGGCAACCTTTGTCTCATATAATTGGCCATGTTGGTAGAAGAGGCTATCCTTGAAAAGGGTCATCGTGCTTGGAAAGGTGGAGGGTTAGTGAAAGAGCAAGATCCTCAGCCAGGTAGATTTTTATACAGTGGCTGTGGCAATGGGCTTACGTGTGTCAGGGAGGGCAAGGACGTTACAGGATAGGACAGGACTCAGATCTGTTGTTCGTAGTGTTGCTATGAGTTGTATTCAACATAACGACGCCTAACAATGATAGTGAAGTTGGGACACTCATCCTAGTCTACCCTACAATGAGGTTGAGAAGGTGGTGTTTCGAATCTCAGCTCCACTATGGGGTAGCTGTGTGTCTGAGCCTATCTCTTTTATCATTAATGTTTATGTTCCCTTGCCTTCAGGATGGACAGAAAAATAGTTCTGAACTTTGAGTAATTTAAGGATTAAGTAAGGTAATGAAATGAGGCTACATAGGGAGTAGTGGTGTTCGGTAATGTGTTCAGAGCTAAAAACGATGAGTCATCCAAGTTATTCATCTGTAGTGCTAACAAAATTAGATAAAAATTCCTGGAGATGATTTTCTTTATGAGAGTACAGAAAATGTTATCAGCATCTACTATTGTTGATATTACTATTATTATTATTACAGGGAGTTCCGGTTTAGTGTTAAGGAGTTGTGGAACAAACCTAAAGGTAGGAGGTTCAAATACACCAGCTAGTGCTTGGGAGAAATACAGTCAATCTCTTCCCAAGCATTTTTCTTTCTCTGAAAACTTGGTAGAAAATCAGCTATGAGTTGGTTCAAATTTGATGGTACATAATAACAAGAATTATTACTACTAGTATCCAAGCAACTTTACATTGCCCCAATATGAGGATGAAGTTAGAAATCACTAGCACAGCATTGTATTTTCTACAGTCTGGCCCTACACACCCTCTCATCATTCTTCTCCAGTCCATGACTCCTTTCACACCTCTTCCATATCTTCATGCTTTTTCATATGTAATTCCTTCTGCCTGAAATGCCCTTACTACTATTAAGAAACTCACTGCCCATCTTTTAAGATCTAACTTTCAGTTCTTTTCTAGAGTCTCAAGCTTGAAGTAATGTGTAGCCTCATTTATTATGTCACTTCTAGTCACGGGCATTCTTCAGATTCTGAAGTCATTAACTTCAATGTGCACACAGATTTTAGGACAGTACCTGAGAAGGGAAGGGCTGTAGGATAATAGATCGGGGGATGAGTAAAAGGACAGCTGGGTGGGTAGATGGACATTAATGTGCATGGTACTTGCTACAACACCTGATAAGGTCGGTGGTGGCTGGACACCAGATGGATGGACAGATTGATGAGACTACAAACCAGTTTCACTTGTACTTGGGAACGCCTTGTGGAGGATCCAGCAGCATCCACCAGGAACTGAATAGGCTTCTGCACAAATCAGATGAGAAGCAGGTAACAGCAGGAACGTGCACCCCTTCCCATATCCTGATAAATGTTCAGTTCTCATGACCACTGTCATCATGAGTCCAGCAGACATGTGTTCTGGGTAGGTAGTGCCTACCAGGAGATTCTGCCCACCAGGAAAAGTGGTTCTATGTACCCTTGTTACTGAGGCCTCTCCTCCCTCAAACCCAGCCACAGAAGTGTGTTATCCATAGCAAACAGCTGGCCTCCATCTTCTGAGGTCACTGCACACACATCCTCACTCTTCCACTTGTACAGTCTCCCTGGAGCAACCATCACCCAGTAAATGCCGGTCAGTATGAGGGAGCTGATACCCTAGGACTCAAGCCCAGAAGGGACAGTATCCTGCTGGACATCAACCTCTTGCTGCATTGGACAGTTGATCTCTTCATACTTTGGTGAATTGACCCACAAAGTCTGGGAAGGCCACCAGTATCACTAACATTTACTGACAAGGGCCACCTCCCATGTCATCTCACCTCCCATGTCATCTCCCGCAGCCTCCATGCCCCAAAGGGTTGCTCTTCTCAGTTCAACATGTACCACTGAATGGGAGAATACACAGAAGCAATGCTGACAGCCAATACATGGAGCTATCATGGTGCTATTAAAACTGAAAGCTGACTCCAGGGAGTCTGGGATGGGGAGGTGAGGAGAGTCGATGGCCCAGGCACTATGGGCTCCATGGTATTAGAGAATAGAATTCGAAGAATAGAAGGCAAGGTGGACTGCTCAGGCTGGGTAAGGTCCTGCTGGGTTCAGAGCATTGTCTCAGCATGTTTCTAGGAACAAGGAAACTGCAATTTGCTGCCATCGCTCATAGTTAATCTCACAATGGCTTCATCCCTTTACTCACTGCAAACCAGCAATAAGTCTGGAAGACTGCTTCTCAAACTTCATGTGCATATAAGCCACCAGGGGTCTTATTGAGGTTCAGGCAGAAGCTCACTGCTGCCAGGCCCCAGGGTCTGCCACTGTCACAGAGCTGTCTTCAAGGACACGGAGCAGCTGTGAAGGGCAGGTAGTTGTCAAGGGACTTCCTGGGATGGAAGCCTCACATCACACTAGTTGGGTCTTCAGTTGTGTGACTCATTCACATCATCAGGGCACAGTCAGGAAGAGGCCTCCCTGTCCCACTTCTGAACCCCTATTGCAGTCAGGAGAGGCCTGTAGTCTGCATGTGGAAGAGGATGGGCCCATAGAGCAGACTGCTTCTGGTCCTGCACACAAGAGACCGCACCCTGCAAGGCCCACCTGGATTTCATACAGCCAGCAGACCTTCCTAGTCCCAGTGGCATCCCACACGTGGAATTGAAGACCTGGAACACAACCTTCCAGAGTGAGCTGTACCAACAATGTGAACTGACAAGGTGTGTTCTTCCATCAGATGGCATTAAGTGTGGCATGTCACTTGAGAGGGACTGGAAAGTGTCCTAGAACATTTTTCTGGGACAGCTGCTTCCTGCTCTCCGTCTCCCCAGAGATGAAGTTTGCTCCAGAAAAGTCCATCTGCATCTAAGCTCCAGCAGCTCTAATGTGGGAGGCTGGACTTCCAGTGTGCAGGCAGAGGTAAGAGTCCACGGTTGTGCTAACCAAGGGTCAGTCAGGCCTCTTGGGGACTGGAATCCACCAAGTCTGAGGAATGAAGCCTCTTGTCTGCAAGCCCTGGCCACATGGCTGTGCTCCACTGAGTACAGGGTTCTTCCAGGCCTGTGAGCTCACTTCTCAAGCTACCTGGTTCAGAAGGATCAAACCACAGGAGACCCCTCTCTGAAATGCAACTAAAGCAGCTGCTTCCCAAGATCGAGCCACAGCCTATAGGCCATCCACTCAGTATCCCTCTGGATGGCTTTATGGACAAGATGGCACACATGAGATGCATGAGGTCACTAGGAAGAGTGCATGATAAACTTCGAGACCAAATCCACATAACACTGGTATTAACTGCACAATCTTAGATTCCACCAAGTATGTGTTGACTGGTGTGTGAGGATTAGAGACACCCAAGCGTTGAGGACTCCCCTTCACAGGGTCCCTATGAGTCGCCTGTGACTCAACAGCACTTGACAATAACATTAACATAGATCAGCTGGCCCAGTGGACAGCAATGCTACCAAGCCAAAGGTGGGTGACTTTTAATCTGCGGCCCTCGGGCCTGTCTTTCATTGTTTTTGTTCAGACATTTCCTCTAGGTCATATAACCCTGGTATACAAGTTGCCATACAGTGGTAACTTGTGGTTGCTGTGAGGCTGAACACTGTGACACTGATGTGTCAAATGTGTTAATGGCTGGTTACCCAATGCGGACAGAGAGTGGGGTGGAGCTCCCTGATTAAAACAAGCTTGGAAGGAGGAGTGGCATCCATTTCCATAATAGCTTGCCTCCAGAAACCCTATGAACCTGGAGAGAGGAAGAGAGACACCCAAGCGTTGAGGACTCTCCTTCATAGGGTCGCTATGAGCCCCTGCGACTTCACTGCACTTAACAACAACATGTGTTGACTGGTGTGGTGCTATTTCCTCATACAGATATAAGTAATGTGAATGTTTGAAAAGGCCAGCTTCATGTACAGAAAAGACTTTAGGTTTAATGCCCCACAACCTAGTTCACCCTGCTTCAGTCCAAACATTGGAAACTGCATGAAGGCAACCACAGCCCTGGAGGATGCCGGAATTCAAAACAAATGGGAGAAATGATGATATGAAAGAGCTGTACAGAAGTTTTCAAAAGACAGCTCTAGAAACTAAATGAAAACTTACAATTCAGGGTACAAAGATTTTAAATTAGAAAACCAACAGAGAAGAGTACATTTGGCATTTCTCAAGATCAAAGAATTGAATAAATGTTGATTCTTGAGTTGCAACATTGAAAGACTGTAGGGAAAGTAATGACACACAAAGCGTCAAAACAAAAGTCAACTTTATACTACTTCAGGAGGTAACTCATATTTTTTAAAAAACAGTAGTAGTATAGGGAGAAGTCCAACAGAAGGTGTTGGTGAAAAAGAAGGTCTCAGGAATTGACAAAATCAATCGAGATGTTTCAGGAAACTAAAGTGATAACAGAAGTGCTCACAAAATTTGTAGGGCACCTGCCTGTCAATCAACTGAAATAGATCCATATCTGGGCCCATTCCAAAGAGAAGTAATCCAATGGAATTGTGTGGATTGTGGAACAATATCATTAGTATCACATACAAGTAAATTTTTGCTACACATTAGCCCAAAAAGTTGTATCGGTACGTCCAGGTTCAGAGAGGACACAAAATTAGAGATTATAATGGCTAATGTCAGGTGACTCTTGGCTGAAAGCAGGGAAACCCAGAAGTGTTTTCTTATGTTTTGTTAACTGTGCAAAGGCATAATCCCACCCAGGGTCATAAGGAATTATGGATAACATTGAGAAGAATGGGACTCCAGACACTAAATTGTGCTCATGCGGAATCTGTACATAAACCAAGAAGTCATTAAAACATATCAAGAATTCATGGTTTAAAATCAAGAAAGGCATGTGCCTAAAAGGACCAGTAGTCAGAAAACAGGAGCTTTGTGACAGAAATGAGGCTGGGGATCAAATGATAGAGTTTTGTACAATCAATTATTTATTCATTGCAAATACCTTTTATTTTAAAAATGCAAACGACAACTATATGCATGGTCCACCCAGGAGTAAAATTGATGACATATATGGAAAGAATCATTGGAGAAACTCAGTATCAGCTGTGAAAACCAGACCAGGTGCTGACTGTGGAAGTTCAAACTGAAGCTAAAGGAAATGGAAACAAATCCACAAGAACCAAAATATGACCTTGAGTCTATCCTGTTGTTGTTATGTGCCATCAAGTCGCTTGTGACTCATAGCGACCCTATGTACAAGAGCTCTAAACGCTCTTCTATCCTGTGCCAACCTAGCCATCTCAAATACACTTATTCCCACCACTCCAGTCACAGAATCAATCCATCTCATCGAAGGTATTCCTCTCCTGCGCCGCCCCTCCACTCTGCCAAACATGATGTCCCTCTCCAAGGACCACTCCCTCCTTGCAACATGCCAAAAATATGTCAGACGAAGCTTCAGAATCCTTGACTCCAAAGAGCCTTCTGGCTTCACCTTCTCTAGGAAAAACTTGTTTGTTCTCCTAACAATCCATGGTATATTCAACACACTTCTCCAGCACCACAGCTCAAAGACATCAATTCTCTTTCTCTCAACCCTATTCACTGTGCAACTCTCTGATGCATAGCACATAATTGTGAAGACTGTAGCCCG
>NW_006399957.1:343833-353659 GCF_000299155.1 Elephantulus edwardii | reverse complement strand
AAAAAAAAATGCCAAGAAATTGATGCAAAATTGATTGATATATTTCAACAAATAGATACAGCTCTGAATGTGCTTACCAGGTGGTGCCTAATCTAGAAGACCGCTTCCTAGCTAACTGGCTGGAAGAGATCCATATTTGTTCCCATTCCCAACAATGAAGATCCAACAAAATGTGAAAGTTATCAATATCACTAATATCACGGGCAAATAAAATCTTGCTGAAGATTATCCAAAGAACTACTGAAATAATACATCAACAGAGAACTGCAAGAAATACAAGCTGGATTTAGAAGAGGACGTAGCACTAGAGAAATCATTGCTGACGTCAGATGGATCTTGTCTGAAAGCAGAGAGTATAGAAGACCATCTATTTGTGTTTTATCAACTATGCAAAGGATTCCACTGTGTGGATCACACACACACAAAAAAATGCTAACTAATATTAAGAATGGGAATCTCAGAACACTTGATTGTACTCATGCAAAATCATACCTCAACCAAAAAGTTGTTGTCTGAACACTACATGGTTCACAATCAAGAAAAGAGTGTGTCAGGGATGTATCCTTTCTCCATATCTTTTGAATCTATATACTGGACAGATAATTCCAGAGGCTGGGCTTTATAAAGAAGAATGTGACATAAGGATTGGAAGAAGATTCATCAACAACTTGCATTACACAGATGAAACAAACTTGCTTGCCAAAATTGAGGAGGGCTTGAAATGTTTGCTCCCAGTGGTCAAGGACTGAAGTCTTTTACATCAATTGCATATCATCAGAAAGAAAACAAAAATCTTCACCACCGGGTCAATAAGCAGCATCATGATAGAAAAAAAAGACTGAAGTTGTTAACAATTTCATCTTGTTCAGATCTACAATCAACACTCTTGATGCCAAGAGTCAGGAAACCAAAAGACAATTTGCACTTGGAAAGTCTGCTGTCAAGGACCTCTCCAGAGGGCTAAAGAGCAATGATGTCCATGTAAAGACTAAAGTGTGCCTTATATAAGCCATAATATTCTCAATTGCTTGTTATGCATCTGAGTGCTGTACAATGACTAAGGATGATAGAAGAAGATTTGATGCCTTTGAGTTGTAGTGCTAGAGGAAAGTATTCAACATATTATGGACTCCGAAGAGAAGAAAAAGGTCTGTCCTGGAGGGGGTAATTGCTCCCTGAAAGTAAGAATTTTGAAACTCTATCTCACATACTTCAGGCATGTTGTCAGGGGTACCAGTTCTTGGAGAAAGACATATGCTTGGAAGGGTAGAAGATCAGTGCAAGAGGAGAAGGCCCCGGATGTAATGGATTGACACAGTGACTGTGGCAATAGGGTCAAGTGAGTGTGTCAGAGACAATGAGGTTGGCTCAGGATAGGGCAAGTTTCTCAGCAATTGTTTATAGGATTGGATATAAGTTGTAGTCAACAACAACAACGTACAATCTATATGCTGAGCAAATAATCCCAAAAAGCTGTATTAATAAAAAAGCATCAGAAGAAGACTTATCAACAGCTTAAAATATGCAAATGACACTATCTTGCTTGCAGAAAGCAAAGAGGACTTGAAGCAGTTACTGATGAAGAACAAAGACTTTGATTAAAAAAATAAAGAACATCTTCAAGTATGGGTTACATCTCAACAACAAACAATACAAAAATGCTCACAATGATATCAATAATCAATATTATGATAAATAGAGAAAATATTGAAGAAGTTGTCAAAGCTTCCTTTAACTTTACAGCTTGCTCAGCTCCATAATCACTCTTGACACCAGCAGGCAGGAAATCAAAAGATGACTTGCACTGGAAAAATCTGCTGTCAGTAGCCTCTCCAGAGAACTGAGAAGCAACGATGTCAGTCTAGAGACTACGATGCACCTGATCCAGGCCATGGTCTTCGCAATTACTTGCTATGCATCAGAGAGCTGGACAATGACTAAGGATGACAGAAGAAGAATCAATGCCTTTGAGCTGTGGTGCTGGTGAAGAGTCTTGAATAATATACCATGGATCACCAAGATAACAAATAGGTCTGTTTTAGGATGAAACCAAGTTTCTCCTTGGAGACTAGGATTTTGAATCTCTGTCTCACATACTTTGGCCACGTGGACAGGAGAGACTGATCCTTAGAGAATGACATCATACTTGGAAGGGTGGAGGACAGCGCAGAAGAGGAAGACCCTAGATGAGATGGATTGATACAGTAACTAGGGCAATGGGGGTAGGTGTATCAGAGTCGGTGAGACTGTCTCAGGACAGGGCAGGCTGCAGAGCTGTTGTACATAGGGTCGCTGTGAGTCATAGGTGACTTGACGGCACATAACAACATTATATATTATGTATGTATATACATAATAGACCATATCTTAAATCAGGCACACCTTAGTTTTTAAACTGACATAATTTTTCCTTAGTACTTTGGAAATGTTTTTGACAGCAGTCTTTTCCAATGCAATAGGTCTTTTAGTTTCTTGACTATTGGTACCAAGAGTGTCGATAGTGGATCCAAGTAAGATTAAATCATTGACAACTTCAGTCTTTTCTCCATCTATCATGATGTTGCCTATTGGCTCAGTGGTGAGGATTTTTATGTTCTTGATATTGAAAAGTAATCCATATTGAATGCTGTAATCTTTGATCCCCTGCAGCAAATGTTTTGAATCCTCCTCATTTTCAGCAAGCAAGGCTTTGTCGCCTGCATAGCATAGGCTGTTGATGAGTCTCCCTCCTATCTTGATGCCACATTCATCTATATAGAGTCCAGCTTCTTGAATGATTTGTTCAGCATACAGAATGAATAGGTGTGGAGAAAGGACACAGCCCTGACACACACCTTTCTTGATTTTAAACTATGCAGTATCACTTCACTTTATTTAGACTTCTTGGGCTAGGTATAGATTTCATATGAGCACAATTAAGTGTTCTTGGATTCCCATTCTTCTCAATGTTAGCCATAATATATTATGATCCACACAATCAAATGTCTTTACGTAGTCAACAAAACACAAATAGACATTCTTTTGGTATTCTCTGCTTTCAGCTAAGATTTATCTGACATCAGCAATGTATTTCTGGTACCATGATCTCTTCTAAATCCAGCTTAAACTTCTGGAAGTCCTCTGCCAATGTACTGTTATGGCCATTTTTTTTTTATAACCTTCAACAAGATTTTGCTTGCAAGTGATACTAATTATGTCATTTGCTAATTTCCACATTCTGTTGGATCACTTTTCTTGAGAATAGGAATACATACACACTTGCCATGCATCTGAGAGTGGACAGTGAATAACAATGACAGAAGAAGAATCATTGCCTTTGACTTGTGTTGGAGAAGAGTACTGAATATCCCATGGACTATTCCGAAAGAACAAGTATGACTCGGAGAAAGTACGGCCAGGGTGCTCTTTAGAGACAAGAGTGATGAAAGTTTGTCTCACATACTTTGAGTATGTTTTAGGAGAGGCAATTCCCTGGAGTGGGACATTGTGCTTGGAGAGATGGAAGTCAGTCCAAGGAATTGGAGATCTTTAATGGACACAGTAACTGCAGCAATGGCCTTGCACACGTGATGGTGCAGGATGGTGAGGATGTTACAGGATATGACAGGTTTCAGATCCTTTGCTCTTAGGATCACTATGCATTGTTGTAGACTTGATATCACCTACCAACAATATAAGTAGATTTCTCAAGCATCAGTGTGTGCAGTGCAGAAGGTATCAATTTCATTAGCTAGTTCTGGCATTACTAACTACTGAATTGGCCATATGGCAGATTTTCATTCTAAGAACAATATGTTGTGGATTTTGTTCCTTTTCAGTAGACTGAAAAAACAAGAATAAAATTAACCCATAAGTCACTCTCTTGATTATAAATCACCTTCTATAAATGAGGCAGGCAGGCTTTCTGGTACGTTGATTTACACATGCCCCGAAACTCAAGATTGCATGTTATTGTTGCTATGTGTTGTCAAGTCTACGATGACTTCTAGCAAGTCTACATGATCAAAGAGTAAATCAAGAGAGAAAAGAGCCTGTCATTCTTGCTCTAATCTGTATGAGTTCACATGCCTCCTACTTAGAAAAATTACATTATCTTGAAAAGTGTACCAGTTCTTTGCCTATTTCAAGGCATTGAACAGTTCCAAACCTTACAGTCCCACCACAGATACTTACCATGTCCATGAGGTGAAACCCTAAACCCAAGCCTGCAGTGTCCAGCCTCTGGTGTTGATGAACCCTCCTGATGGAACACTCACTCTGAGGGACTGAGTGGGTGTTAGTCACGCGGTAATAGCCCAGGAGTAGAACTCAAGCAGTCTGGTCCTTTCAGCTGAGAAGTGGGGTCTTTGTACTGAGGACTCCAGCCTGTGCCATCATGTGGATCTCAAGTGGAAGGTAGGGTCTCGGCACTGGGAAATAGTGTTTGAGCCCCTACTCTAGGCCCGCATGTACATGGACAGCTCATGTCCATGCTCAATGGCTTAAGAACACTTTGGGTTGAAAGTGTAGGGCCTCTCTGTATTCTAGAAGTTTCCTCCAAAGGCCGAATCACAGAGGAAGGGCTGTGTGTAGGGGGTGCCCTGTGCCACTCTTCCAGATCTGCTCCCAAACACATTTTCCTCCCCTGTGTTGAGCTGGCCTTTGTTCAGATAATTTGAAGAACCACTTCCCCGTAAATGGAAATAACAGTGTTTGCACAACCAGCCCAAGTAGACTCTTAGACTTCCAGTACATGTTCCTGGAGATTCGTTTCCCTCACAAGGCTGAGCACATCAGAGGTGTCTTGGCACAGAGCTTCAGCTAACCTGGCCACCCAGACTCAGTGTCTACTTTGCTAACCAGAGGGAAGCACAGCCCCTCAGCCCAGGCAGCTCCCAGATCTGGTTGCCAACAGGAAGCAGGGAATGTGAGGAGTCAGGCCAGGCCCAGTTTTATGCAGGGTCACACCAGAGCTTACATGTGAGGAACCCTTGAGGAAGCCTTCACCCCCACAGCCAGTGAAGTATGGGATCTTCTTACTCCCACCTCTGCTTCCAGACCAGGGTGTTCCTACCCCTCCCACTGTCCTGGTGACTGATGGACTGGAGCTAGTCTGAGAAAGTCACTAGTGGACAGTCCAAGACGGTGTGGGCATTGGGATGTGAACCATATATGCTTCCTCTTCTAGAGTCTAAGCACCAACACATCATCTGGTCACACTGTGCTGGAGACAAGTGGACTGACGGTGTTAGTGCTTCCCAGATGCCTCCAGCTCCCACACTTTGTCTCCGCTTCAGGACCCTGGCTTCTCAGTTCTTGAAGGTCCAGGACTGCTCTCTCCAAGACTATCCCTCAGTTGGGCATTGCTGGTACTTCCTCGGCACAAAATCTGAAGTTACACTTTTTCATAAGAAACACAAAGGAATGAGAACACTGTTTCTGGAGGCTTCATTTGGGCACAGTCCCATAGTCAGAGACGTGTTCTCCTAGGAGGTACCTGTACCATATGGTCAGGTGTCCACCAGTTCTCCCAGAAGGTACTTGGACCACATGGTCAGAGTGATGACCACTGGTTCTCTGCAGAGTTTCTACTCCCCTCTTCCTCTCTATCCACATCATACTCCCTCCACTAGCACCAGCCTCTTTGGGTCGGACTGTCGGAGGTGGCCATGATGCTGTTGACAGTGGAGGTCTTCCATCTCTACATCCTTTCTGTGCTGATGGGTAGTTCACCAAGGGAGGCCACCTTCTCCTCATCTGGATAACTGTCCATGCTGGGACAGGGGAGGGTGGAGAGTGAAGAAGATAGCAAATGAGTTCTTAGAGCCCCACTTGTGAATAAAGACACTAAAACCACTTTCAGTGTGCTGACCACCCAGGACTAGAAGCTGGGGACACTTTCCAGCCAGGTTGCTACTTCTCTGAGTTTTCTCCATCAGGAATGTCCCACGTACAGTCAGTCATCCTGGTTTCCAGGAGAACTCACAGTAGCCACACACTTGATCTCAGTCTCCCTGTGCCAAAGGTCACTTGGCCTGAGCCATGATGTGGCATCAGGATTGGAGGAAGATTCATCAACAACCTGCGTTATGCAGATGACAAAACCCTGCTTGCTGAAACTGAGGACCCAAAGCGCTTGCAGCAGAAGATCAAGGACTGTAGCCTTCAATATGGATTGAAGCTCAACATCAAGAAAACAAAGATTCTCACCACTGGGCCAATTGGCAGCATCATGATAAGTGGAGAAGAGATTGAGATTGTTAAAAGTTTTAATTTACTTGGCTCCACAATCAACATTCTTGGTATCAGCAACCAGGAAATCAGGAGACGAATTACATTGGGAAAGTTAGCTGTCAGGGACCTCTCCAGAGTATTGAAGAGCAATGACGTTAGGCTGGAGACTAAGGTGTGCCTGATCTGGGCCATAGTCTTCACAATTGTGTGCTATGCATCAGAGAGCTGGACGATGGCTAGCGATGTTAGAATTGATGCCTTTGAGCTGTGGTGCTGGAGAAGAGTGTTGGATATACTGTGGACTATTAGGAGAACAAGCAGTTTCATCCTGTCCTGGAGAAGGTGAAACCGGGCTGCTCCTTGGAATTAAGGATTGTGAAGCTTCATCTGATATACTTTGGCCATGTTGCAAGAAGGGACCAGTCCTTGGAGAGGGACATCATGTTTGGGAGAGTGGAGAGACAGCACAGGAGAGGAAGACCCTGGATGAGATGGATCGATTCAGTGACTGGGGTAGTAGGAGTAGGTGTGTCAGAGATAATAAGGTTGGTACAGGATACAGCAGGATTTAGGGCTCTTGTACATAGGGTCGTGGTGAGTTGCAAGTGACTTGACAACACCTAACAATAACTACAACAACAACTATTCCTGTGAAAGCTGAGCATTGACAAAGGAAGACAGTGGAAGGATTGATGTGTCCAATTGTCTTGGCAAAGAAGACTGATTAAACCGTGCTTACAAGATGAACAAATTTGTCCCAGAAGGAACACAGCCAGATGCTTCTTGGAAGAAAGGACAGTGCTTTAGGGACCTCGTGCTGCTATAACAGTGAAAAAGTGAATGCCTCTAACAGACAAATGTATTCTCTTATAGTTGAGTATGCGAGAAGTCCATAGTCAGGGTGTCAGCTGTGGGGAAGGATCGGCTCTATTTTTGTTGTGGAGGAAATAAGCCCTTGTCTCCTTCAGCTTCTGTAACCCTCCACATGTTCTGTCTTCACCTATGTCAAGGAACTTCCTTGAACAGAGTTCAGATTTCAAACGGACACACTCTTCTCATGTCAATTCTTTCTTGATGGCAGTGAAGTCTCCCTCATGTCCACTGAGATAAAAGTGATTGTAGCTCTCACCCCAGAGAGACTCACTCTTCCCAGCTCTATTAGGCTGCACTGGGATGAAGAGGCTGGAGCTCTGGTGGCCTAATGAGAAGGAGTTGTGCTGCCAACCTACAGGCAGGTGGTTTGATTCCACCAGCTACTCCATAGAAGAAAGATGGACAATCTCCCATGTGAAAACCCACTGGAGGGTCAGCTGTGAGTCCATTCGGGCTCAACAGCAATAAGTTGAGGCTTTGAGTAGGGATTAAGTGTATTGCTTTCCACCTTTAGCCTTTTTACAACGATTTGGTTTATCAGATGATAAAGGACTATCACATAGCTTCCACATTACATCATCACATACCTGTGTTGGGGACACATTTCAGTCCACGACAGGGTGCTCACTTGGACACATCATCATGGTTGGTGAAAGTGAGGGTGTCACTACTAGGCCACAAGAGAGCCAGTTCCCCTAACTCCGGCTAGGTGCAGGCTGTTCCCAGCCACTGATGGGCCTTGCAAACACCTGCTAAAAGAATAAAACACATGAGCACAGGAGGCATTCCAAATTCATAGCCCAGAGCGATTCTCACTAAGGTGGAGCTCACAAGGTCTCACTGTCGCAAACCAAAAGATCCAGCTGTCCTGAACCCCAGGGTCCCACCATCCTGAACCCCAAGGTCCCACTATTCCAAACCCCGAGATTCCACCATCCTGAACCCCAAGGTCCCACTGTCCCAAACCCCAAAGGTCCACTGTCCTGACCCCCAAGGTCTAAGTATCTCAAACTCCGAGATTCCCACTGTCCCAAACCCCAGAGTCCCACTGTCTCGAACTGCAAGTTCCCAGTATCCTGAACCCCCAAGGTCCCCAATGTCCTGAACCCCAACATTTCTTTGTAGTAAACCCCCAGGTCTCACTGTCTGAACCCCAAGGTCTAACTATACTAAACTCCAAGGTTTCATTGTCCCAAACTCCAAAGGCCCACTGTCCTGGACTAGAAGTCTTCCTCTTCCATCCACCCTGCTCAGATACAGATTGGAGGACTGTGGTATCTTCACTTCCTGTCTGAAAGGAAAGACTTAGGTGACATTGCAGACCTGACCTCAATCACAATGAACTGTCACTCTCTGAGTGCATCCACTCACCATTCGTTCCTTCTGTTAGGTCCCCACGTGGTGCTGGTGGGAAGAGATTCACCAGCCTGTGAGTGGTGACATTTGACATGTGCTCCAGCTTGGTGGACTGACAGGTCAGTGGGTCATAGGATGCAGCAAGTTTGGGCAGGCTTGAGCAGGAATGGTTGTGTTCTTGATGATACACACTCATAAGCACACGCAGTGGATGCAGTGACTTGAATCATGTATCTGTTCCAAGTTATTTGCTGATGAGCTTTCCTTAGAGACACTTGGCTAAACATCTATCCAAGTGTCTGCAGATGTTCTCACAGCAGCTGCTCTGAGGAAGTTCAGTGCCACATCTCCAGTGGGCTAAAGCACAAGCTCTGGGACCCACAGCTTAAGGAGCTGGAGCAGACGTGGGGTGGATTTAGGCCTGAGACACACAGATGATTAAAGTGTTTGCAGATAAATCTTATGAAAAATTGCTTGTGGGATTGGAATTATTTAGCTGGGAGGAGGAGAAGACAGCATTCATTACTGGAACACCTCCCGATTCTATTTTTAGTGCCTGCAATTCTTGCTTTGGAAGCTTGAGGATGTAGGGGACTATTAGGAGTGATTTATCTGCTGGAACTGCCATTGTCTTGTCAGGGGCCAGTGAGGGGCACAGAGCAGCACCTGAAGCCCATCACACCCTCAGCTTTCTCTCTTGTGGTCAGGGCCACACTTGGCCCCAGCAGCACTCTCTCAGCTACAAATAATTAAAGCCATCACTCTGCCACCCCCTTGACCCTTGCCTGTGCGCACCTATGACATGTGAGTCAGTGGCTCTCAGATTTATCCGAGTGACCTGAAAGCTCTACTTAACAGCAAGTCTGAGATTTAGGCCCAGAGAACAGTGGCTAAGGCCCTGCACAGTACGGTGGTTCGCAACCAAGAATTCTTGTCCACCCCCATCCAAGACTTGGCTGTCACAGCTGGCCCACATCGAGTCAGTGCAGACCTGAAATGCTGGTCAACATCGTGCAGGGCACAGGACGCCCCCTCAAGAAGGACTTGACCCTGAGTACTCAGGCAGACACCTAACCAGGGTTTCTGGGCTGGACAGGAGGGCAAGGGCAGGGTGGTAGTCTTGCTGTTCAGGCTTCTTTGCTTCCTTCCTGCAGGAGCTGACCCCTTCCTCAGCCTGGTCACATTCACGGTTAGGTCACAGAGCCTGAGCTAAATAAATAAAGCCAGCTACCACCACTCCTCATGACTTTTCCAGAACTTTCTCTGCACTGGAGTCACAAAGATGAATGTAGAGGGACAAGGTTTCCTTTGTGGAGGGACGGCGCAGGAGGGGAAGGCCCTCTATGAGGTGGATTGATTCAGTGACTGGGATAATCGGGATGGG